>NC_065580.1:146987580-147361747 GCF_024542745.1 Macaca thibetana thibetana
CTGCAGCTGCCAACAGCTCATGGCTGACACACCGCTCCAATCTCTATCGCTGTCATTCCACGGCCCTCGTCACATGGCCTCTGTGTCTCTGCATCCTTCTCTGTTCTTACAAGGACATCTGTCATTGGATTTAGGGCCCATCCTGAATCCAGGATGACCTCGTCTTGATATCTTTAATTGATTCCATTCCCTAAGACCCATGCACAGGGCGAAAAGTCCCATCCACAGGCCCCAGGGGCCAACGCTTGGGTGGATCTTTTGGGGCCCCCCTTCACCCCATGGCAGGCAGCATGTGGTCTCGGTGGTGACTCAGGAGACTCACGGTGTGAGATGAAGGAGCAGAGGTGGCGGGGCCAGGCTCCGTAAGGCCTGTGGCCCCTGGCACGGGGTTGGCTGTGTTAAGGGTGTAGCTGGCCGCTGCTGTGGGGTTTGCAGGGGCCTGGATGTGGGCACGGAGAAGAAAGGATGGTTCTCAGAGCTTCCAAGGGGTCTGCGAGGGACAGGGCCTCTCCCACTTTGTTGAGAGGAAAATGGAGAAACCAGAGCTCCTGGGGCCTTTGGGAAAATGGAGCAGTGATGGAGGAAGAAGGGGAGATGTGGCAGGAGGCCATGGGACGTACGGAGGGGACTGAGCGAGGGTCATGACAGTCCCCGGCTCGCGGGCAGGATCCTAGGCTCAGCTGGGCAGAAGCGCCAGCAGGAGGGTTAAGTGCATCCCGAGGCCCGTGGCTGGATAGGATGTCACATTATGGTTTTAAATTACACTTGTTAAAAACATAAAAGTATTTGCCAACCTTGAGGGGCTGCAGCAGCTGGGATCCGATGCCTCCTTACGGGTCGTTAAGGAGGCGGAGGCCAGCGCAGGGGCCAGTGCAGGGCATGTGCTGTGTGACCCTGACCCAGCCCCTGCCCCCTCTGGGCTGCCCTTCTGCATCAATTATGTGGTCTCCAGGCCTCCAGCATGTCTTCGTGCCTGTGATTTTCCCCAAAATCTGAGAGAAGCTTCCCATCCACGATTGCCTTCCAGGTCTGCTCTCTGGTGTAAACACGGCCTCAGCTAAAAGGTTGAAGTAATGATGAAGCTTCTCTGGATTCATTATGTTCGCCGGGTTTCTCTCCCCCGTGGGAGCTGTGATGTCAGATAAGTGGCTTTTGGAAAGTGGGTGGTCAGGCTGCTGGCCTCCTTCGGGACTGGCCAGGGCAGGCTCAGTGGGTGTTGGCTGCAGAGGGAAGATGTGTTGGAGGGAGGCAGCAGGTGCACAGGTGTGTGGACAAATATGTGGACAGATATGTGCACAGGTGTGTGGACAGGTGTGTGTGTGGACAGGTGTGTGCACAGGTGTGTGTGTGGACAGGTGTGTGTGTGTGGACAGGTGTGTGTGGACAGGCGTGTGCACAGGTGTGTGTGTGGACAGGCGTGTGCACAGGTGTGTGTGTGGACAGGCGTGTGCACAGGTGTGTGTGTGCACAGGTGTGTGTGTGGACAGGCATGTGCACAGGTGTGTGTGTGGACAGGTGTGTGCACAGGTGTGTGTGTGGACAGGTGTGTGTGGACAGGTGTGTGCACAGGTGTGTGTGTGGACAGGCGTGTGCACAGGTGTGTGGACAGGTGTGTGTGTGTGGACAGGTGTGTGTACAGGTGTGTGTGGACAGGCGTGTGCACAGGTGTGTGTGTGCACAGGTGTGTGTGTGGACAGGCGTGTGCACAGGTGTGTGTGTGGACAGGTGTGTGTGGACAGGCATGTGCACAGGTGTGTGTGTGGACAAGTGTGTTTTGTTCTCATGCTGCTAATAAAGACATACCCAATACTGGGTAATTTATACAGGAAAGAAGTTTAACTGGCTCACAGTTTAGCATGGCTGGGGAGGCCTCAGGAGACTACAATCATGGCGGAAGGGGAAGCAAACTCGTCCTTCTTCATATTGTGGCAGGAAGAAGTGCAGAAGTGCAGTGTGAAGCAGGGAAAACTATCAGACTATCAGATCGTGTGAGAACTCACTATCAAGAGAACAGCATGGAGGTAACCGCCCCCATGATTCAATTACCTCTCCCTGGGTCCCTCCCATGATACGTAGGGATTATGGGAACTACAGCTCAAAATGAGATTTGGGTGAGGACACAGCCAAACCGTGTCAACACAGGTGTGTACAGGTGTGTGGACGGGGTGTGCAGCCTCCAGAGACTCAGGCCAGTGGGCGCAGGCCCCCGGGGACCTGACTGGGCCAGATTGGAGCCCTCCAGGTTGAGCCTGACCTGGCAGGTGTGCAGGGAGTAGACTGCCCTGCCAGACGGATCAGACTTCTGGTTGGCAACAAGACAGGAGTGTCCCGGGCTGAGCAGAATTCCCAGGCCAAGGGTCTTGTATAGGAGAAAGGGTGGGGCTACGCTGATGGGGAACCCTGGAGAGGGGTTCTGGTGGACACCACTCCGCCTGTGATGGCCACAGTTTGTGGCGAGAGGCAGCGTCTGTCAGGTTGGGCTTCTGAAAATGATGATCAGGTGGGGAGGAGGGGCGGCTGCTGTGAGGCCCAGCCCGTCCCTGGAGCGACAGTGGGAGGGTTTTGGAGAACCAGACTTGGTGGGGAGGTCACTCTGGAACTGGGATTCAGAGGTCAGCTGTGGTGGCTCTCGGGGCTGTGTGGGGCCCAAGGAGAGGTGGCTCCCAGCAGGCGAGGCCTCAAAGGGGCTGTGCAGCCACGCAGAAGTCACTTGGCCTCTCTGGGCTGCGTCCTTGTCAACCCCTTCAGCTCCCATTTAGCTTCCCCAGGGCCGGACCCGGGTGACGACAGCCCAGATGTGGGGGACTTGTGACCGGTGTGGACCTGAGAGAACCGGGAGGAGGTACAGGAGAGGGGAGCCTGGTCCTGATGGCTGGGAGAATCCGCAGGGAGTTAGGGGCAGGAACAGGGAGAAGCCAGAGCTTCCGCCACCTTCAGGGCTGTAGTCCCAGGGGCTGGGTGCTGGAACGCCTGTGAGTGAGGAGAACAGGGCCTGGTGAGGTGGAGCAGAGTGGAGGCCCTGGGCAATGTCCGCCTGTTTCTGACATGCGGGTCTCTGGCAGGACGCCAGGAAGATGAGCCCCTCAGGGTCCTGGGTGTTCAGGGTGTTTGGAAGTCCAGAGAGCTCAGAGGGAGGACAGAATCCCCCTTGATGCTGGCGGAGGAGGTCGAAGAGGCCACAGCTGGGGACATTGTGACCGGACACAGCTTTGAGTGAGGGCAGCAGGAGCCGTCCCCGTGCATAGGGCAGCGGGGCAGCCACCGAGTCCTCTGTGACTGACGTCCCTGCAGAACCCGATCTGCTCATAGGCTTGGCAAGCATCTCCCGGATTTTTAATTTGTAGGAGAAGCGACCTTTTATATTTCAGATCACATGAAGTTAATTTGCACTCCAAGTTCGAGAGAGCTCCTGAAAAGGTACAAATGTGATTTCTTAACAGCTGTTACTGTCGGGCGCAACATGACAGAAATGATGAGAAGCAAGAGTTCATTTTTAGACAGAGAGGACTGCACGCTTTCTCCCTAGAGCCGGCCCAGGACGGCAGCAATCAGAGAAGAACCCGAGGGAGCCTGAAGGCCACGCACTCACCTTGTGCGATGTTCCTGACCCATAGCTGTCCTCTCTCTGTTTGAATACCTCCAGTGACAGAGAGCTCACTACCTCTAGGAGTGGCCAAGTATAACATTGCTTGGGTTTGACTGTGAGAAGGTCTTTCCAAGGTTAGGTCAAATCTGCTTTTGCTGATTCTGTTCTGCCCTCTGAAGACACACAAAATAATCCCCGTTCCTTCTCCTCAAGGAAGTGGCTCTCTCGTCAGCTGCTGACCACCTCTGATTCCTTAAGCACACATATGTGTGCTGATGTCTGGGTCCAGCCCACCTTGGTCCCTGGGAATGGTCTGGTTTTCCAGTGTCTCTAAAGTGGAGGCCTTGGGAGCAACATGATGTTCCTTTTTCTGGTAGACCAGCCAAGATTCCTATCACTTTCCTGCTCCTGGGCACAGTACCCAGCAAGGCGGGGAAGGGCACGTTCATGCAGAGCTTCCAAGGTGCCCGTCATCCCACCTGGGTGTCGGAGAGCAGGCTCTGTTTGTGGGGTGCTGTGGCCAGCACTGTGGGGGACAGGGTGGGAGAAGCAGCCCGCAGGTTAGATCCGGTGGGTGCAATGGAGTTGACAGTGATGGGAGCTGGCAGTTTTAGGATGAACCTGCCAGTCCAGGGTGGGGCTCAGCTGCTACCCAGGGGGACCCTGCTCCGTACACCAGGGCTGAAGCTAAAACAGCCAGATCCTCTTTCTCAGTTATTTGGGGGAGTTAGGGACAGTGGGTTTGTCCCTGCAGGTGGCCATGGGGTAGCTTTATTTCCCACTGGGTGTGGGAGATCTAAAGTCTGGTTTTCAGAGAAAAGAGAGAAGGGGCTGGATGTGGTGTCTCACGCCTGTAATCTCACCACTTTGGGAGGCCAAGGCGGGCAGATCACCTGAGGTCAGCCGTTTGAGACCAGCCTAGCCCATGAAATCGTATCTCTACTAACAATACAAAAATTAGCCGGGCGTGGTGGCGTGCACCTGTAATCCTAGCTACTTGGGAGGCTGAGACAGGAAAATCGCTTGAACCTGGAAGGCAGAGGTTGCAGTGAACTGAGATTGCGCCACTGCACTCCAGCTTAGGTGACAGAGGGAGACTCTGTCTTTAAAAAAAAAAAAAAAAAAAAAAAAGGGAAGGAGAGAGAGAAGGGGACAGGGAGGCAGTGGGGAGGGAAGAGTGAAGTACGAAGCAGACGCAGAGAGAAGCGGGGTGGGTGCACACCCAGAGCCCCGCCTGTGTCACCTGCCTGCTACCAGCCACTAGACCGAGGAAGGTCCTGTTGGGATGGGGGTCCTGGGGCTTAGCTCCACGTCTAGCCTCAGCCCTTCTGGCGCTGAGATTCTTCAGCGTCCTCAGGCTGTACCTCGGCACTGTGGGGCCATCTGGGTCAGCCCGGACGCCCCGGCCTCTGTCTGGGTCCCAGCCTTCTCACCGCCAGGCGGGCAGGTCAGCAGACCAGGCAGGACCGAGCCCGTCGCTCGGGGCTCTTGTTGTCTGTGCCGTTTCGATGCCTTTTTTCCTTGCTTCCGGCTGCTCCTTGAGGATGTTTACTGGCTGCTGGGGCCGTGCCTTCCAGGTGCGGCCTGGGTCATCCCAGGTGCAGCCTCGCATCAGGGATGACGGCCCAGGCTAAAGCATCGTAATGAAGAGCTGGGGCCGAGGGCAGTTAAGGCGTGTGAGTATTCAGATCCCCCACGTGCCCTTCTCTGGAAGGTGCCAGCGACCTGTCCTCTCTGGGCCTCTGTTTTCTCCTCTGTGTAATGGGGACGATGGCGTCGGCACCTCACAGGGCTGCTGGAAAATGGGGCTGGGTCTCAAGTGGGATTTCAGCCAGCACCGAGGACCAGAGGCCCTGGTTCCTGTCCACATGGCCTGGGACCCCCCCCCACCACGGCCCCACACCTGGGCTGTGGGGGCATGTGTATTGGCTTTGAGGGACCAGCCTTGGAGGCCAGATGGCATCCATTACGGGTTACATTTTGTCACTCCTAAATTCATATGTTGAAGTCTTAACCCACAGGGTGTCAGAATGGGGTGGTATTTGGAGCCCGGGCCTTGAAAGAGGGTGAAGGTAAAATGAGGAGACCGGGTGTGGCAGCTCATGCCTGTGATGCAGACACTTTGGGAGGCCAAGGTGACAGGATCACTTGAGCCCAGGAGTTTGAGACCAGCCTGGGCTGAACAGAGCAAGACCCCATCTCTATAAGAAAAGAAAAAACCAAAAAAGCACTGGTCACAGTAGCTCACGTCTGTAACCCCAGCCCTTTGGGAGGCCACGGCGGGAGAATCGCTGGAGCCCAGGAGTTTGAGACCAGCCTGGGCAGCATAGCAAGACCTCATCTCTACTTAAAAAAAAAAAAAAATTAGCTGGACGTGGTGTTGTACCTGTGGTCCCAGTTGCTTGGGAGGCTGAGGTGGAAGGATTACTTGAGCCTCGGAATTCAAGACTGCCATGAGCCATAATGGTGCCACTGCCCTCCAACCTGGGTGACAGGGCAAGACCCTGTCTCAAAAAAAAAAAAAAAAAAAAAAGGCAAGTGAAGTTATAGGGGTGGGCCCTAATCTAATCTGACAGGTGTTCTTATATGAAGAGGAGATGGGGACACACACATGCACAGAGGGACGACTCTGTGAGGACCCAGGGGGAAGACGGCGTCTGCAAACCAAGGAGAGGGGCCTCAGCAGGAAGCAGCCCTGCTTATGCCTTGGTCTCGGACTTCAGCTTCCAGGACTGTGAGAGATGAGTGCCTGTGGCCGGCATCACCTGGTGTGTGGCGTTTGTTCCGGCAACCCCGGGAGGCTGGTGCAACGTCTCTTTGGCCTTTCTCTGTCCATCGAAACCGTCTCGAAGGCCTTTCTGGGTTGAGGAGGGGGCAAGGAAGACCCTGCCTTCTGGTGGGGAAGGTGCCGGGAGAGTGGTGGTACACGGGGTGTTGTGGCAGTGGTTTGTGGTCTCCGCCTGCCACGCAGCCCCCATAGAGATGGAGAGTCCCCCAGCTGGTCTGAGGAGAGGGTGAGCTGAATCCCGGGTGGGATTCAGGCCAGGAGAAGGGTGGGGAGCAGGACTGGGGGCTTTAGGCAGGTCCAGGTCCTCAGGACACAGGCAAGGGAGGCCAGAGAGGCAGCTGGGCCTCTGCGGTGAGCCGAGGAGTTCAGGAAGCCCAGCTCGGGCTGGAGAGAGTCTCGGGCTTGACTGGGGCCATTTCTGTAACACTTCAGAGCAGGTGCACAGGGCTCAGACCCCCAGAGAGCAAAACTGCAGCCCGGGAGGCTGCCAGGAGGCTCCCACCGCTCAGACACGGAAGACGGCCCCATCACGGCTGCTCTGAATAGGAGAAGGAAGTAAAAGTTGAAAAACAACAGGAATGAAGTCAGTGGCAAGACCAGCCGGTGCCACTGATGACCAGGCCTGAGGTTAAAAGATTAACCCCCACTCTAACCACATGTGCTCTCAATCTATCCCGACCCTTTCACGTGGAACCCCTTAGCGTTGTAAGCCCTTAAAAGGGCCAGGAACTCTGTTGTAAGCTCTTAAAAGGGCCTGGGTGCCACGGGCACTGCTCGGAGCTCCAGGCTGCAGGGACAGGGCCACCCCGAGCCACCTGCTCACCCGGCCCGGTGTCTCCCACCCGGCACTTTGATCCGCTGAAAGCCTCTAGACTCCAGGCTCTATAACCTCAAGATTTGTGTGCCGAGTATGTCTGGAGGTCCCGCGTCTCAGCGGATTTTATTCCTCTCATTATTTTGCTTAACGGGCTGTTACTGCCGTCTCAGACAGCATGGAGCGAAAAATTACACTTTTTGGGAGCCGTTGTTAAAGAGAGAGATTGGAAAAGCATGACTTAGTGGCGAAGGCTGCAGTGCTGAGCCGCCACCTCCCAGGGCAGAACTGAGGCCCTGAGGTGGGCAAGAGGGAAGTCCAGGCCCAGAGGCCGGGGGAGCCCACGGCCACTCCTGGGGGGTCCTCTGGAAGCCTCCCTGGGCAGGCAGGTCTCAGGGTCCCAGTCCAAGCCAGCACTCAGCTTCAAGACTGGAAAAAAACTGAACTTCTCCTTTCTCTTTTCTGTTTCTGCTTCTCCCAAGTCCCTCAGATTCCCTAATTCATTCATTCATCCATCCATCCATGAAAAGTCTCTTCAGTGTCAGAGGATACAGAAATGAATGAGAAAAAAAAATCTCTCTTTTCCTGGGACCAACAGTTGTGGACTGTGCCCTCGAGTATTGCTCTTTCATTTCCTTTCTTTTATCTTTAAAATAAACTCCTTTTAAAACAGGCAGTTCAAGCCTGGGCAACATGGCAAGACCCCATCTGTATAAAATACAAAAAAAAATTAGCCGGGTGTGGTGGTCCGCTCCTGCAGTCCAAGGTACTTGGGAAGCTGAGTCAGGAGATCAAGGCAGCAGTAAGTCGAGATCGTGAGACGCTGTCTCAAAACAAAACAAAACAAAACACCAGGCAGCTCAGATGGTTAAATACAGACGTACCATGTGACCTGGTAATTCCACCCCTGGGTATATACCCAAGATAAATGGCTACATACGTCCACCCAAGAGCTTGTATGTGAATGGTCACAGCGGCTTTGTTCATAGTAGCCAAAAAGTGGACATCGCGCCCACACCCCTCAGCCGAAGGTTGGGTGAACAGACGGTGGTGTGGCCACGATGGAATATTATCCAACAATAAAAAGGAGTGAAGTCCAGCACAGACCGCAGTATGGATGAACCCTGAACATATTAGATGCTTAGTTTATTTATTTATTTAGAAATGGAGTCTTGCTCTGTCGCCCAGGCTGGAGTGCAGTGGCGTCATCTCGCCTCACTGCAACCTCCGCCTCCTAGGTTCCAACGATTCTCCTGTCTCAGCCTCCCGAGTAGGTGGGATCACAGGCATGCGCCACCACGTGTGGCTAATTTTTGTAATTTTAGTAGAGATGGGGTTTCCCCCATGTTGGCCAGGCTGGTCTCGAACTCCTGACCTCAAGTGATCCGCCCACCTCGGCCTCCCAAAGTGCTGGGATTACAGGTATGAGCCACTCTTCCTAGCCCAGATGCTAATTTTAAAAAGCCAGACACAAAATACCACATCTATAGAATTCCACTAATGTGAAATGCCCAGAATGGGCAAATCCGTAGAGACAGAAAATAGAGACATGGCTGCCAGGGGCTGGGAGGGACGGCAGTGGGGACTGATGGCTTAAGGTGTGTGGAATTTCTTTTTGGGGGCGATTAAAATGGTCTAAAGTTGATTGTGGTGATGGTTGCACGACGCTGTGAATACACTAAAAAACATCGAATTGTGTGCTTTACATGGGTGAGTTGCATGGCATATGAATTATATCTTAATAAAGCTGTTTGAAAAATCACAGTGCCTAGGTAGGGTTGTTAAAAGTATCCATTACTTTCTGTAGAATATTTAAAATAGTGCCTGAGACATGCTGGACGTTCAATAAATGTTAGCTATTAAAGAATAATACCTTCCTTTTAAACACCTGAAGTCCTGCCTCCCCCCAGAAGCCACAGGGCCCCGACAGGAAAGGCCTCCCTGGGGGATCTCTCAGGACCCCTGCCCCCACTGTCGGCCACGGCCACTCTCTCCTGCCTTATTTCTGTTTAACCTCTGAGTTTCAGGCAGACATCTCTGTCCATGGCTTTTTTTGTTTTGTTTTTCTGGGGACAGGGTCTCATAGTTATCCTGGAGGGCACCCAGCAGCGGCCTCCTCCTCTTCTCCTCTTCCCTCCTCCTCCCCCTCTCCTCCTCTTCTCCCTCTCCCTTCTCCCCCTCTTCTTCCCCCTCCTTCCTCCCCTCCCCCTCCTTCTCTTCTCCCCCTCCCCTCTTCTCCCCCTCCCCCTCCTCATCCTCTTCTTCCCCCTCCCTCCTCCCCATCTTCTTCCCCCTCCCTCCATCCCTCCCCCTCCTCCTCTTCTTTCCCCTCCCTCCTTCCCATCTTCTTCCCCCTCCCTCCTTCCCTCCCCCCTCCTCTTCTCCCCTCCCCTCCTCCTCCCCCTCCCTCCTCCCCATCTTCTTCCCCTTCCTTCCTCCCCTCCCTCTCGTCTTCTCCCCCTCCCCCTCCTACTTGTCTTCTTCCCCCTCCCTCCTCCCCCTCTTCTTCCCCCTTCTTCCTTCCCTCCCCCTCCTCCTCTTCTCCCCTCCCCCTCCCCCCCCCCTTCTTTCCCTTCCCCCTCTCCTGCTCTTCTTCCCCCTCTTTCCTCCCCTCCCCCTCCCCCCCCTTCTCCCCCTCCCTCCTCTCCCGCTTTTTCTCCCTCTCTCCCCCTCTTCCTACCCCTCCTCTTCTTCCTCTTCATGTCTGGCACCTTCTGGTTCCCTGCCTCTCTGGAGGTCACCCCCTTCTTGTCCTCCCTTCACTCACTTATCTGTGACCCCCAAGCTCCACTGTTGCCCCCTGCCCCTCTAATCCAGGTGAGGTCAGCAGCCAGACTCTCTCCTCTCTCCTCTCTCTCCCCTCTCTCTCTTTCCTCTCTCTCTCCCCTCTCCTTTCTCTCTCCTCTCTTTCTCTCCTTTCTCTTTCTTCTTTCTCTCTCTCTCCTCTGTCTCTCTCTCCCCCCTCCCTCTGACACACACATACACACACACACATACACACACACACATACACACACACACATACACACACACACACACACACGCACATACACACACACACACACACACACACAGTTGTTTGCTCCCTGCCACAGGTAACGTGGGCGACAGGCATCGAAAATGGTGGTGTTCAGCCCCTCGCGGCTGGAACTGGGATGGGTTCCCGGACCCCTCGCTGGGAGCTGCCCCTATAAAGCATGTTGATTTCTGATCCGGAGGACAGAATGGCAAATCCATTGACCAAAATTTGCAGTTAACATTAAACTGACAGAACAGCTAATAATTCAGATGATATTAAAACTATCCAACTTTGTCTGAGTAAATTAGAAGAATAAAATGAGATTTATTAAGGGCAAAGTCAGCACAGTCTCACAAAAGAGAAGGAATCAGAAATAGAAAAGGAGGAAATTTGGAACAATGGCAGCACAGAGACAGCTGGGTGGTCACCCCTGATGAGAAATTAAATATTAATCATGATAACAAGGCCTCCAATTGCACCTGGGGAGCTCCAAGCACCTCATAGCTTCTGCTGAGACACTCTGCCTTGGGGACTGCAGGCAACAGGGAAGGGGGCTCTTGGCCTTGTGTGGCCGCTGGTGGTGCTGGGCAGGGGCTGAGCCAGGTTGGGGCTGGGCTGAGGCTGGGGTTGTGTTAGGCTTGAGCTAGGGCTGAGGCTGGGCTGGGGCTGGGCAAGGGTTGGGCTGGGCAGGGTTTGGACTGGGGCTACGCAGGGTTTGCGCTGGGGATGGGCAGGGGTTGGGCAGAGGGTGGGGCTGGGCTGAGGCTGGGGCTGTTAGGGTTGAGCTGGGGCTGGAGGTGGGCTGGGTCTGGGCTGGGGCTGGGGCTGGGGCTGGGGAGGGGTTGGGCTGGGGCTAGGGATGGGGCTGGGGCTGGGGCTGGGCTGGAGCTGGGCTGGGCTGGGGCTGGGCTGGGGCTGGGCTGGGGCTGGGGCTCAGGCTGGACTGGGGCTGGAGCTGGGCTGGGGCTGCTCTGGGGCTGGTCTGGGACTGGGCTGGGGTTGTCCTGGGGCTGCGCTGGGGCTGGGGCTGGGGCTGGGGCTGGGGCTGGGCTGGAGCTGGGCTGGGCTGGGGCTGCTCTGGGGCTGGTCTGGGACTGGGCTGGGGTTGTCCTGGGGCTGGGCTGGGGCTGGGGAGGGGTTGGCTTGGGGTTGGGCAGAGGCTGGTCACTGAGCTCCCAAGAGAGACCAGAGACCCAGCCAGAGTAGACCCTTTGCAGCAGCTGCAGCCTCACCATTCATTGAGTACTTACTGAGTGCCCCACACAGAGCTGGGCAATCAGAAGACACCATTGAGCCCCTCCTGTGTGCCAGGTCCCATCAGTGTCATCGCAGTAAGTACTCTGAACAATTCCACAAGTTACCTGTGCCCTGTGCCCATTCCTCCTTTACGGACGGGTGGCCGGGCTTAGAGGAGCTCAACAATTTGCTCAAAGCCGAAGAGCCAGGGAGTGGCAGAACCAAGGCTTGGACCTGGAGCTGCTGAATTCTGGAGCCCCGAATTCTTCCAACTCTTCAGCAACTTTCTGTGAGCCCTTGCGTGTGTGAGGAGTGGAGAGTGCCGTGGTCAAGGAGGTTCCTGCCCCCAAGAGGTGTAGCCCAGGGGAGTGATCGAGGAGTCAGCATGCATTTATCCCGCAGTGATGAGTCCTTCCAAGGGGGATCCCGGGGGCTCCAGGGGTGCAGAGTCCTCCCACGGGGGATCCCAGGGGTACAGAGTCTTCCCACGGGGGATCCAGAATTCAGCAGCTCCAGGTCCAAGCCTTGGTTCTGCCACTCCCTGGCTCTTCGGCCTTGAGCCACAGGAGGTGTGGGCAGCGGGGCGGCGGGGGCGATGGCTGCGAGGGCGGGCGAGGACTGGGTGCCGCCAAAGAGCGATAATGATGGCTCGAGTCAAAGCCGGCCTGCGTCTCGCCCGCGCTGGCATCTCCAGCAGCACCATGCCAATTAAAGATGAGTTGAGCATATCGTTAGTTTCCAAATCGTCAAGAATCTCATTAGGGGAGTCTTAGAGCCACCCGAGCAGCTCTGCCAACTGTCCACACTGGAGGTGCCGGGCTGGGGGCGGGGGGAGTTGCTGCGTGTTGATGAGCTGTAGCGGGGTTTTGCCAGGCAGGGCGCTGGATAGAACCAGCCCAGCAGTGCCCAGGGCCTCGGTGGTCCTCAGCCTGTGTCTGCCTCCTCCAGTGGGGTGATGGGGTAGACTGTTCAGAAATCTACTGGGAGTCAGTTCGGATGCCACATTTCCACCAGACTCGGCCAAGGGGCCATCTCGTCTACCCCATCGTTTTATAATGGGAGAAACAGAGGTCCGCAGGGGCGGGGGAGCCCCTGGGATACACAGGGGCTTGAGGAGACCCCTAGAGGGGTCTAATCCAACCCTAAAGCAGATCTGAGTCCCGTCTCTGTTGTCTCAGCTGAGTGACCATTTCGCTTGTGCCATTTATTTATGTATTTATTTATTTTGAGAACGAGTCTTGCTCTGTTGCCCAGGCTGGAGTGCAGTGACGCAATCTCGGCTCACTGCAACCTCTGCCTCCCGGGTTCAAGCAATTCTCCTGCCTCAGCCTCCCGAGTATCCCAAGTATCTGGGATTACAGGCACCCACCACCATGCCCAGCTAATTTTTATATTTTTAGTAGAGATGGGGTTTTGCCGTGTTGGCCAGGCTGGTCTCAAACTCCTGACCTCAAGTGATCCACCTACCTTGGTGTCCCAAAGTGCTGGGATTACAGACGTGAGCCACCATGCCCTGCTGCACCCCGTTTATAGTGAAGAGGCCCCACCCTTCCCGTGGCCCCTTGTTCCATCTGTGCCCATCAGGGTCCTTTATTAATGAGTCAGAGACCTGGCTCAAATTTGCTGAGGCAAGAAAGGAATTTCCTGGAAGTCAGGACTCTGTGGTTTTGCACACAGAAAGAAGGCTCAGAGATCCCAGGACATCTCTAGCCTCATCCCTGCTGCTCTCAGCACATCTACCTCTGGTCGGGCAGCCTCTTCCCCTGGGGGGTGGGGATGGGGTTACTAGGGGACAGAGAGCTCCAGAGCCACATGCCGTGCCATCTGCCACCGGACAGGATCTGCACGTCTTCCTTCAGCCTCAGCTGGGAAAATCCCATGGAAGGACTGTGCATGGCCTGGCTTGGCCGGGTGTTCACCCTGAGTCCACACAGCAGCTTCCGTTAGAACTGCGTGGCTGGGGTTTATTCATTCATCTCATGTTCACTAAGACTGGGCTGTGTGTCAGGCATTGTTCTGTATCTAGCTGGGAGAGGCAGACTATAAACAAGGGAACCAGTAATAAAGATAATTCAGATAGTGACAGGTGTTCTAAAGATGATGAGCAGGCACGCCTGTAATCCTAGCACTTTGGGAGGCCGAGGCAGGCAGACCATGAGGTCAAGAGTTCGAGACTAGCCTGGCCAACATGGTGAAACCTCATCTGTATTAGCCGGGCATGGTGGTGGCTGCCTGTAATCCCAGCTACTCGGGAGGATGAGGCAGGAGAATCGCTTGAATCCGGGAGGCGGAGGTTGCAATGAGCTGAGATGGCGCACCTGCACTCCAGCCTGAGCAACAGAGCAAGACTCTGTCTCCAAAAAAATAAAAAAATAAAAAAATAAAAAACAAGAAAAGATGACGAGCAGAGTGCTGCGAGGGACGATGCTAGCTAGAACAGTCAGTGTGGCCACGGGTAGTTATGGAGGAAGAACGCTCTGGGCAGAGAGAACAGTGTGAAGGCCCTGTTGAGGAACAGGTTTAGTGTGAATCAGAAAGGTGGCCCGTGTGGGCCAGGCGCAGCAGCTCACGCCTTTAATCCCAGAACTCTGGGAGGCCAAGGCAGTGGATTGCCTGAGCTCAGGAGTTCGACACCAGCCTGGGCTACATAGTGAAACCCCATCTCTAACTAAAATACAAAATGTTAGCCGGGCTTGGTGACACATGCCTGTAGTCCCAGCTACTCGGGAGGCTGAGGCATGAGAATTGCTTGAATTTGGGAGGCAGATTTTGCAGTGAGCTGAGATTGGGCCACTGCACTCCAGCCTGAGCCACAGAGCAGCAAAACTCTGTCTCCAAAAAAAAAAAAACCAGAAAAGAAAAAAGAAAAAGAAAAGAAAGGTGGCCCATGTGGCTGTTGGTGCATGATAAATTTGAAGCCGTCCCTATAAACTTTGTGTGTGTGTGTCACAGGGTCTTGCTTTGTCACCCAGTGTGGAGTGCAGTGGCATGATTGTAGCTCACTGCAGCCTCAACCTCCTGGGCTGAAGTGATCCTCCTGCCTCAGCCTCCTGAGTAGCTGGGATAACAGGTGCATAACACCACAGCCCCCTAATTTTTTTTTCTTTTTTTGTAGAGATGGGGAGTCTCACAGTTGCCCAGGCTGGTCTTGAACTCCTGGGCTCAAGCAATCCTCCTTCCTTGGCCTCCCAAAGTGCTGAGATTACAGGCATGAGCCACTGTGCTGGGCCATCCCTATAAACTTTATAAAATTAATCAGAGGCCAGGCATGGTGGCTCATGCCTGTAATCCCAGCACTTTGGGAGGCCAAGGTGGGTGGATCACTTGAGGTCAGGAGTTCAAGACCAGTCTGTCCAACATGGTGAAACCCCATATCTACTAAAAATGCAAAATTAGCTGTGTGTGGTGGTGGGTGCCTATAGTCCCAGCTACTAGGGAGGATGAGGCAGGAGAATCACTTGAACCCGGGAGGCAGAGGTTGCAGTGAGCTGAGATCGGGCCATTGCACTCCAGCCTGGGCAACAAGAGCGAAACTCTGTCTCAAAATAATAATAATAATAATAATAAATAAAATAAATCAGGGAAGAACAGGGGGAGAAACAAAAATACACCAAGCTTGTGGCAAATTCAGCGTTCATCACTGGGTCCGCTTGCTGTCGGATTCACTTCCTCATAGCTGTTTGGTACCTATTGTCCTAATCATGTAGAATCTAGATTATAGCTCCCTTTAACTACTCTATAGATAACAACTTGACCATCACCAAATGTTTTCTCTCTGAGATATTCCTTCAGGGTCTGGTCACCAATGAAACAACTGATGCTAGCTGATGCAAAGGACCTCATGAGGAACTGACTCACGAAAGAATGCCGTTTCCACACTCCCCTCACCTCAACCCATCAATGACCCCAGGTATCCAGCCCCTCACCCCCCATGATCCCCTTAAAAACCCCAGTCCAGGGCCACGCGCCGTGGCTCATGCCTGTAATCCCAGCACTTTGGGAGGCCGAGATGGGTGGATCATCTGAGGTCAGGAGTTCGAGACCATCCTGGCCAACACGGCGAAACCCCCATCTCTGTTAAAAATACAAAAATCAGCGAGGCATGGTGGCTTGCGCCTGTAATCCCAGCTATTCGGAAGGCTGAGGCAGGAGAATCGCTTGAGTCTGGGAGGCGGAGGTTGCAGTGAGCTGAGATCGAGCTTCTGCACTCCAGCCTGAGTGACATAGTGCCTCGTGAGTGGCGGGCATGATAACAAACTCCAGAGGGTCGCAGGCAGGTTCGAGTTGTCATTGCTGGTGTCTGTTGTGCCAGGAAGCTCTCTGAGACTGGGACCCGGCCACTGCCTAGTCCGCTGGTGCGATGGCATTTCTTCGAAGCATGTGGGGCATGTTGAGCGCCCTGGGAAGGTCCAGGCGGAGCTGTGTACCAGCTGTGGAAGTCGACTGCGCTTCCCCTTCAGTTTTGTGTATTTATGGAAATGGTTTTCATCTGCCTTGGCAAGTTATCCAAAGAAATCTGTAACTTCTTACCTTCGATTTTCTGAAGAACAATTACCCATATTTAAAGCTCAGAACCCAGATGCAAAAAATACAGAACTAATTAGAAGAATCACCGGGCATTGGAGGGAACTTCCCAACTCAGAGAAAAAAATATATGAAGATGCTTATAGGGTCGACTGGCAGGCATACAAAGAATAGATAAGCAGAATTCAAGAACAGCTAACTCCAAGTCAGATTATGTCTTTGGAAACAGAAATCATGCATGAACAGTTAAAAAGGAAAGCTTTAGTAAAAAAGAGAGAGAGTTAAAACTGCTTGGAAAACCAAAATTACCTTGTTCAGCTTACACCATTTATGTAGCTGAAAGCCTCCAAGAAGCTAAGGATGGTTCACCGCAGGCAAAGCTGAAGACTGTAAATGAAAACGGGAAAAATCTGTCTGGTTCTCAAAAGAAAGTATATATTCAACTTGCTAAAGATTATAAAATTCATTATTATAATGAAACGAAGTCTGGGGAAGAACAGATGATTGAAGTTGGATGAAAGGATCTTCTACGTTGCAAAATAAAGCAACCACCAAAAGATGGTACTGAGAAGTGTTAGAAGTTCATAGTGGATAGGCACCAGAAACCAGTTAGTTCTCAACACCTGAAGCTGTTGTAAAATTAGAAAGGATAACGTCGGTAAACCTTTTATATTCAATTTCTTTTTCTTCAGCTCATGGACTTCTGCCAGTGTAATACTTGCTTTGGAAAACCCAGATAAAGGTTTATGCAAAATTTTGTGTTTAGGAACTACTGAGGATCAGAGTAATCCATGCAAATGTGAATCATTTTACCTTTGATAAAGGTAAATCAGACTATCAGGTTTCTTTAATACAGGATGATGACTATGGAAAGAGTATTCTTGTTTCCTTATATTATGGAAGCAGGAGTTTCCTTTTCAAAATTGTTACAAATTGTGGAAGACACAGTGTTCTCTGATATAATTGTGCATTTTTCAAAAAACCGCCAGAACTCATCTAGGTAAATTCCAGTTCCTAGGTATAATTAATATTATATTCAGAGTTGATGGTTGTACATGTAAGTGATGGCTGGTTTTAGTTGCAACTTTTTATAAAAGGGACTGAGAAATTTATAAACCTTTTTCTCACTGTCTTTTTTTTCTAAAGTAAAAACTAATAAATTATGTACCAGATCTATGCATATTATTTTATGTTGCATAGAATAAAAATTTTAATCATTAATTTTACATCTCCTATTTATATATTTTAAGATGAAACATTTGTTTTACAGCTTTCCCCTCCACCTTTTTTTTTTTTTTTTTTTTGAGACGGAGTCTCGCTGTGTCTCCCAGGCTGGAGTGCAATGGCGTGATCTCAGCTCACTGCAAGCTCCGCCTCCCGGGTTCACGCCATTCTCCTGCCTCAGCCTCCCAAGTAGCTGAGACTACAGGCGCCCGCCACCACGCCCGGCTAGTTTTTTGTATTTTTAGTAGAGACGGGGTTTCACCATGTTAGCCAGGATAGTCTCGATCTCCTGACCTCGTGATCCACCCGCCTCGGCCTCCCAAAGTGCTGGGATTACAGGCTTGAGCCACCGCGCCCGGCCTTTTTTTTTTTTTTTTTTTTGAGACAGAGTCTTGCCCTGTTGCCTAGGCCGGAGTGTAGTGGTCTGATCTGGGCTCACTGCAATCTCTGCCTCCTGGGTTCCAGCCATTCTCCTGCCTCAGCCTCCCGAGTAGCTGGGACTAGGCATGTACCACCACACCTGGCTAATTTTTGTATTTTTTAGTAGAGATGGGGTTTCACCATATTGGCCAGGCTAGTCTCAAATTCCTGACCTTGTGATCCGCCTACCTTGGCCTCCCAAAGTGCTGGGATTACAGGTGTGAGCCGCCATGCCTGGCACTTTTCCCTTTTTTCAAGTAAGGAAATATATTTTTTTCTGAATTATTTTCTCTCATGTGAGTATATTGATCCAGAAAGAAAACTTGCATTGTATATATTTTTAAATGAGAAATCTAAAAAAAGAAAAGTATCCAAAGTCTCTGGAATTTGAAACACTTTGCATAACGTATAAAAGCCTGTATAAGAGACAGCCAACTATGGCCTGTGGACCAAATCCAGCCTGCTGCCTGCTTTCTACGGCCTGTGAGCTAGGAATTGTGTTTATAATTTTAAATGCTTTTTTAAAAAGACTTTTATGATACATGAAAATTAACATGAATATTTAGTGTTCATAAATAAAGTTTATTGGAACACAACCAAAAAAGAAAAAAAAAACACCAAAACACTGCAGTTCAGAACTCCTTGGGGAGATGGATTCGAGGGTCCCATCTCCCAGTTTGGCTCCCAGCGATGCTGAAACTCTTTCTCTGCTGCAAACCCTGCTGCCTCAGCGCATTGGTCTGTGACTGTGTAACAGGCACACGAACCTGTGGGCCCATGTGCAGCTTCTCCCTCCTGAGTGTGACCTCGGGTGAGGCCTGTGTCCTTGAGGAGCCTCCATTTCCTCATCTGTGAAATGGGGTCACACCTCCTGCCCTGCAGAGTTGCTGTCACAGTGATGACATGTGGAGCACCAGCATGGTCTGCCAGTGTGTGGGGCCAGGACAGAACTCTTCCCCACTGCTGCTCCCTTGGTGTTTGGGTTCCCGGTCCAGGGCACCTTTCTACTCCCCCAGCCAGGACCAAGCCTGCTCCTAAGTGTGTGCTTTCAAGTGGACAGGAGGCCCAGGGCAGGGAGGGCAGCCCATGCTTACTTTAAGCATTTCTGACCTCTGGAGACAAGGATGCCAGGACCTCCACTGGGGGCCACCACGGCAAATTTTCCCGCTGTTGGGACACCCCACGTGGCCCCCAGGATCTGGCTTTGGGAAGGAAGATGGTGCCCGGATTGCAAAGGCCTTTGGATCTCATGCCCAGTGTCATGGGGTAAATTGTGTCTTCCCCCAATTCATATGCCAAAGTTCTCACCCCTGGGACCTCAGAGTATGGCTGTATTTGGAGACAGAATCTTTTTATTTTATTTTATTTTATTTGTTGGAAACAGGGTCTCACCCTGTCACCCAGGCTGGAGTGCAATGGTACCCTCAGGATTCACTGCAGCCTCCACCTCCTGGGCTCAAGCAATCCTCCTCCCTCAGCCTCTGAAGTAGCTGGGACCACAGACATGCCCCACCATACCTGGCTAATTTTTAAAAATTATTTTGTAGAGATGAGGTCTTATTATGGTGCCCAGGCTGGTCTTGAACTTCTGGCCTCAAGCAATCCTCCTGCCTCAGTCTCCCAAAGTGCTGGGATTACAGGCATGAGCCACTGTGTCTGGCCAGAGACAGGGTCTTTAAAGAGATAATGGAGGGAAAATGAGGTCACTAGGGTGGGCTCTGATCCAGTCTGACTGGAATTCTAAGAAGAGGAGATTAGGACACAGATGCTCACAGAAAGACAATCACCTGAGGACACGGGGAGGACATGGGGAGAAGATGCCGTCTGGAAGCTGAGGAGGAGGCCTCAGGGGGAACCAGCCCCGCGCACACCTTGATCTTGGACTTCCAGCCTCCAGGATTGTGGGAAATAAACATCTGTTGTTTCAGCTGCCTGGTCTGTGAGAGTTTGTTATGGCGGCCCAAGCAAACTGACCCACCGAGGAATTTCACTTTTGATCTTATGGGTGGTGGGGTCAGTAGGGGCTTTGAAGCCTTGGTCCGACACAGGGCTGGGCGCTCCTTGGCTGCAAGGCAGAGGGGGCACTCCATGGGGAGAGGCCCAGGCTGGGAGACCGGTGTGTAGGTGTGTGTGTAGGGGGGTGTGTGTGTGCATGTAGGGGTGTGTGTATGTAGGGTGTGTGTGTAGGTGTGTGTGTGTGTAGGTGTGTGTAGTGGGTGTGTGTAGGTGTGTGTATAGGTGTATGTGTGTGTAGGTGTGTGTGTAGTGGGTGTATGTAGGGTGTGTGTAGGTGTGTGTGTAGGTGTATGTGTGTGTAGGTGTGTTTTTGTAGGTGTGTATGTAGGGTGTATGTAGGGGTGTGTGTATACAGGGTGTATGTAGGGGTGTATATGTAGGGGTATATGTGTATGTAGGGTGTGTGTAGGTGTGTGTGTGTATGTGTGTGTGTAGGGGTGTATGTACATGTAGGTGTGTGTTTAGGGGTGTATGTACATGTAGGTGTGTGTGTGTGTAGGGGTGTATGTACATGTAGAGGTGTGTGTTTAGGGGTGTATGTACATGTAGGTGTGTGTGTGTAGGGGTGTATGTACATGTAGAGGTGTGTGTGTAGGGGTGTATGTACATGTAGAGGTGTGTGTGTAGAGGTGTATGTACATGTAAGGGTGTGTGTGTAGGGGTGTATGTACATGTAGGTGTGTGTGTGTAGGGGTGTATGTACATGTAGGGGTGTATGTGTAGGGGTGTATGTACATGTAGGGGTGTGTGTGTGTGTAGGGGTGTATGTACATGTAGGGGTGTGTGTAGGGGTGTATGTACATGTAGGGTGTGTGTGTAGGGATGTATGTACATGTGGGTGGGTGTGTGTGTAGGGGTGTATGTACATGTAGGGGTGTGTGTGTAGGGGTGTATGTACATGTAGGGGTATGTGTGTGTAGGGATGTGTGTGTGAGAGTGTGGGTGGAGGAGGGTACTCCAGCCCCAAGTGGCATGATAAGAACACGGGGAGGGAGGAGGACAGTTGGAAGCGTCTGAGCGGCAGGGGAGCCTGGTGTGGAAGCCGGTACCACGGTAGCAGAACCGAGTTACTGAAGGGCCCACCTGGGTGGCGCCGGGAGTGTGAACAGTTTCCGCTTCCCCGGAAGCTGGAGTGGTGCAGAAGCCCTCACCCGCCCGAGCAGGGCCCTGGGCCTCCTGGTCACTCTCTGTGGCAGGGTCTGGCTCCGGGTAAAACGTCCTCATCCAATGCCTGCAGTTGCTCTCGCCCAGGTCTGGGCCGTGGAGTGAGGGGTGGGCCTGACCGGCCCCTCTGCTCCCTCAGCGCCCCACGCGAGCCCCTCCTGTGCCGAGAAAGGGAGAGGAGCCGGTGAGAGAGGTGACTGCATCCGGCCCTCCCTAGCCACCCGCAGGGTCCCCACGGTGGCGGCTGCTTTGCTGCTCACCCCTCCCAGGGACCCCAAGTCCCCATCGCTGTCGGGGGTCCGCCCTCTCATCTGAACCGCGTCGGAGGAGGGACGCGTCTCACGGGCAGCACCCTCCAGGCCTGTGAGCCTGGACTTGCTCTCCCGCCCTCGCCCGGTCCTCAGGGCCCAGGAGGCCGCCATGAAGCAAGCAGGTGAACTGCACCCTGGCGCCTCCGGCGGGGCGGCCACAGGCAGCGAAGAGCCCGGAAAACCAGGTCCGAAGCAGACACGCCGGTGCTAGAAAGGGGTGGGTGGAGGCAATTCAGGCCCTCCTGCCTGCTTATAAACAGCAGCAGTTCACCGCTCACCGCTCCGGAGGCTGGAAGCACAAGACCCAGGCCCCGCCAGGCTCCCTGTCTGCCAAAGGCTTCCTGGGTCATAGACGGCACCTTCCCGCCGTGGCCTCTGTGGGAAAGGGGTGAGGGAGCCCTTTGGGGCTCCTTTTATTTATTTATTTATTTATTTACTTATTTTTATTTTTTGAGATGGAGTTTTGCTCTTGTTGCCCAGGCTGGCGTACAGTGATTTGATCTGGGCTCACTGCAACCTCCGCCTCCCGGGTTCAAGGGATTCTCCTGTCTCAGCTTCCCGGTGGCTGGGATTACAGGCACGCACCACCACGCCCAGCTAATTTTTTGTATTTTTAGTAGAGATGGGGTTTCACCATGTTGGGCAGGCTGGTCTCAAACTCCTGACCTCGGTGATCCACTTGCCTTTGCCTCCCAAAGTGCTGGGGTCTTAGGCGTGAGCCACCGCGCCCGGCCGTGAAATTTGTGTTTTTAAACTTCGGATAAATGGTATTTTGCTGTCCGTGACATTCAGCAACTTGCTCTTCTCATCCCATAGTACCCTTCTGAGGTTAATCCTCATTGATAGACGCAGGTGTGGTTCATCTGGAGTCTGTTCGTGTGAACTGCGCCGCGGCGTCCCCCACCAGGCACCACAGGTGAGTCATTCATTTCCCTGAAAAGATGCGTGGATGCTGTTTCTAGCTTCCCGTTATCCCCGGTGATGCTGCACCTGCCCCAGGACACACGCTAGGGTGTAGCTGCCGGGCATGGAGTAGGTGTGGTCTCAACTGCAGGAGAAACAGCTGGCAGCCTCCAAAGGGACACGCCGCTTGGTGCTCCTGCCAGGGGAAGAGGCGCTGAGGCTCTTGGTCCTCGCCAACACCCCCTTGTGCCACACTCAGGCCGGGCGGGTGGTGTGGGGGCCGCATCTCACGGAGGTCTCCGTCCACGTTGCCCCCGTTGTGACTGCAGCGGGCGCCTCTTTTTTCTTTTTTTTTGAGACGGAGTCTAGCTCTGTTGCCCAGGCTGGAGTGCAGTGGCCGGATCTCAGCTCACTGCAAGCTCCACCTCCCGGGTTTACACCATTCTCCTGCCTCAGCCTCCGAAGTAGCTGGGACTACAGGCGCCCGCCACCTCGCCCGGCTAGTTTTTTGTATTTTTAGTAGAGACGGGGTTTCACCATGTTAGCCAGGATGGTCTCGATCTCCCGACCTCGTGATCCGCCCGTCTCGGCCTCCCAAAGTGCTGGGATTACAGGCTTGAGCCACCGCGCCCGGCCCTGGGCGCCTCTTGATAGCAACCACCAGCCTCCTCTTCTAGGATCACCAGAGGGTTTCCACGTCGCTGGCCCGGACAGGGCTGTTCATCTCCCCTTGGTTTGTGGGACTCCCGGTGGATCTCAGGTATGACCCGTTTGTTGGTGATACGGGTTGCAAATATCCTCTCTGTGTCTGTGCTTGTCTCGCTGCGTTGTTTATGACGTGCTTTTGTCAAGCAGACATTTCTAATTTTGCTGTGTCTGGACTTGGCGATCTTTCTATTCGTGATTTGTGCTTTTGGTGTTGATGTACAAACTCTTTCCCAGTCCAGAGAGCATAAAAAAGTTTGCTTTGTGCACTGAGGTCTCTAATCCATCTCACAGGAGTTTGTGGCGGGTTGGGGCAGAGGCTCCGCCTGGCATTATTCCATCCGGTGAGCCCATTTCCACAGACTGACTGCATAGCCTGTGCCCCGCGGGGTCCCACGTTGGCCTCTCTGAGAGGTGGTGCCGCCAGATCTCTGTCTACCCAAAGCTTCCGCGTGATGAATGGGGCAATTTGAGTTTCTGGAAGCCAAGGGGAGGAGTCCAGGAATGCAGGACTAGAGAGACCTGAAGAGGGCCTGGGGTGACAGGTGGCTGCCCCACGCATAGGTGGCCAGATCCTGGGGAAGGCGTGGCAGGTGGGGAACTCCTGGGGGGTGCAGTGGGAATAATACAACAAACGAAGACTTGAGACCAGCCTGGGCAGCATGGCGAGACCTGTCTCTACTAAAAATACAAGCATTAGCCGAGTGTGGTGACGCAAGCCTGTCATCCCAGCACTTTGGGAGGTCAGGGTGGGGGAGGGAGGTCACCTGAGGTCAGCCTGGCAAAACTCCGTCTTTACTAAAAGTACAAAAATTAGCCGGGCGTGGTGGCGGGCGCCTGTAATCCCAGCACTTGGGGAGGCTGAGGTGGGTGGATCACTTGAGGTCAGGAATTCGAGACCATCCTGGCCAACACGGTGGAACCCCATCTCTACTAAAAATACAAAAATTAACAGGGCGCAATGGCTCATGCCTGTAATGCCACCACCGTGGGAAGCCGAGGCGGGCAGATCACCTGAGCTCAGGAGTTCGAGACCAGCCTGGTCAACATGGCGAGACCCTGTCTCTACTAAAAATACAAAATTAGGTGGGTGTAGTGGCGGACACCTGTAATCTCAGCTGCTTGGGAGACTGAGGCATGAGAATCACTTGAACCCAGGAGGCAGAGGTTGCAGTGAGCCGAGATCACACCACTGCACTCCAGCCTGGGTGACAGAGCAAGATTCTGTATCAAAACAAAAAACAAAAACAAATGAAGAAAGGAGACGTTCCAAAGGGAAGCGCAGCATTCAGGTTCTGTTTTCGGGGTTCTGTGATGATACAAGCCTCCTTCATTCCCGCAAAATCTTCCTGTAAGTCTACTGCGTACACAAAGGCCTTGTTTGAGGGTGGGTCTTCAAGGCGGGCGAGCACAGGGCCTCACGTTGTGGCGCCCAGCTCCCTGCCAGCCCAGCCTGTCTGATCCATGAGACCCTCTGCCCTCAGGTACCCCCCAGGAAGTGAGGTGTGTGAAGTAAGGTGGGGAAGGTGGGGTGGAGGCAGTGGGCTTTTGTCGTCAAAGTCCGCCCAGGCTCACCATCTACCTGCTATGCCAGCAAGGGTCACAGACAGGCCCAGGCTCGCTCAAGGCCACATGGCAAGTTAGAAGAGTGAGAAGCAGGGCTGGTGAGAAGACTCACACCTATAATCTCACTGCTTTGGGGGCCCAAGGCAAGAGGATCCCGTGATCCCAGGAGGTTGAGACCAGCCTGGGTAACATGGCAAGACTCCATCTCTGTAAAATTTGTTTAAAAAATAGGCTGGGGGTCAGCAGCAGTGGCTCACACCTGTAACCCCAGCACTTTGGGAGGCTGAAGCAGGAGGATCACTTGTGGTCAGGAGTTGGAGACCAGCCTGGCCACCATGGTGAAACCCTGTCTCTACTAAAAATACAAAAATTGGCCAGGCGCGGTGGCTCACGCTTGTAATCCCAGCACTTTGGGAGGCTGAGGAGGGTAAATCACGTGGTCAGGAGATCGAGACCATCCTGGCTAACACAGTGAAACGCCGTCTCTACTAAAAATACAAAATAAAAAACTAGCCGGGTGTGGTGGCGGGCGCCTGTAGTCCCAGCTTCTCGGGAGGCTGAGGCAGGAGAATGGCGTGAACCCAGGAGGCGGTGGAGCTTGCAGTGAGCGAGATCACGCCACTGCACTCCAGCCTGGGTGACAGAGCGAGACTCTGTCTCAAAAAAAAAAAAAAAAAAAAAATTAGCCAAGTGTGGTGGTACACACCTGTAATCCCATCTACTCAGGAGGCTGAGGCAGGAGAATCACTTGAACCCGGGAGGCAGATGTTGCAGTGAGCTGAGATCATGCCACTGCACTCCAGTCTGGGTGACAGAGCCAGACCCTGTCTCAAAAAAAAAAAAAAAAAATGCTGGGCGTGGTGGCACACACCTGTAATCCCAGTTACTCAGGAGAATGAAGCAGGAAAATCTCTTGAACCTGGGAGGCCATGTTTGCAGTGAGCCAAGATCACGCTGCTGCACTCCAGCCTGGGCGACAGAACCAGACTCCGTCTCAAATAAATAAATAAATAAATAAATAAATAAATAAATAAAAATAAAAAAATTAGCTGGGCGTGGTGGCATGCACCTATATAGTCCCAGCTACTCAGGAGGCTGAGACGGGAGGATCACTTGAGCCCAGGAGGTTGAGGCTGTAGCAAGCTATAATCACGTCACTGCACTCCAGCCTGGGTGACAAAAACACTCTCTCTCTCAAAAAAAAAAAAAAGGTAGAAAAAGAAGCAAAGAAGAGCAAGGGCCTCCGTGCTCCCAGAGGCAGCCCTGCCTGTGCAGGACAGCAGCCACAGCTAAGGGTGTGGATGCCTGGAGATGCCCAGTGATGCTGCCCTGGCATCTCCTCCTGAGCCCGGCCCTCCTCCTCACTCAGCCCCCAGGCTCCGGGTCCTCACACCATGGGGACGTGGGGTCCAGTGTGGGTGCTCAGGTAGGAGTTAGAGGCTTGGGCCCCAGGGAAATAAACGGAAGCACTGGTGCCATCATCAGGAAAGCAGGGGTAGCTGGGCGTCCAGGGGCCTGGGCGGGCCGGGAGGTGTATTCACTGGGGACCCGGGTGGGCCGGGAGGTGTATTCACTGGGGGCCTGGGCAGGCCGGGAGGTGTATTCACTGGGGGCCTGGGCGGGCCGGGCGGTGTATTCACTGGGGGCCTGGGCGGGCTGGGAGGTGTATTCACTGGGGGCCTGGGCGGGCTGGGAGGTGTATTCACTGGGGGCCTGGGCGGGCTGGGCGGTGTATTCACTGGGGGCCTGGGCGGTGTATTCACTGGGGGCCTGGGCGGGCTGGGCGGTGTATTCACTGGGGGCCTGGGTGGGCTGGGCGGTGTATTCACTGGGGGCCTGGGCGGTGTATTCACTGGGGGCCCGGGCGGGCTGGGCGGTGTATTCACTGGGGGCCTGGGCGGTGTATTCACTGGGGGCCCGGGCGGGCTGGGCGGTGTATTCACTGGGGGTCTGGGTGGGCCCGAAGGTGTATTCATTTGCGAGCAGGGCTGTAACAGGTGCCACAGAGCAGGGGGTTCAACAACAGGCAATTATTTCTCACCGTGCTGGAGGCTGGAGTCCAAGATGAAGGTGTCCTCAGGGCAGATTTCTCTTGAAGCCCCCATCCTGGGCTTGCAGGCGCCATCTCCCCCTTGTCCTCATGGGGGTGCCCTCTGTGTCCTGATCCCCTCTTCTTAGAAGGATACCTGTTGGGTGGATTAGGGCCCACCCCTATGACCTCATCTCATCTCAATCACCTCTTTTTGTTTGTTTGTTTTTGGTTTTTGACACAGTGTCTCGCTCTGTTGCCCAGGCTGGAGTGCAGTGGCGTGATCTCAGCTCACTGCAGCCTCCACCTCCCAGGTTCAAGCGATTCTCCTGCCTCAGCCTCCCAAGTAGCTGGGATTACAGGCATCCACCACCACGCCTGGCTAATTTTTTGTATTTTTAGTAGAAACAGGGTTTCACCATGTTGGTCAGGCTGGTCTCAAACTCTTGACCTCGTGATCTGCCTGCCTCGGTCTCCCAAAGTGCTGAGATTCCAGGTGTGAGCCACCACTCTCGGCCTTAATTGCCTCTTTAACCGCCCTGTCTCAAAACACAGTCTCATTCTGAGGTTCTGGGGTCAAGGCTTCAGTGTATGAAGCTGGGGGGACACAACGGAGCCCCTATAAAAGGGGGCACAGGGAGGGAGGAATGTGAGGGGCGGTGGGACCTGGAGCCAGTGGGCCCAGCCCTTTCCACCGGCACGGGGCCTGTGGGAGGTCACATGAATGGCGGTGTGGGTGTCACTGAAGACGGGTGTGTGCGGGGTGTGGCAACATGTGGGACACGGGACTGCCAGGACAGGGACACTTTGGGGGCCTTTTAAGGATCAGGGACCGCACCTGCCATCGGCAGGAAGCCCCAGGGACATGTGGCATTGAGAACCCGCTCCCTGCCCTCTACACGTTAGGAGCCCAGACCCAGCACTGCAGGGAGAAGGGAGGGAACTGAGACGGATGGAGGCTGTTTCCATCGCCCTGGAGAGGCAGAGGCAGCCTGTAGCTCAGTTGCAGAGAATCAGGAATCGCACCTTCCCCGGCACCCCTCAGTTCGGGGCCTGAGCTAGCCCTGAAACGTGCCTGTGTCTTGTTGCTTCTCTTGGGGTCCACACATCCCCCCAGAGTCTGGGGCAAAGTCACCAAGAAAGACCAGTCCCCTCCAAGCCAGGAACAGGAATGCCTGAAGCCACGGTAGTTAGAGTTCCCTCGTCCAGGGACACCAGCCAGCTCAGAGCTAGGGGCCACATCTGTGGGAAGAGGAGGGATTCGGGGAAGAGGAGGGGTCCCTGACAGGCCAGCTCCCCGCTGCTCTCTCCCCCATGCCTTATCATTGGATCTGAAGCCTGGAAGCTGTGGGCTGGGAGGTGGCATCAGCTTGAAGACTCAGCTGTGGGTGCAGAGGGGGAAACAGTAGCCCTCATGTCCGGCCTTTGGGTTCCTTCTCCTCCAGCTCCCTCCGGGGCCCTGGAGTCAGCCTTCCCACGGTGGGATTAGGTGTGGGAGACGGGACCAGCCGCCTGTCTGAGGCCAGCTGAGCCCCCAGGCATGAGGCATCTGCTTTGGACCGCGTGTGGTCCGTTCCACACAGGTGTGTGGGGAGGGAGAGGTGGTGGAAAGGAAGGGGCCACTGATCCGGGGTGAGCATGGCAGGGCGCCCACCTTCTCACACCTCCCCCGTCCCTCCATTTGGGACTTCACTTGAACATTACCTTCTCTGTCTTAAATTTGTATTTATTTTCATTACTTTTTAAAGTAAAAAACAATTTGGTTTTCTGAGACAAGGTCTCGCTGTGTCACTCAGGCTGGAAGTACAGTGGCACGATCATGGCACACTGCAGCCTCAACCTCCTGGGCTCACATGATCCTCCTGCCTCAGCCTTCCAAGTAGTTGAGTAGGTGCTTGGCTGGCTAATTTTTAAATCTTTTGTACAGACGTGGTCTTGCCAGGCCTGGTGGCTCACACCTGTAATCCCAGCACTTTGGGAGGCAGAGGTAGGCAGATCACTTGAGGCCAGGAGTTCAAGACCAGCCTGGCCAATACAGTGAAACCCCATCTCTACTAAAAATACAAAAATTAGCCTGGCATGGTGGCAGGTGCCTGTAATCCGAGCTACTCAGGAGGATGAGGCAGGGAAAATTGCTTGAACCCAGCAGGGGGAGGTTGCGGTGAGCCGAGATCTCACCACTGCCCTCCAGCCTGGGCGACAGAGCGAGACTCTATCTCAAAACCAAACCAAACCAAACCAAACCAAACCAAACCAAACCAAAACAAAAGAAACAGAGACGTGGTCTTAGGCTGATCTCAAACTGCTAGGCTCAAGCAATCTTCCCACCTTGGCTTCCTAAACTGCTGGGATTACAGGCAAGGGCCACCGGCACCTGACCCATTTTTTGTTGTTGTTGTTGTTGTAAAATTCACATAATGTAAAATTTGCTGTTTTAATCACTCCGAACTGACAATACAGGGGAATCAAGTTCACTCACAATGTTGCACTACTACCACCCCCAGCTCTCCCTGGTTCCCAAGCATCTTCCCCACTCCCAAAGAAACTCCATTAAACAGTCATTACTAAGCCCCTGGCCCTCAGGCCCCGGCAACCACCAGTCAACTTTTGGCCTCTATGAATTTGCTTCTTCCGGACATGACATATTAGTGGAACCCTATAGTATGTGCTTTCTTTGTGTCTGGCTTCTTCCTCTTACATCCTAATGTCTTCAGAGTTCACCCATGTTACAGTATGTATCAATACTTTATTCCTTTTTCATGGCTGCATAATATTCCACAGTATGGAGAGACCACATTTTGTTTATCCATTCATCCATTAATGGACATTTGGGTTGTTTCCACTTTTTGATGAGTGCGAATAATGCTGCTATGAACATTTGCGTGCAAGTTTTTGTTTGACACCTGCTTTCAGTTCTTTGAGGTCCGTATGCAGGAGCACAATTGTTGGTTTGCATTGTAATTTTCTTCTGAGGAACTACAAAACCGTTTCCCACAGCGGCTGCACCATGTTGCATTGGCACCAGCTTGTGTGAGGATTCTACTTTCTTCACACCCTCACCAACATCTGTTGCTTTCCTTTTTTAAAAAAAAATTACGAGAAACCCGATGAGCGTGGCTTGGTCTTTCCCTGTGGTTTTGATTTGCATTTCCCTAATGATTAGCGATGAGCAGCTTTTCGTGGGCTTGTTGGCCATTTGTATGTCTTCTTTGAGGAAATGTCTTTTGAGATACTTTGCTCTTTTTTTTTTTTTTTTTTTTTTTTTTTTTTTTTGAGACAGAGTCTCACTCTGTCACCTAGGCTGGAGTGCAGTGGTGCGATCTCGGCTCGCTGCAACCTCCGCCTGCCAGGTTCACGTGATTCTCCTGCCTCAACTTTTTGAGTAGCTGGGACTACAGGTGCTCACCACCATGCCTGGATAATTTTTGTATTTTTAGTAGAGATGGGGTTTCACCATATTGGCCAGACCGGTCTCAAACTCCTGACCTTGTGATCTGCCCTCCTGGGCCTCCCAAAGTGCTGGGATAACAGGCGTGAGCCACCACACCTGGCCTCTTCGCTCATTTTTAAGTTGAGCGGTTTGTCTTTTTGTTCTTGAGTTAGAAAAGTTCTTTATATTATACTATACTATATAGTTCTTTATACAATGTTTTGGAGAGTAGACCTCTTATCAGATATATGACCTATATGATTTGCAAATATTTTCTTTTATAAATGTTTGTGTGCGGCAGAGGTCTAGCTTCATTCTTTCAAATGTGGCTATCCAGCTGTCCCGGCGTCATTTGTTGAAAAGACAGTTCTTTCACCATTGAATGGCCTTGGCATCCTTGTCAAAAATCAGTTGTTCATAGACGTATGAATTTACTTATGGATTTATAACTTTTTTTCTTTCTTTCTTTTCTTTTCTTTTCTTTCTTTCTTTCTTTCTTTCTTTCTTTCTTTCTTTCTTTCTTTCTTTCTTTCTTTCTTTCCTTCCTTCCTTCCTTCCTTCCTTCCTTCCTTCCTTCCTTCCTTCTTTCCTTCCTTCCTTCCTTCCTTCCTTCCTTCCTTCCTTCCTTCCTTCTTTCCTTCTTTCCTTCTTTCCTTCTTTCCTTCTTTCTTTCTTTTCTTTTTTTTGAGATGGAGTCTTGCTGTATTGCCTAGGCTGGAGTGCAGTGGTGTGATCTTAGTTCACTGCAATCTCCGCCTCCCGGGTTCAAACGATTCTCCTGCCTCATCCTCCCAAGTAGCGGGGACTAGTGACACCCACCACCACACCTGGCTACTTTTTGTATTTTTACTTTACTTTAATTTTTTTTTTTTTTTTTTTTTTTTTAGATGGAGTCTAGATCTGTTACCCAGGCTGGAGTGCAGTGGTGCAATCTTGGATCACTGCAACCTCTGCCTCCTAGGTCCAAGTGATTCTCCTGCCTCAGCCTCCCCAGTAGCTGGGACTACAGGCATGCGCCACCACACCCGGCTAATTTTTGTACTTTTAGTAGAGATGAGGTTTCACCATGTTGGTCAGGCTGGCCTCAATCTCCTGACCTCAGGTGATCTGCCTGCCTCGGCCTCCCAAAGTGCTGGGATTACAGGCGTGAGCCACCGCGCCCAACCTCATATGTCTTTCCTTGCACTCACTAATCTATACATCTGTCCTTATGTCAGCACCACACTGTTTGATTACTGTAGCCTTGTAATAAGGTTTGAAATTGGAAAGTGGGTTGAGTCCTCTACATTTGTTCTTTTTCAAGTTTTGCACATCCTTGGTTAAATTTATTCTTAAGCTTTAAAATTCTTTCTGATACTATTGGGAAAGAATTGTGTTTTTCCTTTTCAGATTGTTCATTGCCAGCCTGTGCCAATGCGGCTGATGACTGTGTGTTGATCGTGTAGCCTGAAGTTTTGCTGAGTTGGTTTATTCTGTGATGTTGTCTATGTCAATAGTTTATTCCTTTTTATTGCATCGAGTGGATACCCCGTAAGGTGTTGATCCATTTACCTATTAATGAACATTTGGGACTGGGCATGGTGGCATGTGCCTGTAGTCTCAGCTACTCGGGAGGCTGAGGCATGGGGATGGGTTGGGCCCAGGAGGTCAAGGCTGCAGTGAGCCATGATCTCGCCACTGCATTCCAGCTTGAGTGACAGAATGAGACCCTGAGTCAAAAAAATAAATAAATAAATACATAGAACGTTATTTGGGTCGTTTCTGGCTTAGGCTCTTATAAATAAAGCTGCTATGAAGATTATTATACAAGTCTTTGTATGGACATATACTTTTATTTCTCCTGGGTAAATACCTAGGAGTGGAATGGCTGGGTTATATGGAAGGTATATATTTAACTCCCACCTTTTTTTTTTTTTTTTTTTTTTTTGAGATGGAGTCTCGCTCTGTCACCCAGGCTGGAGTGCGGTGGCCAGATCTCAGCTCACTGCAAGCTCCTCCTCCCGGGTTTATGCCATTCTCCTGCCTCAGTCTCCTGAGTAGCTGGGACCACAGGCACCCGCCACCACGCCCAGCTAGTTTTTTGTATTTTTTAGTAGAGACGGGGTTTCACCATGTTAGCCAGGATGGTCTCGATCTCCTGACCTTGTGATCCGCCCGTCTCGGCCTCCCAAAGTGCTGGGATTACAGGCTTGAGCCACCGCGCCCGGCCACCTTTTAAGAAACTTCCAAACTAGGCTGGCCATGGTGGGTAATGCCTGTAATCCCAGCACTTTGGGAGGCTGAGGTGGGTGGATCACTTGAGGCCAGGAATTTGAGACCAGCCTGGCCAACATGGTGAAATCCCATCTCTACTAAAAATACAAAGATTAGCCAGGCGTGGTGGTTCACACCTGTAATCCCAGCTACTAGGTAGGCTGAGACGAGAATCGCTTGAACCCAGGAGGTGGAGCTTGCAGTGAGCCAAGATCACACACCCAAGCTTGCTCTCCAGCCTGGGTGACAGAGCCAGACTCCGTCTCAAAAAAAAGAAACTTTCAAACTATTTTCCAAAGTGGTTGTACAACTTTGTATTTCCATCAGCAGCATCTAAGAGTTCCGGTTCCTCCAATCTTTACCAACACTTGATATGGTCAGTCTTTTTAACTTTAGCCTTCTAATAGGTGTTCAGAGGTATCTTGTGGTTTTAGTTTGAATTTTTCTAATGACTAATGACATTGTATGTCTTTTCAGGTGCTAACTTGCCATTTTTGTGTCTTTTTGGTGAACTATCTGTTCAAATCTTTTGCGCATTTTAAAATTCAGTTGTTTGTTTCAGATCTATGGTTTGCAAATATTTTCTCACAGCCTGTGGGCTGTCCTTTCATTCTCCTTACAGTGAGTTTGAAAGAGCAGAAGGGGCCAGGCACGGTGGCTCATGCCTGTAATCCCAGCACTTTGGGAGGCTGAGGTGGGCAGATCACTTGAGGTCAGGAGTTTGAGACCAGCTTGGCCAACATAGTGAAACTCCATCTCTACCAAAAATACAAAAAAATTAGCTGGCAGGCACCTGTAGTCCCAGCTACTCGGGAGGCTAAGGTAGGAGAATCGCTTGAACCCAGGAGGTGAAGGTTGCAGTGAGTGGAGATTTTGCCACTGCCCCTAGCCTCGGCAATAAAGTGAGGCTCCATCTCAAATAATAATAATAATAATAATAATAATAATAATAATAATGAGCAGAAGGTCTTTAATTTTGATGATGTCTAGTTTTTTAAGTTTTATTTGGATCACACTTTTGATGCCATGTCTAAAAAATCTTTACCTGTAAGCAAAGATCGCAAAGATGTTCTCCTATGTTTTCTTATGGAAGTTTTATAATTCTAGGTTTCGCATTTAGGCCTATGATCCATTTTGAGTTTACTTTTGTATGTAGTGTGAACTAGGGATCAAAACTCCTTTTTTGCATGTACGGATATCCAAATGTTCCAACCCATTTGATGGGAAGGCTCTCTTTTCTCCACTAAGTTGCCTTTGCATCTGTGTCAAAATTAGCTGTCCATGTATATGGGCATCATTTTCAGACTCTTATTCTGTTGTATTGATCTGTTTGTCTATATTTATAGCAATGCCACACTGTTTTGATCACAATGGTTTTGTCATATGTCTTGAAATCAAGGAGTGTCAGTGCTCCAATGTCACTCTTTCTCTTCAATGTTGTCTTGGGTCTTCTAGGTCCTTTACATTCCATATGAATTTTATACTTGGCTTGTCAATTTCTGGAAAACAAATAAGAAAAGAAAAACCGGCTGGGGATGATGACTCATGTCTGTAATCTCAGCACTTTGGGGAGCTGAGGCAGTTGGATCACCTGATATCAAGAGTTCAAGACCAGCCTGGCCAACATGGTGAAACCCTGTCTCTACTAAAAATACAAAAAAAATTAGCTGGGTGTGGTCGTACACACCTGTAATCCAAGCTACTTTGGGAGGCTGAGTCAGGAGAATCACTTGAACCCAGGAGGTGGAGGTTGCAGTGAGTCGAGATCATGCCACTTCACTCCAGCCTGGGCAACAGAAAGACCCTATCTAAAAGAAAAAAAGAAAAGAAAAACCTGTCCCAGTCTTGTACTCAGCCCCTGACAGGTGACAGGTGTCATGGTTTATATTATTTTCTCTGTGGCAGGCTGGTCTTTCCAGGAGCTTGCCTGCTTCTCCCTGGCATGGCTCCTCTGCCAGGCTGTCTGTCCACTCCCATCTGTCTCCCTACATAGAGACACACAGCCTTTCCCATTACTCACGGAGTTTCTTGGGGCTGGAAATCATCACGTTGTCTCTGCAGTCCACAAAGAGCCCAGCAGTGTTGGGTACATGAAAGGTTTTTCCTAAAAGGTTTTGATAATATTTCCAAACTAATTATTTATATAGTGGATTAAAATGAGTATACTAGTGGGGATGTCTAATGCTGTGAGTTCCCACTCATCCATCCATTTACCCATCATTCACCCATCTATTCACTCATCCATTCATCCATTTGTCTATCCATCCATCCATCTATCCATCCACCCACCCATCTACTTATCCACATATCCACCCATTCACGCTCCCATCCATCCACCTGTCTATCCATTCATCCATCTGTCCATACGCTCATCCATCTCTCCATCCATTCATCCACCATCTACCCATCCATCCCTCTACCCTCTGTCCATTTAACCGTTCACCGTCCATCAATTTATCCACAATCCATCATCCATCCATCTTTCCCATCACCCACCCCATCCACCCACCCATTCGTCATCCACCCATCTACCCATCCACCCACCCATTCATCCATCCATCATCCATCCATCCACCCATCCATCATGCAACCATTCACCCACCCATTCATCCATCCATTATCCACCCATCCACCCACCCATTCATCCATCCATCATCCACCCATCCACCCACCCATTCATCCATCCATCTACCCATCCACCCACCTATTCATCCAGCCATCATTCACCCATCCACCCACCCATTCATCCATCCATCATTCACCCATCCACTAACCCATTCATCCATCCATCATCCACCCATCCATCCATCCATTTACCCATCCACCCACCCATTCATCCATCCATCATCTACCCATCCACCCACCCATACTTCCATCCATCATCCACCCATTCATCCATCCATCATCTACCCATCCACCCATTCATCCATCCATTTACCCATCCACCCACCCATTCATCCATCCATTTACCCATCCACCCACCCATTCATCCATCCATCATCCACCCATCCACCCATTCATCCATCCACCTACCCATCCACCCACTCATTCATCCATCCGTCATTCACCCGTATCTCCTTCCATATTCTTCCACGTACTCATTCCAATTTTTGATCAGCAACTGTTTTGGATGCTGGGCCACAGATGTGCCTTCCAGGACCTAAGTTTCCTTATCTTTAAATGAAAGAGTCGAGTGAACTCATTTCCCAGGGCCCTTTACACTCTGGCATTCTTTGACTTCTATTCAGGTACAGCCTTCTGTAAGGAGGGTGAGGAGCCGGGCTATGTCAGAGAGAAGGCCTGATGCCCACTGATGTGGGGTACAGACCCAGATTATGCCACCCTTTTCCTTGTTCCTATTTGAGCCAAGGCCACAGGAACTGATATCCCATCATATGGGCAAGCATAGCAAAGATCCCAGACATGGCCCCTATTGGTTGCAGGTGGCTTAATTGGGCATCCAGAGGGTGTCCCTTACTGTCCCGTTCCAGTGGGCGCCACCTGATGACCTCTGCAGTCATGGAATCCATGGTACACTGAAGAAGTAGTCATTGGCACAGAGGGCTGAGAGCCCGACTAAAGGCAGGGCAGGGGCTTCCTCAGGGAAGCCTCAGGCTTGTTTTCCCACAGGGAAGTGTCCAGGTGCAGATGTCACCGCTGAAACTGCAAACCACAGACATGGTCTTTGAGCTGACGTCATAATCAGACCTAGGATCCCTGCCCATATGTCCCCCAACTGACGTGTGCACACTCTGCCTCACCTGTGCATATTTTACCTATCTCACCTGTGCACACCCCATCTCACCTGTGCACACCCCCATCTCACCTGGGCACACTCTACCTCACCTGGGCATACTTTATCCTCACCTGTGCACACCCTACCTTACCTGGACATCTCACTTGTGGGCAACTTCACCTATGCACATCCTCACCTCATCTCACCTAGGCACACCCTTGCCTCACACTCTTACCTCACCTGTAAGTACCTCCACCTTACCTGTGCATACCCCTACCTCACCTGGGCAAACCCCACCTACCCTGTGCACACCCCACCTCACCTGTGCACACTCTTACCTTACCTGTAAGCACCCCCACCTCACCTGTACACACCAAGGGCTGCTTACAATCCACACCTGGGTCCCCAGCCAGGCCTGAGCATCGGTAGGGCTGCCGAACAGTGAAGCTGACATCCAGGGACGGCCTTCCAGGGTCGAGAGAGGCAGGACCCTGCAGCAGGGGGTGCTGACCCCTTGCCTCTCCTGCCTCCCCCCACCGCGGGGACCCAGGGCAGTCCTTGCCTCCCTGGCAGTGCAGGGCCAGGTGCGACGGCACTGGCTAGGCCCTGGTGGAGGTTTTCACCTCCACATTTCTCTCTGTTCTGCTCTGTGGCTTCTGCCTCGGTGGGGAGGCAGACAGAATTGAGTACAAAGAAATCGATGGATTTCTGGATGAATTTTTAAAGACCAGCAGCAGTGGCACTATTCTAAAGCACAGAGGATTTCTTTGGCAAGAGCAGGGCTTTTTGAGAAAGGAAAAGGTTTTAAGTGAGAACATGGACTTTACAGGCTTAAGGTGTAGAGTGGGGGAGGCTGCGGGGAGCCTCTCCTGTCTGAGAGAAGGCAAGGGTTGGACCATGAGAGGGGAGGACAGGGGTGCGCCAGTTCCTCACATGGCCACTGCCTGGGTGAAGCCCCATGGGAGTGGCTGCTGAGAGACCCAGGGGAGGTGGGGGACATCAGGGTAGACCTGTGCTTGATACACTCCTTAGAGAGAAGTCTGGAGAAATCCTCACACCAGCACAGGGGTGAAGAGAGAGAGTAGAGGGGAGAGGAGCCCCAACCATGGCTCTGGCAAGCCTGTGGGGGCAGCTCAGGTCCTGGTGGTCCCTGAGAAATGGGCCGGGCTCCAGCAGGCAGGGGGCCTTGAAGTTAGCACAGAGTTCCCAAGGGGTGTTAATGGCCATGGGGGGCAGGGTTCCTGGACAGCTGGGCCAGACTGGCCGCAGGACCCGTGGGAGCCTTACCTGGGCCCCATGTGGAGGCACAGGCAGGCAGATTGGGGAGATGGGGAGGACGGGGGAATCAGGACAGAGTGAGTGCTGGCCCTGAGGCTGAGACAGCTGTCAGGGGTGGGTGACCCTGAGTGGGCTGGGGACGAGGGTGATTCCTGCGGAAGCAGAGAGTTCTTCTTGCAGAAGGGGTTCGGTTCTGCAAACTCACTGCTCAGCTTCCACATGGCCCTTAATCCCGGCTCCTCTGCAATAATCTTACTTCTGTGGGGTTTTTGGGTACCCCCCCACCACACCGACTCAGGACAGCCCTTCCCCATGAAGGTCACTGTGGTGGGGAGAATAGACAGCCCCGTTGCCCTGGGAGGCCACAGGTGAATCCTTGTCACGGCCCTCCGAGGCTGGCTGGGAGGCCCTGAGCTCCCTGACATGCAGCCCCTGGTGGGGGAGTTGGGGGGCTGACATTCATGCAGAGAGAGGGGCTGGGGTCTCACCGTGCATCCCCTAATGCTGCCTGGTGCTGTAGCATTTTCTGGACAAGAAAACAAGCCTTCCCAAACCTGGGCTTCTCCTGGGGGGAGCCACCTTTCACTAACAGTGGCACAGGGGCCTGGGTGGGGGCTCAGGCTCCCCTCATTCCTGCAATGATCCAGGCAGGCGGCATCCCCCAACCATGCAGGGTGTCAGAGAGCAGAACCCAGAGGCCCTTCTGTCCCCACCTTCCCCTGTAGCTGTGGCCTGCTTGGTCTGAAACCACTCCCATAGCTCTGTGTGTGTCTTTCCTCATTGTCTCTCTGCCCGTCTCCTGGATCTCCCTCTCCATCCCCGTGTCTCCCTCCAGGCTAGCCTTGTAGTGGGGCTGCTGGGTGGGTGTGGCCAAGGTAGGATTTGGGAAGGATGGGTTGGGGGCAGCTGCCCTGGGGACCCTCTGCGGATGCTCAAGCCTCTGCAGGAGCTTGTAGAAGTCCCTCCTCCCCAACTCTGTGGCTGTCCCTCTCTCCGGAGCACCCTAGGTTCCTGCCCTTCTGTGTCTTCCCTGTAAGCTTCAGCTTGTAGTGATACCCCCTTGACTCACTTCTCTCTCAGGCTCTATCATGACTGACTTTCTCTGAACACTGTTGTGGGTCAGGTCATGGGAGCACAGGGATGGACTTGGGGCTGGGAGTCCACTTTCAAGAGCGTGCATCCCATGGCTGGCAGGTGGGCACCAGCTGTCACAGAGCTCAGGCTGGGCTATGGACCACTGTCTTCTGGTCCTCTCCATGTGTCCTCTCCCTGGGCTGTTGGGCTTCCTCACATCATGGCGGCTGGGTTCCAAGAATGAACACCCCCAAGAAAGCAAGGAGGAGTGCAGGGCACTTAGAAGTCAAGTAGCATCACCTTTGCCAAGCTCTATGGGACGAGGGTCTGCCCAGAGTCAAGGGGAAGGGATGGAGACCCCAACACTTGATGAGAGGAAGGTCAAGGTCACATTGTGAGAAGAGACTGTTGAATGGGAGATATCATTGCAGCTGTCTTTGGAAAAGACAATCTGCCACATATCCCCAGAGTGGGTTGGGTTATGTCAATTCTCTGGGCTGTGCTCTGTGAGTGATGCACCCAGCCAGGGGCCCTGGCACCCATCTGGGGACCCCATATATGAGAACAGGGCCTACAGTGGCCCCAGCAGTCATGGGGACCCTGCAGCCACGTCCCGTCACTTCCTAAGCAATCTCCTACCCAAAGCCTCCAGGGCCTCTGTTTTCCACATGGAGGAATGAATTAGCTTTGCCCTGAGCAGACAAAATCTGGCAATGGTTTAAGAAAAGCTTTAAGTTTGACAAAGTACTCTCTTACTTACAAATTTAGTTTATTTATTGTTATTTTATTTTGGTTCACAAAGCAAATGGGTTGGGTATTAGTTATTTATTACTGCACAAGAAATTACTCAGATTACCTCAAAATCTAGCAAATTAAAATAATAAACATGTATTATCTCCCATAATTTCTGGGGTAAATAATTAGGTAGTGGCTTAGCTGGGTGGGTCTGGCCCAAGGACTCTTATGAGGTTGCAGTCAGGAGCCAGCCAAGGCTGCATTTGTCTGAAGACTTGACTGAGGCAGGAGGCTCCCTTCCAAGATGGCACCTGCACAGGGCTGTTGGCTGGAGGCCTCAGCTCCTCACCCTGTGGCCCTCTCCATAGGCTGCTTAGGTTTCCTTGTGCCGTGGTGACTGGTTTCCCCAGTGTGAGCAATCTGTAGAGCAAGAAAGAAGTGCATTGTTTTTTGTGGCCTAGTCTCAGAAGCCACACTCTGTTTCTCCCAGGATATCCTATTGCATAGGTCCGCCCTGTTCAAAATGGGAAGAGACTATACAGGGGCATAAACACCAGGAGGGGAGAATCCATCATTGGAGGCCCTCTGAGAGGCTGACTGTCCCAGTTTATGAAATGTTTTCTGGATTCTGAAGTACTTTGGAGTCTGCATAGAACTTTATTATCTACCACTGATTTTTTACATGAATTATCTCATTAACCTCTGAGATATTCCCATATTTCCTGTGAAGAGATTGGAGTGGGGCTTCGCGAGTCATTGTGCCCTTTGTTGTGCCTTTAGCTGGGTCTCCAGATTTTGTGGGGCCCAGGAAGTCATCCTGGAGGGGAGGTCCAGCCCCAGGCCCCAAAGATGAGGCCAGAGTCAAGAATGAAAGGGTCAGTGGGTCAATGCTGGGTCGGTGAGAAACAGAGCAGGCCAAGGATGTGAAAACACAGCAGAGTTCATCATGGAGGGTTGGGCCCAGGCTGAGGCATCCACAGGTGGTCTCTGTGTGTAGGCCAGGTCTCTGTGTGTACCCTCAGAGTGTTTGTTTGCCAACCTCACAGTCACTAAGATATTCCCCCATGAAAATGCAAGCTACAGACTGGGAGAAAATATTTACAAACATTTACCTGACAAAGGACTTGTATTTAAAATACAAAGATGTTTTAAACTCAATAATGAAAGACTAACAACCAATTTTTAAAATGGGTTAAATAGGGCCAGGCAAGGTGGCTCATGCCTGTAATTCTAGCACTTTGGAAGGCTGAAGTGGGAGGATCACTTGAGCCCAGGAGTTTGAGACCAGCCTGGCCAACATAGTGAGACTCTATCTCTACAAAAAATACAAAAAATTAGCTGGACATGGTGGCATGTGCCTATAGTGCCAGCTGCTTGGGAGGCTGAGGCAGGAGGATTGCTTGAGCCCAGGGGTTCGAGGCTGCAGTGAGCTGTGGTTGCACCACTGCACTCCAGCCTGGGTAACAAAGAAGGACCCTTTCTCAAAAAAAGTAATAAAATAAAATAAAATGGAGCCAAATATTTAAACAGATACTTCTCTGAAGAAGATACACAGGTTTTCAGATAAGTTAGTTTAAGTGGGGAAAAAAAGACACGTAAGCACATGAAAAGACACTGAACATTATTAATTGTTCGGGAATGAAAAATAAAACCACAATGAGATACCACTTCACACCTACTAGAGTGCCTAAAATGAAGAAGACCAACCTCAGCAAGTGTTGATGAGGATATGGAGCACCTGGAACTCTATGCTGAGTGCTGATGCTGAGAATGCAAGATGGTGCAGTCACGCTGGGGAAGTTTGGCAGTTATTAGAGAGTTAAATATATACCTACCATAAGAAGCAGCCACTCCACTCCCAGGCACTCACCCAAGAATGATGAAATCATCTGTTCACACAGAGACTCGGATATAAGCATACCTAGTAGCTCTATTTGTATATGGCTAGAACATAAGTACCCACTTCTCTGAAATGTTGGGAGGATTTATTAATTAATTTTTTGAATTTGAAAATAAAATAGAAAGTCAGGCATGGGGACTCATACCTGTAATCCCAGCACTTTGGGAGGCCAAGGTGAGTGGATCACTTGAGACCAGGAGTTTGAGACCAGCCTAGAAAAATAACATGGTGAAACCCCATTTCTATAAAAAATACAAAAATTTAGTGCTGAGTGAGGTGGTGCACATGTGTAGTCCCAGCTCTTGGGTGGCTGAGGCAGAAGGATCGCTTGAACTCAGGAGGCAGAGGTTGCAGTGAGCTGACATCATGCCACTGCCCTCCAGTCTGGGCGACAGAGCGAGACCCTGTCTAAAATGCCCAGGCTGGTCTCAAACTCTTGGGCTCAAGCAATCCTCCCACCTCAGGCCCCCAAAGTGCTGGGACTATAAGCATAAGGCACCGTGCCCAGCTGGGAGGATAAATTTAGTTGGTGGATGTCAATTCTGTGGCACAGCATGGCAGGCAAGAAGGACTAAGTAACTGCACCATTATTTTTATACCTCTCTGTGTTGCTTTCATCCTACTCAACTGCTTCAGCTTGCAGATGGGGAGACTGAGGCCAAGAGAGAGGCAGGGTATTTGCAGGAATTGGCCACCAGGTCAGAGTCCAAGCTGGACCCAGCAGCCAGACCCTGGCCTGGCCCCCACCAGGCCCTGGCCTGTGGACAGCAAGTTCCTGTTCCTTCCTCTGCCCTAGCAGAGCCAACGCCCTGCTACTGAACCTCCCTCTCAGTTATGGGGGCGGCTGTCTCTAAGCTTCCCTCTTAACTGGCTTAGGGCAGCATTAATTGGGCAGAACTGGGAATGAATATACTCCTCCTGGAACCACCCAGCTAATAAGCTCACCATTAAAGTGTGATGGGAGCACCGCCGGGGAGCCCGTGCTGGGCTGGACTAATTTAATCCGAGAAGAGAGTCATGAGATGCCAGGCCCATCAGCCCTGGCAGGGCTGAGAGGAGGGAGGGTGGAGGCAGGGCTTTGAGCATCTGCTTTGAAAACCTGAGCCCTGAGTTTCCGAGTGAGGACAGGAAGGCAACAGCCTCCCTCCGGCTACAGATAAAGGAGCCAGAGAGAGTCCTGGTCTTGCCTATCCCAAAGTCACTTGGGCTGGGGGCTGGGGGAGGGTGGTAGGCAGGGCTGGGGAGGGACATGGGCAGGGTGGTGTCCAGGTGTGGGTGTCTCTTCACACAGGCTTCCTTGCTTTTTCATTTTTATTTTATATATATATTTAAGAAATAGGGCCTTGTTCCGTTGCCCAGGCAGAAGTGCAGTGCCTCCGTTCTAGCTCACTGCAGCCTCACCCTTTTGGGCTCAAGAGATCCTCCCACCTCAGCTTCCCCAGTAGCTGGAACTACAGTTGCCACCACACCAGGCTAATTTTCATATTTTTTGTAAAGATAGGGTCTCCCTATGTTGCCCACGCTGATCTCAAACTCCTGGGCTCGAGTGATCCTCCCACCTTGGCCTCCCAAAGTGCTGGGATGACAGGTGTGAGCCACTGCCCCTGCCCCCCATATTCGGTGCTTTGGATTGTCTGTTGCTACTTAACAAACCTCCCCAAACTCAGTTTCATAAAACAACAGTTCTTGATTCTGCTCAGGAATCCTCCATCTGTGCAGGGCCAGGCAGGGAGGCCTCGTCTGCTCCCCCAACACAGCGCAGGGCAGCTCAACGGGGGCTGAAGGAACCTCATTCAAGATGGCGCACGTGCTTGACTGACAGTTTGGTGCCATCTGCGGGTTCCTCCTTGGGGCCCTGGCGTCCTCAGAACAGGCTATGTGGGTGCCCAGAGCCGGTATCCCAAGACAACCAGCCAGATGGGAGTGGTATTGTGTTTTGCGACCTTGCTGGGGGATGTCGGTGGGGTCCCCAGGTTTTCTTCTGGGGGATCCAAGAGGGGCCCCTGTATCCCTCAACTGAGCCGTTCAGCATCAGACCAGCCCAGCCCTGGATAAATTCTCCAAATTAACAAGTTCAGGGCCTGATGATTAAGTAGACTCACAAAGTTGATGAAAAAATCGGGATATAAATAAATATTCCTGGAGATATTCCACCCCCTGCAGGCATGAACTTTGAATAATTGGAGAGAATTATGCTGAGGACTAATCAAAACTTTTTTTTTTTTCCTTTTGCTAATTACCTCTGGGTTTCATCAGTGTCAGAGTCTAATCAACTCCAGACATCTTAATTGACCCTCGGGAAATGTTAGAAATGGTGAGGGCTTTGGTGTCGTAAGGAACAGGGCACTGGGAGCTGAGGGGAGCCAGGGGTCTTGTGTCCAGAACCACCCTGGTCTGGGGTGGGGACTGGTACGTGGGTGAGGGGGAGCCTGGCTCTCGGGAGACCTCTGATCAAGATGGATGATGCCCTTGCCTGGGCCGCAGCTCAGCTTCTTCCGGGCTCCCCGGCCCCACGGCTTCAATCTCATCATCGCCTGGGCTGCAGTTTATCTGGTGAGATGGATGAGGCCAGGAAGGGGTCTGGCACCCAGCAGGGCCTGGGGGAAGCTCCAGATTCTCAGCCAAGAGATTCCTTTTTCTTTCTTTTTTTTTTTTTCCTGAGACCGGGTCTCCAGTGCAGTGGTACCATCACAACTCATTGCAGCCTTACTCTCCAGGGCTCAAACGATCCTCCCACCTCAGCCTCCCGAGTGGCTGGTACTACAGGCACACCACCACACCCAGCTGAGGTTTGCATTTTTAGGGTGCAGAAAGGGTTTCACCATGTCATCCAGGCTGGTCTCTAACTCCTGGGCGGAAGTGACCTGCCCACCTCGGCCTCCCAAAGTGCTGGAATGACTGGTGTGATCAGCCAGGGGACTCTTGGTATCTCCAAATAGAAGGAGGCTTTGGTTTCTTCTCCTGATGGGAATCATTTGCATACGATACAAAATCCCTCTTCCAAAATGTAACCCCAGCAAAGACAGGCCCTGCCTTGGAGCGACTGGCATTGGAAGTACCATTTCCTGCTCTGTCTCGGAAGGGGATGCTGTGGTACGTGGCAGTGGAACCAGGGCGCTGCAGCCCTCTCTGAGCCCCGGGTGGCCCACACCTTGGCCCCTTGCTGGGGTAGATCCTCGGGCATTTTGAAGGCTCAGGAAAGCCTTTGACCAAATTCAGAGGCAAAACTCATTCGCCTGGAAATCCGCCCCAGTAACCTCTGTTCAGGAAGCCAAATGCCCCAAACTGGACCCCTCAGCTCCTCACATCCCAGCCCCACCCCCACACCCAGCAGCCTCAGGCCCCACGATGCCAGGAGCCACCACCAGCAGGCCCAGGCTGCCCACCTCAGTGGGGAACTGCGCCCCTGCCTGGGTCAGCCTTCCACCCCTGCAGCTTGGAGCTCCCTGGTCGGCCCAGCCTTGCCCCAGGCTGTGCACGTGCGCTCTGCAGCTTCAGCAGGCCCGGCCTCTACTTCACCTCCTCTCTTCCCAGATGAGCTACCCTACCCCTCCTCCAAGCTGGCCACCACCTCGCCTTTCTCCCCCAGCCCACCCCTCCCCTCCATGCCCCACCTGCCCACTGATCCCCCTCCACTCCCACCTGCCCACTGGTCCCTTCCACTCCCGCCTACCCACTGGTCCCCTCCACTCCTACCTGCCCACTTGTCCCCTCCACTCCCACCTGCCCACTGGTCCTCCTCCACTCCCACCTGCCCACTGGTCCCCTCCACTCCCACCTGCCCACTGGTCCCCCTCCACTCCCGCCTGCCCACTTGTCCCCTCCACTCCCACCTGCCCACTGGTCCCCTCCACTCCCGCCTGCCCACTGGTCCCCTCCACTCCCGCCTGCCCACTGGTCCCTTCCACTCCCGCCTACCCACTGGTCCCCTCCACTCCCGCCTGCCCACTGGTCCCCCTCCACTCCCACCTGCCCATTTGTCCCCCTCCACTCCCGCCTACCCACTGGTCCCCCTCCACTCCCACCTGCCCACTGGTCCCCTCCACTCCCACCTGCCCGCTGGTCCCCATCCCCTCCCACCTGCCCACTGGTCCCCTCCACTCCCACCTGCCCACTGGTCCTCCTCCACTCCCACCTGCCCGCTGGTCCCCATCCCCTCCCACCTGCCCACTGGTCCCCCTCCACTCCCACCTGCCCACTGGTCCTCCTCCACTCCCACCTGCCCACTGGTCCCCCTCCACTCCCGCCTGCCCACTTGTCCCCTCCACTCCCACCTGCCCACTGGTCCCCTCCACTCCCGCCTGCCCACTGGTCCCCTCCACTCCCGCCTGCCCACTGGTCCCTTCCACTCCCGCCTACCCACTGGTCCCCTCCACTCCCGCCTGCCCACTGGTCCCCCTCCACTCCCACCTGCCCATTTGTCCCCCTCCACTCTCGCCTACCCACTGGTCCCCCTCCACTCCCACCTGCCCACTGGTCCCCTCCACTCCCACCTGCCCGCTGGTCCCCATCCCCTCCCACCTGCCCACTGGTCCCCTCCACTCCCACCTGCCCGCTGGTCCCCATCCCCTCCCACCTGCCCACTGATCCCCTCCACTCCCAGCTGAGCTCCTGATGGTACCCACAAACCCCACCCAGACCTACACCTTCCCCAGTCTTCCCCTAACTAAGGTCATCAGACACAGCTGGCAGCCCTCCCTGCACCCCCTTTAGCCCCACAGAGGGTCCCCAGCTCCGTCCTCTCCCTGCCCCATCTGTCCTCCCCACTCTCAGGTGCCCTTTCTGCCCTCCCCAGCTGTTCCCCGGGGTCCGGAGCCCTCACCCTGCCTGCCCCCTGCCCCACGTGCGGCCTTCCGTCTGTCCTCCCAGCCAGCTCACCTGGCTGCAGGGCGTTGGCACTTGGTGTCCTTCGGCTGGGGTTCCTCACAGCCTCGCTCCTTCTCACCACCCAGGTCTCAGCTCAAAATCCCTTCCTGGGAGAGGCCGTTCTGGAACCGCGGGTATAAACACAGCACTGCCCCTTCCTCCTGCCCCCCAACTGTTTCCATCGCATTGCCACGGTTGACTCTCTTCACTGTCTGAAATCCGTTCTTCCCTCCCCATCTCCCTCCCTAGTTTGCTAAAATGTCGGTTCCACGAGGCCAGGGTTCTGTGCCCTTTCCTGTTGATCCTGAAACAAGAGCCCTGGCCACATGGCAGGCGCATGGCAAGGCTGTCGACAGAAGAAGCCGATTTCACCGGCTTCCCGGTGGAGCCAGGGGATGGCCCTGCCTGAGCCTGGGTTCCGTTCTTTGGTCCTCCTGTGAGTGGCATCAGCAGCCCTCTCCCAGCTGGCGTCTGTTTTCTCATCTGTGGAAAGGGGACAGCCTCCCACAGTGGAGGGAGGTGATGTGCTTCATAAAACCCCAAGCCCCACTAGGAGCCTGGATTTGGGGTCCCTCAACCGACAGTGGAATTGGGGTACTATCCCATCCCCCTGCTGTTCTCCCCAAATAGACCCCTGCCCCAGCTGGAATGGCACCCGGAGCTCCAGTGTCAGCTGTGGATACGATGGGGACCCCGCTCCATGCCGTGGACATGGTGGGGGCCCCGCTCCATGCCAAGACCCAGCCCTCACTGCCCTTCTCAAGTCAGACAGGAATGAGGGGGTGAGGGGACTTTCCCGGGCCTTGCAGGAGTGAGAGGCCCCAGCCGGATCCCCAGCCTCCAGGCTGGAAGAAGAGGGGTGCTGCTGCGGCCATGACAGGCATGGCAAGGGGGAACCCCAGACAGCAACAGCCCCTCCTCAGACGCCCCTATGTGATGGGCCCCAGGTGCAGCGCCTGCCCCAGCAGACCTGCCCCCGTCCCCACGTTGATACGGGCTTGCTCTGTGATTGTGGGTGAGGCCTTCTCCTCTCCGGGCCTCAGTTTCCCTTCTCACATCCCAAGGTTGCATTCCAGGGGCCCAGGAGCCTTTTTGGGACAGACACCGTGGTGTGACTCCAGCTGAGCAGTCCCCTTGGCCAGGGCCACCAGAGGCAGCCCCCTGCCTCCAGACCACGAGCCCACTCCCCCTCACAGGTGCCCAGGCACTGGCCCCTGGCCTGTGGGCCAGCCTGGCTGCCTTGGTCACGGCAGGAAGGATCCATTACTGCTGCCTGATGGATGATCTGAGCCTCCTCCTGCCCGTGCCCCATGCTATTTCAGCTGCGGAACCATGTTTATCACTTGGCACAACAGCGACCCTCCCTGCCTCCCTCCCTCTCTCCCTCCCAGGCTATGGACTCCCAGCAGACACCAGGAGGCTTTCCGGGGCTATTTTCATGATTTTAATTTTCTATTCCCCATCTCCTCTCTTCCCCCTTATTACATTTTGGGCTTTTTTGGGCTTCTGGAATGAGCATACATTTTCCTGGTGATATTTTTTAATAAAAACCATCATTTATGATTATTTTTCTTCCCTACTCACTGTCAGCCTCCCCATTGGATTTCATATGAACACGACTTCCCGCCTGCTTTGTCTCCAAGGGCCTCCCTCCAGCCCCAGGACCCTCCTGTGTCCCTGCCCCAGTCAGCACTGCTGCCTTCTCCTGCCCACTGCCGCCAGTCTTCTGGGCTTTTCTGTTCTATCCTTCAGATAAGTATTGCCTGCATATATTTCCTTCCTTCCTTCCTTCCTTCCTTCCTTCCTTCCTTCCTTCCTTCCTTCCTTCCTTCCTTCCTTCCTTCCTCCCTCCCTCCCTCCCTGCCTCCCTCCCTTCCTTTCCTTCCTTCCCTCCCTCCCTCCCTCCCTTCCTCCCTCCCTTCCTCTCTCCCTGCCTCCCTGCCTCCCTCCCTCCCTCCCTCCCTCCCTTCCTTTCCTTCCTTCCCTCCCTCCCTCCCTCCCTCCCTTCCTCCCTCCCTTCCTCTCTCCCTGCCTCCCTGCCTCCCTCCCTCCCTCCCTTCCTTTCCTTCCTTCCCTCCCTTCCTTCCCTCCCTCCCTCCCTTCATACCTCCCTTCCCTCCCTCCCTCCCTCCCTTCCTCCCTCCCTGCCTCCCTGCCTCCCTCCCTCCCTCCCTCCCTTCCTTTCCTTCCTTCCCTCCCTTCCTTCCCTCCCTCCCTCCCTTCCTCCCTCCCTACCTCCCTGCCTCCCTCCCTCCCTCCCTCCCTCCCTCCCTCCCTGCCTCCCTCCCTCCCTCCCTTCCTTTCCTTCCTTCCCTCCCTTCCTTCCCTGCCTCCCTCCCTCCCTTCCTCCCTTCCTTCCTTCCTTCCTCCCTCCCTTTCCTTTGTTTCCCTTTCCTTCGTTTCCCTTTCCTTCCTTTCCCTTTCTTTCCTTTCCCTTTCCATCTTTCCTTCCTCCCTTCCTCCCTCCATGCCTCCCTCCCTTCCTCCCTTCCTTTCCTTCCTTTCCTTCCTTTCTTTCCTTCCTTTCTTTCCTTTCCTTCCTTTCCTTCCTCCCTCCCTCCCTTTCCTCCCTTTCCTCCCTTTCCTTCTTTCTTTTATCAGAGTCACTCTGTCATCCAGGCTGGGGTACAGTGGCACAATCACAGCTCACTGCAGCCTTGAACTCCCAGGCCCAAGTGATCCTCCCACCTCAGCCTCCTGAGTAGCTGAAGACTACAGGTGCACACCACCACACCTGGCTAACTTTTTAAAGAATTTTTTTGTAGAGATGGGGTCTTGCTACATTGCCCAGGCTGGTCTTAAATTCCTAGGCTCAAGCAATCCGCCTGCCTCGCCTCCCAAAGCACTGGGACTATAGGTGCATACCACTGTGCCCTGCGCACCTTTCTTGGTTCCAGTGCACAGAAGGGACTGGGGACTCAGAGGGAATGCGGTGGCCCTGCAGGCCACGGGTCTCAGCACCCTGTGCCCCCTGCCCCAGGCCTGTGGGTTCTGCAAAGCTCCTCACGAGCCAACGGGCTGCCAAGATCATCAAGGAGAGTGGTTTCCACAAAGACTCCCGTCCTCAAACGCCACCTAAGCTGTCGACATTACTCAGTGAAACAGAAGCTGGCCCACCACCCTCTACAGCGAGACCTGGGCAGGCCCTTTCATCTCGGTTTCTCTGTCTTTATTTATTTGTTTATTGGAGGTGGGGTCTCACTCTGTCACCCAGGCTGGAGTGCAGTGGTGCAATCACAGCTCCCTGCAGGCTCGACTTCCTGGGCTTAAGCGATCCTCCCACCCCGGCCCCCGAAAGTGCTGGGACTGCAGGCATGAGCCACCACGTCAGGCATCCCCATCTTTAAATAGAAACTAACTTCAGGTTATGATCCCTCATTCATTCAGCAAACACTAACTGAGGGCCTACTATGTGTCACACACCTGTCCCAGAGCAGGAACCAGCTCAGATGTAACTCTGCCTACCTGCACGCCAGAATCCGTCCACACAGACTGGGTGCGGTGGCTCACACCTGTAATCCCAGCACTTTGGGAGGCCAAGGTGGGCGGATCACGAGGTCAGGAGTTCAAGACCAGCCTGGCCAACATGGTGAAACCCCATCTCTAATAAAAATACAAAAATTACCTGGACGTGGTGACAGGCACCTGTAATCCCAGCTACTTGGGAGGTTGAGTCAGGAGAATCACTTGAACCTGGGAGGTGGAGATTGCAGTGAGCCAAGACCGTGCCACTGCACTTCAGATTGGGCAACAGAGTGAAAATGTCAAAAAAAAAAAAAAAAAAAAATCCGACCCCATGCTTACAGAAGCTTACAGAATGGATCCCTGGGCTTCTCCGCGAAGTTGCTGTGTGACCTAGGGCAAGGCACTGCTGTCTCTGAGCCATCCTCACTTTCCATCTCTGTGAAAGGAAAAACTTGGGCATGGAGCTGCCCCGCCTCTGAGTGGACATCCCTTCCCCACGCAGCCCCAGAGGACCTTGTGATCCAAGCAGCTGCAGTCTTGCCAGGCTCCTGCGGCTCCTGCCAGTGGACCCAGGAAAAGCCAGGCCCATCTGAGGTCCAGGCAGGGTGACCCCAGGTTACCCAGGGTGCTGGAGCCCTCATCCGTGGCATGGAGAGGCCACGTGCTCCTTCCTGCTCTGGTCCCGCCCTCACTGGCCCCTGGTCCCCGGCAGGCCTGTTTGAGGAGATCCTGAGAGGGCTGCCGGGAGGACTGGTTCCAATGCTCAGGGCCTCCACCTGCACTCTGGCCTGCAGGATGGAGGAGGGAGAGGCCTGTCCTCCCTCACTGCCACTTCTCCCTTATCAGTAGTAGGAGAGGTTACTATGAATATTCATATGGCACACATGAATATTTATGAGAACACTGCACTGGTTCTATCTTCTCGCCCTTGAGTACCTCCATAGCTTGCTAACTCGCTGCACCCACGGGTCTCTGTTGACCCTTGCACTCGAGCCAGCGAGGCGGCCTTCCCTCCACCCACAGAGGTCTGCCTGGCAGCCCCACGGCTCCCTCGTCCCAGGACACCCCTGGGTGGGAATGGTCCCTGGCCCAGGGTTCGGCAGGTGCAGGCCCTGTCTCAGCTCTGACCCCACCTCCTGTGTAAGGGGGAGCCCTGCCCCAGCCTCAGTTTCCCTTCTGACCTCCACAGGCCCTTTTGGGCCATAGACTGAAAGGGTTTGGCCAGGCTGACGGGCTCTGGGAACAACACGTCCTCTCTGATTCCTCTTTCCAATGCTCCATTGTGCAGGGACAAAGCCGAGAGGCTCCGGTTCCCCAGGGGTGTGCCAGGCCAAGACTTCGGGTTACCCAGGACAGGGAACCAGAGAGGCCTTCGGTCAGGTGTCCCCGCTGGCCTCTGGGCCCACAGCCAGGGGCTGCTTGGTCAGCCGTTCCCTGGCACAGGCCAAACCGAGGTGAGCTGGGAGCACTCAGGGGGCAGGCAGGGGGCAGGGGCTGCAGGCATGGCAGGGGGAGTGCTCAGACCCCAAAGCTCAAGGGTGGAGGGTGAGTGGCCTCCGTGCCCCAGGACATGCTGTCCGGAGGAAGTCAGGCTCCCTGCTCCTGGCGGTGCAACCTTGGACCGGTCACGCTTCTCTGTGCCTTCGTGTCGCTCTCTGCCATGCCTTCCCCAGGTGTGTTCAAGGCTGGGCCACCCTTGGCAAATGTGGATGCTCTGTGTGGGGGACCCCCTGCTCGGAGGACATTTGGCCGTTTATCCAGAGTGGACCCAGCTTGGAGAGCAGTCCACCACAGAGCCCAAAGCTTTGAGACTGCGGGGAGGCCAGGCCCTGCCTCTGCCCCAGAACGGCTCCAGATTACGCAGACCATGCGGGGCCTTCCTCCACCCCGGGGAGCAAGACGTCCCTCCCTGCCCTCTGCTGGTCATTTTTGCTTTTTTGAGACAGAGTCTCACTCTGTCACCCAGGCTGGAGTACAATGGTGTGATCTCGGCTCACTGCAGGCTCTGCCTCCCAGGTTCACACCATTCTCCTGCCTCAGCCTCCCAAGTAGCTGGGACTACAGGCGCCCGCCACCTCGCCCGGCTAATTTTTTGTATTTTGTTTAGTAGAGATGGGGTTTCACCGTGTTAGCCAGGATGGTCTTGATCTGCTGACCTCGTGATCCACCTGCCTCGGCCTCCCAAAGTGCTGGGATTACAGGTGTGAGCCAGTGCGCCCGGCCTTTTTTTTTTTTTTTTTTTTTTTTTGAGACAGAGTCTTGCACTGTTGCCCAGGCTGGAGTGCAATGGCGCCATCTCAACTCACTGCAGCCTCTGCCTCCCGGGTTCAAGTGATTCCCCTGCCTCAGCCTCCCGAGTAGCTGGGACCACAGGTGTCTGCTACCACACTGGGCTAATTTGTGCATTTTTTTAGTAGAGATGGGGTTTCACCGTGTTGGCCAGGCTGCTCTCAAACTCCTGACCTCAGGTGATCCATCTGCCTTGGCCGCTCAAAGTGCTGGGATTTCAAGCATGAGCCACTGTGCCTGGGCCCCCCACCGCCGCCGCTTTTTTTTGTCGCTGGGACTACAGGTGCATGCCACCATGCCCAGTTAATTTTCTATTTTTTTGTAGCGGCAGTGTCTCGCTGTGTTGCCCAGGCTGCTCTCAAACTCCTGGGCTCAAGTGACCCTTCCACCTCGGCCTCCTAAAGCACTGGACGACAGGTGTGAGCCACGACGCCAGGCCTCCCTGCATATCCGATTCTCACAGGTCCTCTGAGCCGTGGGCATGCTGGGTCCTCCTCCCTTCCTGGGTGCCCAGCCTCCCCTCCCGAGGGGATGGACCCTCCTCCAGGGAAGTTAGGGGCCCTTGGGCTGCAGGCATCGTGCAGGGGCCCTCCATCAGGGATCCATAGACCGACTGCAATTGTCAAGGAGCATAAGCCCTGCCCAGCACCTTCCGGAGAGTTCCAAGACCCTGGGGCCCCTGGGGGCATCTTCTCCCTAGGTCTCCTCTCCACTGAAGCATGGCTGTGATCTGGGAGCTTTACTGAGTCTCTGGATTCCGGGGGCCACGGTGTGAGATTTGATTCCTCCCTTGCAAGTTAGCAAATGAAAGGCTCTGGGAAGTCCTCATCTCCCCACCTGACCTTCCCAAACAGACACTGGCCTCTCTCCTTGGGTGCTTGGCTCTGAGCTTGGCGGTGGAGGTTCAGAGTGCTCCAGCACTTGTCCAAGGTCACAGAGCCAGTGAGTGGGCCTCCAGCCAGGGTCCGGGCCCACCTCACTCACAGCCTGAGCTTACAGCCACCATCCGGGGTAGAGGACGCGTGGAGGTCCCTTGTGCCAGGGCTTGGTGCACGGGCTGACCCCAGTGAGCTTCGTAGCTCAGGCCCAGCCTGCTGGTGTCGTCTGCCTAAATGTGTTCAACCTCGTCTTCCCATGAGACCGACACGGCCACCGCCAACATCTGTGGGGACAATGACAGAGGAATGCCTAATGAGGGCCCGGCGTGGCCCCGCCACGGAGCGCAGGCTGGGACAGATGGTCTATCATTACCCATTTTTATTAATTACTGCTCCCCGTGCTGCGATTGGCTCCAACGGTCAGGCACGTTGGACGTGCCGCGGCCGCAGCTATTCTGGAAGGAAGAAACGGCCCTTCATTTAGCACGGCATGTCTTTCCTCCCAGCTTCCTCAGAGGCCACAGGCATTTTTGGCTCAGTGAGGTCCCTGGGGAACTAGGCTGTGCGGAGGGAGAAGTGTGCAGCTGCCACCTGACTAAGGAGAAGGGGCGGGGGGGCTGGTGCGGGGAGAGGCAGAGAGCCCCTGTGACTCCAGCCTGGAGCGAGGCCCTGCAGGAGGACCCAGGACCCCATCTGCATCCCACAGGCTTGGAGCCTTGGCCTCAGGGAACCTTGGGGCCCACGGACACCGCTGCTGCCATGGAGTTTGTGCCTTACCTGGGTTTGTGCTCATGGGCGTTGATCTGGGTTGAGGGCCACAGCCTCACTCCTGTTTATAGACACTTGGGGTCCCAGCCCAATCTGCCCAGGGGTTCCCTGAGGCTCTGGGGTCTGACAGACCTGGGTCAGAAGCCCCACACTGGCTCCAGCTTGCAGGGTTGCTGGGTGAGTCCCTCCCTGCCTGTGGGCTTTGCACTCCTGCCTGCAGAATGGGGGTGCAGAAGCACCTCCTCATCAAATGCTCAGGTGGCTTCAGTGGGCCGATGCCAGGGCCTGCCCGCCTTGGGGGATGCCCAGGACACTGCCATCCAAGTTTGGCTTTGGGCGAGTTCCCAGCTGCCTGCAGCTCTGTCTCCTCTCTGAGGGGCGGTCATGTTCTGCCTGCCCTCCAAAACGAAGGGGATGGAAATGCGTTGGGGTGAGAAGGACCTACCCAGTCAGACTGTCCTGGCTTGGGGAGGACCAGGGCCGAGGGCTGGGGCGCCCCGCAAGGTGCGATGTCTCCCTGCCTGCCAGGATGCCGAGTTCCCCACTGACTGGCCTTGGTCTGGGCCTGTTAGCCTGGGAGATAATGGGACATGAAGCACAGGGTTTCTAGGCAGTACAAAGGAGCCAGCAGGCTTTTTATATCTTGTTCTGTCACCCCGGCCAGGCGTTTTATCTGTTGCCTGCTTGACAGCCTGTCATAGAGCCAAGCCCTGCCGGAGTCCCGACCCAGCCTGTCCCGGGGTGGAGGGCGGCCTGCAAAGCGGAGCCAGCAGAGTCCTGAGCAGCCCCTGCAAGGGGAGCTCCCGTTGAGGGACCAAGCGAACCCTCGGCCCAGCTCCGCAGCAGGCTGTGCCCCCAGAGCCCCCAGCGTGGAGTCAGGAAGGCCCCGTCTGTGTGAGTCCGCTCCGGCCGCCGTAACAAACCCCACAGACCGGGCAGCTTACACTACAGGAATTTATCGTCTCACATTTTGGAGGCTGGAAGCCCAAGACCAAGGTGTGGGCAGGGCTGGCTTCTCCCGAATCCTCAGCCCGTGGCTTGCAGATGGCAACATCTCCGTGTGTCCTCATGGGGCCGTCCCTCTGTGCGTGTCTGTGTCCTGATCTCCTGTTCTTACAAGGACACCCGTCCGATTGGATTAGGACCCACCGGTATGACCTCATCTGGTCTTAGTCACCTCTTCAAAGGCCCTGTCTCCAAACACAGCCCCATTCTGAGGTCCTGGGGGTCCGGGCTTCAGCATTTGAGCTTCGGGGGCACCATGCAGCCCGTAACACCCCCCTCTTCCTGGGAAGTCCTCTTCCTGGTACCCCCTGACCCTTCCTGAGTGACTCAGGGCAGGCCCCTTCCCCTCCCAGCCTCCATGACCTTCAAGGATGGTGTGAAGACGGGCCAGGATCATCGGGGTCATTTCTGTGCCAGCTTGAAGTGCTGCACCTATGGGAGCCTGCAGGTGTCGGGAAGGGTAGAGAGGGGGCCGGACCCCGCAGAATGTCTGCGGCATGGATGCTGGAGCCTGACGCCTGGGCCTGGACCATCCACATACGGGCCATGTGACCATCAGCAAGTTACATAACCTCCCGGGATCTCACGTCCTCGTTTGGCAAACAGAGTCATGATCCTTCCCTTCGGGCCAGTGCACGGAAAGAATGAATGAACACGGGTAAGGTGTGCCTGGTGAGCGCTGTCCGGGCTGAAGGAGGAGTTTGAGAAGGCGGCTTTACAAAGGAAGGTGGCCAGGCACGGTGGCTCATGCCTGTAATCCCAGCACTCTGGGAGGCTGAGGCGGGTGGACCACTTGAAGTCAGGAGTTCAAGACCATCCTGGCCAAAATGACGAAACCCCATCTCTACTAAAAATACAAAAATTAGCCAGGCATGGTGGTGCACGCCTGTAATCCCAGCTATTCGGGAGGCTGGGGCACAAAAAGCAGAGGTTGTAGTGAGCCGAGATCGCACCACTGCACTCCAGGCTGGGCGACAGAGCGAGACCCCGTCTCACAAAAAAAAAAAAAAAAAAAGGGAGGTTATTTGGGGTGGAGTGGGCCTCAAACCGTGGGGAAACATTGCTGCTTAGTTCCATGGGCAGCTTTGGGGATTTGCTCCACAGGGACTCCCGAGAGATCAGTGTCCGCAGGGTGACGCTGGTGGTCGGGTGACCAGGAGAGGTAGAGGGGAGAGGGGGCCTTTGTTGAGACCCTGTGGAGGTGATGAGGTTGGAGGAGGGGCCATGTGGAGGAGACTGGCTAAGAGCAAGGAGGGGACAGCCTCAGGGACCACGCTGTCTGGTGCAGTGAGGGGGTGCTCATCCCTCCCCAGCACAGAGCCTGGTGAGTAAATTCAGGTGCACAAGGCCAGCAGCTGCCACAGCTGGGCAGTAGTGAGCTCCCTGGCAATGGAGGAAATCAAGCACATCCTGATGCTCACTGGGTAGGGAGACTTGACTGGGAGAAGCAGGAAGATCCGCATCATGGAGGGGTGGCTTTTATTTTTATCAGAAGCAGTGGGGGGAGTTCCGAGTCCTGGGAAGAAACACTGGAGGAGGTGATTGGAGGAGATGGCTTTTTGGGTCCAGGGCTGGATCCCCAATAGTTGCCCGGTTTTCTGCATGAATTCGTGCTTTCACGGAGGCCCAGGGGCCGGGCAGCACGGTAAGTCAGGCTGTGGGCTCAGGGTCCACACACCAGCAGCCCTGGAGGAAGTGATTTCTCTGGAGTCAGCTTCCAGCAGGCTCTGAGGTTTGCAGCCGTTGACCTGGCCTCAGAGCTGAAGCTCTGCCCTGCAGAGGCCCCAAATGCCCACCCAGGGGCGGCTTTCAGGGCCGGCGTGCCCCAGCCAGGCAGATGAGGGTGGTTGTGAATGGAGGCCGCTGTCATTTACGGATGAGGCCAGAACCAGGGAGCTCCTGCCAAGGAGACGGACGTGGAGGTGCCGGGTCCCCTCCCAGAGGAAGCCCAATCAATCCCCGCAGCCGCAGAGCCCCGTCGAGCTCCTACTTAGGCCTGGTTTTCTGTCACGATGGGGGCTTGGAGCGAGCGGCCTTCCCATGGGAGACGCAGGGAAGGCCCACTGTGGGAGAAGAGGAACTGAAGTAGGGGCCACGGCTGGGCCAGTCCATTTGGCAAGGATGCGGCTTACAGGGGGTGCTGGGACTTTTGGCCTTTTGCCAAAGCACCCTGCTCCCTGGAGCCACCTGCCCACCCCTCCCCCAGGCTGGTTTGGCCCCAGCCAGGTAGGTTCAAAGTCCTGTGCTGCTGGAGTAGAGTCCAATAAGCCCCTCCCGGCAAGACACTGCCCACTAGGGCACCTCACGACGACGGCCCAGGCAGTGGGCCCATGGACGGGCGCCTGAACAGGCCCAGGACCCCTAAGCTGAAGCTGACGGACGGAAGCGTGGGAGAAGCCAGCCAAGGCTTGGGAGGGCACCCAAGGCGGAGGCACCAGTATGAGCCAAGGCCTGGAGGGAAGCGCTAGATACAGCCCTGGGTCCTCTAGGCCAAGGATGGGGACTTTTTCTGAGAACATGAGGGTTTCCATATTGGAATGTTGAAAGGCTGGCTCCAGTCACAGCCTGAGGGAGGCGTGATTGGAGCGGGCAGGGATGGAGGCCCAGACTTGCATGGTGGAGTGAGCAGAACCAGGCAGCATCAAGGGGTAAGGCCAACCTGTGTAGCCTCAGAGAACTGAGACAGGGACCCGGGACCTGAGGTCTGCTCTGAGCAGGAGGCCGTGGGCAACCACAGTCTTGCCCTTGGGTGGGGGAGGCTCTGCCTGAAAGAGAGGGTGGGGAGAGCGAGGGGAGCACCCCCATCAGGGGTGGGACTTTTCCCTGAAACTTGACTCTTGATGCTTTTGTAAGTGATTAAAAATCCCCCTAACCTGTATCAAACAACACTTCCTCCAGGAAGCCACCCTGGGTTGCCTGGGACGGAGATCAGCTCCCTCTTGGTATTTGTGGCACCAGCTTGCTGTGGGGAATGTTAGTGTTCAGGCTGGGTGATCTAAGGCAAAGGACTGGACATCTCTGAGCCTCAACACCACCCTGACTTCATCAAAGGACTAATAAAGTCAAGCTCCAGGACTGCTGAAGGAGCTGAGATGGGGATTCTCATGAGCTAAACTGTGTCCCCAAAAGACACATTGGTGTCCTATTCCTAGTATGTGACCTTATTTGGAGACAGGGTCTTTACAGAGGTGATTAAGTTAAAGTGTATTGGGTGGGCCCTGATCCAGTGTGCTTGGGGTGGGCCCTGATCCGGTGTGCCTGGTGTCCTCATGAACAGGGAAAATTTCAGCCGGGCGTGGTGGCACATGCCTGTAGTTGCAGCTACTGAGGAGGCTGAGAGGCAGGCACTTGAGCCCAGGAGGTGGAGGCTGCAGTGAGCTGTGATCGCACCACTGCACTCCAGCCTGGATAACAGAGCGAGACCTTGTTCCCCCACCCTCAATGTTTTGTTTTGTTTTGTTATGTTTTTTGTTTTGTTTTGAGACAGAGTCACTCTGTTGCCCAGGCTGGAGTGCAGTGTCACGATTTTGCCTCACTGCAACGTCTGCCTCCCGGGTTCAAGCGATTCTCCTGCCCCAGCCTCCCTGGTAGCTGGGATTACAGGCGCATGCCACCACCCCAGGTTGGTCTCTAAATCCTGGCCTCAGGTGATCTGCCCGCCTCGGCCTCCCAAAGTGCTGGGATTACAGGCGTGAGCCATTACGCCTGACCTCAATTATTTTTTATTTTTTTATTTTTATTTTTTTTTTGAGACAGAGTCTCGCTGTGTTGCCCAGGCTGGAGTGCAGTGGTGCAATCTCAGTTCACTGCAAGCTTCGCCTCCTGGGTTCACGCCATTCTCCTGCCTCAGCCTCCCAAGTAGCTGGGACTACAGGCGCCCGCCACCTCGCTCGGCTAGTTTTTTTGTATTTTTTAGTGGAGACGGGGTTTCACCGTGTTAGCCAGGATGGTCTGGATCTCCTGACCTCGTGATCCAGCCGTCTCGGCCTCTCACAGTGCTGGGATTACAGGCTTGAACCACCGCGCCCGGCCAATTATTTTTTTAAAGGAGGAAATTTGTGCACAGACAGACATGCAAGAGGAAAGACATCCCTGTGACTGAGTGACGTGTCTACCAGCCATGGGGCACCAGGGCTTGCTCAGGGATGCTGGAGGAGGCAGGAAGGATCCTCCCCGAGAGCTATGAGAGGGAGCGCAGCCCTGCCAACCCCTTGGCTTTGGACTTCAGGCCTCCAGAGCTGTGAAAGAGCAGATGCCTGTTGTCTTAAGCCCCCCAGCGTATGGCACTTTGTTATGGTGGCCCCGGGACGCAGATACAGGGACAGATGTGGGCTCCCTGCAGAAATGCTATGAGCTCCTTGTGGTGTTACACCAGCGGGCCCTGTCACCTGCACCTGTCTGTGTGGCCTGAGGTGCAGACTCACGGCACCTTGTTAGCCCTTCTTGCCCCAGGTGCTCCATGTAGATGCTAATATGTGATGGAGGAAAGAAATAGGGTGATCATGCATGCACACATATACACGTGTGGACAAGCATGCAGGCATGCACACAGGCACACACACGTGCACATACATGCAGGCACATGCACACAAGGGCACATACATGTGTACATGCAGGCATTCATGCACACATATGCATGGGCACACACAGGTACATGCATGTGCACAAGCATGCAGGCATGCACACACACAGAAGCACACACACATACATGCAGGCACACATACACAAGGGCATATGCATGTGTGCACACACAGATATGCTCACATATACACATGCACAGGTGCACAAGACACATACGTGTGCACACATATGCAGACATGCTCACATATACACACATGCACAGGTGCACACAGGTACATACTGTGCACCCACACAGACATGCTCACATATACACACATGCACAGGTGCACAAGACACATATGTGTGCACATACATGCGGACATGCTCACATACTCATATACACACATGCACAGGTGCACACAAGTACATACTGTGCACACATGCAGACATGCACACATATACACACATGCACAGGTGCACAAGACACGTGTGCACACATATGCAGACATGCTCACATATACACACATGCACAGGTGCACAAGACACATGTGTGCACACACATGCAGACAGGCTCACATACTCATATACACACATGCACAGGTGCACACAGGTACATACCATGCACACAGACATGTTTACACACATGCATGCACACAGACACTCACACACTTGCAGGATGTGCTTGAACACAGGCCCAGATTAGCACCCTGCTAGAGATGGGGACCAGCTCCTATGCAGACCCCGCCCTGCCTGCCCATCCGCCTCCTGGAGCCAGCGGGCATCTGGGCCCCAGTGCTTGGCTGCAGTGAGTCAGGCCTTGGGGAGGAATGCGCCACGCTCAGCTCTGGGAGCAGGCCAGGGCACCGGTCCTGGAGCCAATGGCCCAGCGTGTACAGGCTGTTTGCTGAGGGTGTGCTTTGGGGAAGGGCATACCCGAGTTCCAAAGCGCCTACTGTGAACATCTACTGTGTACAAAAGTGACAGTGATGATCAGATCAGCCTGATCCCTCACAGAGGGAAGCTGGGGAGGAGGGAAGACAAGTCCTGAGGCCCCCCCTTCATCATAACAGCAGGAGGGGTGTGCCGAGCTCAAGGCCACATTTGCAGGTGGCTGCTGACAGCACCTCCATCTCCACCCAGGGACCCCACGGGGTGGAGGCTGAGGCCTCTCTACCATTTCCTCACCAGTCCTAGACATCACAGGTCTCTCCTTCCAAGTGAAATATCCTGGCGGTTGAAACTTGTTTTAAGAAATAAGATCCCTCCGGGCACAGTCCACGTAGGAGCCTGCAAAATGTCACTCCTGTTATCTTCTCATTAAGCCCTATTTTAGTCTGAATAAAGCAGAATGAATCACAGGGGACCAGGTGAGCAGAGCCTGAGGCCTGGACCATTTGCCTTCATCACCGAGGAGGGCGTCTGCACCCCAGCCTTCAGCATGCGGGGGGAGCGAAGGGGGCACCCAGCCTCGCCCCGCCCAGTGTACCCCTGCAGCAGCCGGGGAGGGCAGGCCCTGGCTCCTGGGAACATGGCGCCCAGCTGCAATGCACATTGCTGCTGGTGAAGATGGACAATTCAGAGAAATGAAATAAGGCAGACAGAGAAAAGGCAGCATCCATGATTCTGCCAGGCTACATATGTGTGTGCGTGTCTGCATATATATACACACACGTGTATACGCACACACAGAGTCACACATCACTCATCAACAGGGATATGTTCTGAGAAATACATGGTTCTATGATTTTTGTCATCGTGCAAATATCCTAGAGTGACTCACATGAATGCAGATGGCACGCCTGGGATGCGCGGTATAGCCTGTGGCTCTGGGCTACAAACCGGCACAGTCTACCCCATGCCTGGGCCGTGTGGTACAGCCTGTGGCTCTGGGGCTACACACCCGCACAGCAGGTGACTGCACTGAACACTGTAGGCAGCTGCAACACAAGGGTAAGTGTCGGTGTTTCTAAACACATCTAAACTCAGAGAAGGTGCAGTAAAAATAGGGTATTATACTCTTCTGGGACCACCATTGCATATGTGGTCCACTGGTTACCAAAGTGTCAGTGTGTTGTGTGTATACATATATAATTTTTCTTTTTCTTTCCCTCCCTCCTTCCCTCCCTCCCTCCTTCCTTTCCTTTCTTTTTAAAAATTTATTTACAAATTTGGGATTCTTCTTACTAGAACCCCCAATTTGCAATTTATTTGATTTTAGGGTTTTTTTTTTTTTTTTTTTTTTTTTTTTGAGACAGAGTCTCCCTCTGTCACCCAGGCTGGAGTACAGTGGTGCAATCTCAGCTCACTGCAACCTCCACCTCCCAGGTTCAAGCGATTCTCCTGCCTCAGCCTCCCGAGTAGCTGAGGTAACCAGCCCAGTAACCAGGCACTCACCACCACATCTGGTTAATTTTTGTATATTTAGTAGAGATGGGATTTCACCATTTTGGCCAGGCTGGTCTTGAACTTCTGACCTCAAGTGATCTGCCTGCCTCAGCCTCCCAAAGTGCTGGGATTACAAAGTACTGGGATTACAGGTGTGAGCCACTGCACCCAGCCCCAGTTTGCAATTTATAATCTGCTGTCTCCTCACCTAATGTTAGATCCCACGGCTTATCCCTGACAGAAGATGCCAATGAAGGTCAGCATTTCTGCAACCTCTGGCTTCCAGGAAGGCTGCCTCCCTCCCCAACTTCCTCTGATCATCGTGCGGCTGAGGAACAGATGGGGAACCAGGTCCACAGAGAGGTATGGCCACCTTCACGGGGTCACACAAGTGAGCAGCCATGGAGGCCAGAGCTGAGGCCACCAGGGAGCTCCTTGGGTGTCCAAAGGCTTAAAAAATTCTGGTTGCCTTCCTGGCTGAGAAATGATATGATGGGTGATGCAGATGAGGGTCCAGGGTGTCTGCCCCGGGGAGGATGACCAGCAGATGGTGCAGCCACGTGGAGGATACCTACGCCATGCATGAGGCTGGGAGACTGTACTGGGGGAAGAAGCCGCTCGCCAGGAGGTCATATCCATGAGCCCAGGTGTGTGGAATTCTGGAACAGACTAGATCGACCCTGGACTAACCTGGACTAAAACTAACAAACTAGAACTAATTCTAGAGCTAACCTATAGTGGAAAACATCAGAATGGCAGTGGCCTCTGGGGGGCAGAGGTAGGAAGGCACTGGGCAGGGGTATGCAACCTTTTGGAGCATTGTCTTTTTTATTTTTCAGAGGAAGGGTCTTGCTCTGTTGCCCAGGCTGGAGTGCAGTGGCTCAATCATGGCTCACTGCAGTCTTGACCTCCTGGGCTCAAGCCATCCTCCCACCTCAGCCTCCTGAGTAGCTGGGACCACAGGCACGTGCCGCTATTGCTATACCTGGCTCATTTTTTAATTTTTGTAGAGATGGGGCCTCCCTGCATTGCCCAGGCTGTTCTTCAACTCCTGGGCTCCAGTGATCCTTCCACCTCAGCCTCCCAAAGTGTTGGAATTATAGGCATGAGCCACTGCGCCTGGCCTGATGTCTGTCTCTTGATAAGGGTTTGGGTGCAGAAGTGATCCATTAGAGCATTCAATGGTTCCTTCAGATTTATACTTTTCATGGTATGTGAATTTTGCTCAAAGGAATAAAAAATATGAAACGAATATTGAACTCTAGTTCATGACAAGCAGTTGGCCTGTTAAGGGGGAGAGCGTACTGGTGCCTGCAACTTGGAAAGAGATTGATTTCTGGGTGGGCAGAGGGACAGAAAAACAAGATGAAGCGGGTCTAGTGAAACGTCAGTTCTGGAATGCAGGTGACAGCATCTGGGTGTTCGCCATGAAATCATCTCAACTTTTCCAGATGTTTGAAACATTTCAAAGTTCTATGTGAAAAGCAATGAAAAAGAATCTGGGCTTTGCAGACAAACTGCTGGGAGGTGGCCACGGCCCAGTATCTGTGTGGTCCTGGGTGGGTTTCTCAGCCTCACGGTGCCTCAGGGTCCTCACTGTTAAGTGTGAGTGGTAATAGCACCACTGCCCACAGTGCAAGTGAATTAACACAGGCAGGGCACTTAGACAGTGCCTGGCACACAGCAGGTGCTTAATAAATGTGCCCTTTGTTGACAGTATTCCTCAGCCCTGAAAGTATCAGCCACATGTGCTCCAGCTACTCAGAGATGCTGAGGGACAGCTGGGGTTTGCACTGGGTTCAGGTGCAGGGGACCCCAAAGAGCCCAAACAAGTTTGAAAAGGAAAGAACAAAGTGGGAAGACTCAGCTGGGTGTGGTGGCTCATGCCTGTAATCTCAGCATTTTGGGAAGCCAAGGCAGGAGGATCACTTAAGCCCAGGAGTTCGAGACGAACCTAGGTAACATAGCAAGACTCCATCTCTACAAAAAAGGGAAAAAAAAAATTAAATTAGCTGGGTGTGGTGGCACATGCCTGTAGTCCCAGCTACTCAGGAGACTGGGATGGGAGGATCACTTGAGCCTAGGAGTTCAATGCTGCAGTGAGCTATGTTTGCACTACTGCATTCTAGCCTGGGCGACAGAGCAAGACCCTGTTTCTAGGAAAAAAAAGCAGGAAGACAGACTGACACTTCCCAATGTGAAAACTTCCTACGGTAATGAGGACAGTGTGGTACTGTGGTAAGGACAGATATGTACTGCAATGGGCTAGAACTGAGAGTCCAGAAATAAACCCTTGTATTTTCACTCTGTTTATTTCCAATAAGGGAGCCAAGACAATTTGATGGGGCTAGGGGAAGAGGAGTCCTTTGACACATGGTGCTGGGCCAAGTAGCAGCCACATGCAAGGGAATGAAGATGGACCCTTACCTCACACCATATACAAACATCAACTCAAGATGCATCCAAGGCTGGGCATGGTGGCTCATGCCTGTAATCCCAGCACTCTGGGAGGCCGAGGCAGGTGGATCACCTGAGGTCAGGAGTTCGAGACCAGCCTGGACAACATGATGAAATCCTGTCTCTACTAAACACACACACACACACACACACACACACACACACACACACAAATAGCTGGGTGTGGTGGTGAATGCCTGTAGTCCCAGCTACTCAGGAGGCTGAGGCAGAAGAATTGTCTGAACCTGGGAGGTGGAGATTGCAGTGAGTTGAGATCCTGCCACTGCACTCCAGCCTGGGGAACAAGAGCACAACTCTGTTTAAAAAAAAAAAAATGCATCTGAGACCTCAACAGAAGAGCTAAAACCATGAAACTCTTAGAAGAAAATACAGAACTAAATATTCGACGTAGGGAAAAGATTGTCAGATGCCACATCAAAAGCTCAAACAACAAAAGAAAAAATCGGACTTCATCAAAATTTAAAATTTGTGTGCTACAAATAACGGCAACATGAAAATGAAAAACAACCCACAGAAAGGGAGAAAAACATTTGCAAATTATACATCTAATTAGGGAGTGTGTCTAAAATATATTTTACAAGTCTTACAACTCAATAATAAAATTATAACCCAATTTAAATATGAACAAAAGATTCAAATGGACATTTCTCCAAAAGATATGTAAAAGTTCAATCACACAGGAAAAGATGCTCAACATCATTAGTCACCAGGGAAATGCAGATCAAAACCACTAGGAGATAACAACTTCACACTATCTAGGATGGCCATAATAAAAAAGACAGATAATAATAAGTGTTGAGGCCAGGCACTTTAGGAGTCTGAGGCAGGTGGATTGCTTGAGCCCAGGAGTCCGAGACCAGCCTGGGCAATATGGTAAAACACCATCTCTACTAAAAATACACAAATTTGCCAGGCGTGGTGGTTCATGGCTGTAGTCCCAGCTACTGTGGAGGCCAAGGTGGGAGGATTGCTTGAGCCTAGGAGGCGGAGGTTGCAGTGAGCCAAGATTGCACCACTGCACTTCAGCCTGACAGTGACAGAGTGAGGCCCTGTCTCAAATGATAATAATAATAGTAAGTGTTGGCCAGGCACCGTGGCTCATGCCTGTAATCCCAGCACTTTGGGAGGCCGAGGTGGGTGGATCACCTGAGGTCAGGAGTTCAAGACCAGCCTGACCAACATGGAGAAATCGCATCTCTACTAAAAATACAAAATTAGCTGGGTGTGGTGGCTCATGCCTATAATCCCAGCTACTCTGGAGGCTGAGGCAGGAGAATCGAACCCAGGAGGCAGAGGTTGTGGTGAGCCGAGATCGTGCCGCTGCACTCCAGCCTGGGCAACAAGAGTGAAACTCCATCTCAGATCTCAGGAAATAGTAATAATAATAATAATAATAATAATAATAATAATAAAGTGTTGACGAGGATGCAGAGAAATAGGAACCCTTCTACATTGCTGCTGGGAACATAACGTGTGGTATCCATTTTGACAGTTTGTGAACTCTTCAAAATGTGAAAGATAGGCTTACCATATGACCCAACAATTCCATTCCTAGGTATTTACCCAAAAGAAATGGAAACATATGTGCACATGAGAACTAGTACCTGACTGTACCTAGCTGTGTGACTCACATTTCCAACGTGAAAACAGCCCAAATACCCATCAGCTGATGAACAGGTCATAAAATGTGCTCCAGCTATTCAATGGAGTGCTATTTGGCAATAAAAAGGAAGAAAATACTGAAATGCTACAACATGGATGAACCTCAAAAACAATGCTAAGTGAAACTAGCCAGTCACGGAAGACCACATATTGTCTGATTCCATTTATAAGAAATATCTACAACAGGCCTGACATGGTGGCTCATGCCTATAATCCCAGCACTTTGGGAGGCTGAGGCGGACAGATCACTTGAGCTCAGGAGTTTGAGACCAGCCCGGCCAACATGGTGAAACCCCATCTCTACTAAAAATACAAAAACTAGCCGGGCATGGTGGTGCATGCCTGTGATCCCAGCTACTCAGGAGGCTGACGTGGAAGAATTGCTGGAACCCGGGAGGCAGAGGTTGCAGTGAGCTGAGATCACGCCACAGAACTCCAGCCTGAGTGACAAGAGGGAGACTCCATCTCAAAAAAAAAAAAAAAAAAAAAAAAGAAAAGAAAAGAAAAAAAATCTAGAATAGTCAAATCCATAGAGACAGAGCAGATAAGTGGTTGCTTACTGTTGTTGGGGGATGGTGGGGAATGATAAATGGTTGGTAGTGGATATAGGGTTTCCTTTTGGGGTGATGAAATTTCCTAAAATTAGATGGTGGTGATGGTTGCACAACCCTGCGAACATACTAAAAACCATCAAATTGGCCGGGCGCGGTGGCTCAAGCCTGTAATCCCAGCACTTTGGGAGGCCGAGACGGGCGGATCACGAGGTCGGGAGATCGAGACCATCCTGGCTAACACGGTGAAACCCTGTCTCTACTAAAAAGTACAAAAAACTAGCCGGGCGAGGTGGCGGGCGCCTGTAGTCCCAGCTACTCGGGAGGCTGAGGCAGGAGAATGGCGTGAACCCGGGAGGCGGAGCTTGCAGTGAGCTGAGATCCGGCCACTGCACTCCAGCCTGGGCGACAGAGTGAGACTCCATCTCAAAAAAAAAAAAAACCCATCAAATTGTACACTTGAAATGGGTGAATTGTACGCTATGTGCATTATCAAGTAAGCCTTTTTTTTTTTTTTTTGAAATGGAGTCTTGCTCTGTCACCCAGGCTGGAGTGCAGTGGCCGGATCTCAGCGCACTGCAAGCTCCGCCTCCCGGGTTAATGCCATTCTCCTGCCTCAGCCTCCCGAGTAGCTGGGACTAGAGGCGCCCGCCACCTCGCCCGGCTAGTTTTTTATATTTTTTAGTAGAGACGGGGTTTCACTGTGTTAGCCAGGATGGTCTCGATCTCCCGACCTCGTGATCAGCCCGTCTCGGCCTCCCAAAGTGCTGGGATTACAGGCTTGAGCCACCACGCCTGGCCACTCCTGTAAATCTTTAACAAAACCTAGTTAGCTCTTTACATAGCTCCCTTTAATCCCAGAGTTAGTTTTAAAAGTCACACGATTGCTGTTTTTGCATTTTTGCCTCTGCTCTAAAACCATCCCAGCCTACATGCAGGAGAAGAAAAAGGATCCCCTTAGGCAAGTCACTCCCTAAAATTCAGTTTTGTCACCTGTAAAAGGGGAAAGGAAGGATTGCCTCCCTGGATTACAGTGGGGACCAGATGAGACGTTAGAAAACAATTTTCCATTTTCATTTTCACATTGAAATTTATTACAAAGGAACATGTCTGCATATCGCACAGAATTCAAATGGCATTACAGGGGCACACAGGGAGAAGTCTCATTTTCTGGGGTGATGGGAATGTTCAATATTTTGAGCTGGGTAGTGATGGCAACCAGTGTCCACATTTGTCCGATTTCAGAACTGTAGTTCCCAGCAGTATAAAACTGAAGAACAGACCAGGCGCGGTGGCTCAAGCATGTAATCCCGGCACTTTGGGAGGCCGAGGTGGGTGGATCACAAGGTCAGGAGATCGAGACCATCCTGGCTAACACAGTGAAACCCCGTCTCTACTAAAAATAGAAAAAATTAGCCGGGCGTGGTGGCAGGCGCCTGTAGTCCCAGCTACTCGGAGGCTGAGGCAGGAGAATGGCGTGAACCCGGGAGGCGGAGCTTGCAGTGAGCCAAGATCGCGCCACTGCACTCCAGCCTGGGCGACACAGCGAGACTCCGTCTCAAAAAAAGAAAACAAAACAAAAACTGAAGAACTATGAATTTCACTGTCTGTAAATAAATAATACATTAAAACTATTTTTTTATATTGAGTCCCCAGCCGGGCGCAGTGGCTCACACCTGTAATCCCAGCACTTTGGGAGGACAAGGTGGGTGGATTACCTGAGATCAGGAGTTCGAGACCAGCCTGGCAAACATGGTGAAACCCTGTCTCTACTAAAAATACAAAAATTAGCCGGGCATGGGAGTGCATGCCTGTAATCCCAGCTACTCGGGAGGCTGCAGTAGGAGAATCACTTGAACCTGGGAGGTGGAGGTTGCAGTGAGCTGAGATCGCACCACTGCCCTCCAGCCTGGGGGACAAGAGCGAGACTTCGTCTCAAAAAAAAAAAAAAAGAAATGAATCCCCTTCCACCCTCTCCCCTAGCCTTGCAGTCCCCAGGTTCCTACAGGAGGCACCCACTATTTCTAGTTTCTTGGGTCTCCTTCCAGAAATCAGTGTGTGCAGGCAAATAAAATGTCATTTCGTTACCTCCTTTTTGTACACAGTCTAAAAAAAAAAAAAGTGCCATATACACTGTCCAGCCCCTTTTGCTTTTTCATCCTAAAGAACATCCACAGATGAACTCCAATCAGTCCACCTTTATCCGGCTGGATGTGCCATGATGATTTAAGCACTCCACTGTCAGCGGGCACTTAGGCTCCTTCCAATCTGCTGCTATTACAAAGAGTGCTTCGGCGAATAACCTTGTACAAAGCAATATATCATTTTTCACATTTGCGAGGAGTATCTGGAGGACAGATTCCTAGAAGCAAATGCTGGGCCAAAGGGTGTGTATATTTGGAATTTTGACATTGTTTCAGAGGTTCCAAGGGTGTCTTCTTCCCCACACTATTGCAACAGGGTGTGTCCTTAGACTGTTTTATCTGTGCCTATCTGATGAGTGAAAAATCACATCAGTAAAGTTTCAAACTAAGCGTGAGCGTAGGCACTTTTTCATTTGTTTAAACATCCTTTTGATTTCCTTTTCTGTTCATTACCTCTGCCTTTTTTTTTTTTTTTTTTTTTTTTGCCTCTTGGCTATTTTTTTTCTTATTGATTTGTAAGAGCTCTTTATATAGAGGGAACTGGCTCTTTGCCTGAGATAGAAATTGGACATAGCATTTAATCTATGGCTTCGGGGTTTTACGGGCGTTTGTTGTTCTTACTGTGAAGTTCTGGGAACAGGAAGAGATTGTCACCGTTCTTCTCTGGTTACCATTTTCTTAGGATGCGGGGGGCGGAATTCTCTCCCCGCTCCTTCGCAATTTATCCCAGGTGCTCTGTCCCTCCCCTGCTTCCACAAACACACTCTGGCAACCGGGTCATTTGCTTCCAACCAGGCCATCCTCAGCAGAGAGGACACAGGAACCACCTGCAGGGGTGCAAAGGTATCAAAGCCATCAGGTGAGTCCTCATTTATCCTGGAAGTGGGTGCGGGAATGTGGGGCTGGAGTGGGGCACTGAGGCCTGGAGGTGAGTCCGTCTGTCCTGCTCTCTCCAGCTCACACTCTGCTGGATGAAACTGACACATCAAGTCATTGACTATACAATACAGTGAGAACTTGCCCAGGGAATCCCAGGGTGTCCAGGGACACAGGATTGTCAGTGGCAGGGTGCGGGGGAGGGGGTGTGTGCGCTTCCAACCACCTAAGAAAAGTGAAGCCCTGAGGCCCCACAGCCCCAGGCCCCTCCGGCTCTTACTGACCAGCCTCTCCCCTATAGAGTAGCTGGTGGGTCATGAGATGGTGGTTGATTTGGTTCCATAAAAATGAGAATCTTACTGGCAGTTTAGCTCTTTTTTTGTTTGTTTTTGAGACAGACTCTTGCTCTGTTGCCCTGGCTGGAGTGCAGTGGTACAACCATAGCTCACTGCAACTTCCTCCTCCTGGGCTCAAGTGATCCTCCTACCTCAGCCTCCTGAATAGCTGGAACCATGGCGCACGCCACCGCACCCAGCTCATTTTTTGTTTTGTAGAGACAGGGTCTCACTATGTTGCCCAGGCAGGTCTTAAACTGGGCTGTTTTATTCTGAACGAGGACCTTGTCGTGTACATCAGAAGGGCCTGCTGAGCCCTGGATCTGGCAACGGTGCCCAGGTGGCTGGGGGTGCACCCACCATCCCCAGCTCTGCCCTAGGTCTTGGCCCAGCCGACTCATCTCTGGAAAGACAGGCTGTCTGATGGACTGGCTGTCACTGCTGCATTGGGGCCGCTGCTGGGCAGTGGCAGCACCTCAGAAAGGAGGCCTGAGCAAGTACGTGTGGGTGGAGTGACTGCGTGAATGCGTGTGCATGCAGATGGGAACATGCTTAGTACAATGGCCTTCGAGTCTGACCATCTGGATTCAAACCCTGGCCATTTCCAGTTTATGGTGACCCTGACCAAGGTACTTGATCTCTGGACCTCTCGATTTTACCCTCTGGGAACTGGAGATCTTCATAGCTAGTTCACTTCTAGGGTTGCTGTGAGGACTAAATGACGATATCAGCCCCCAGCCACTAGGATGCTCCATCACGGGAGGGATGGTCATTGTGCCACACCAGTGTGCGTGCGTGTGTGAGGGTTACTCGGGGTGGGGTGGGGTGTGTGCAATTCGGGGATGTGTGAAGCAGGATGCCTTTGCAACTCTCTGCACAACCACAGTGAGAGATATGGGGTGGGGAGGGATCCAGGTCTTCCTGTCCCAGTGAGGCTGTGGCATCTTCACATGGGGGACAGGCTTGTAGGGGGAGCTGGGGTGGGTAACCACACGCATCTTCCCTGCCTGTGCGTCTTCCCTGGATGTGCTGTAATGTGTCTACACCACATAAGCTGCCTCTGGGTACCTGTGTCTGCTGGGGGAGGGGGATCAGGAGGAGATGAATGTCAGAGAGAAAGAGAGGAAGACAGAGAAAGAAAAGGAGAGAGGAGAGGAGGAAAGGGAGAGAGGGGAGAAGAAGAGGAAGAGGGAAAGAGATGGAAAAGGAGTGGTGGGGGGGGGGGGAGGGAGAGAGAGAGAGAGAGAGAGAGAGAGAGAACAAACATACCCTCTGACAGAGGCAAATAGAGGCCGGGAGAGAAGGCTCCAGAAGAGGCCAGAGACAGCCTCCAACCCACCTCTTCTCTTTGGGTCTGTCCTGGGGTCACCCATTCCCAGCCTGAGGTGTGTCAGGGTTTTGGGGCACAGCAGCCGGAGGCCAGCCAGGCCCCGCGGGGGGCCCTGCCCTCTCACGGGTCAGGAGGGCATATTTCAGCATTGGAAGGAGCTGCAGAGGGAGTCAGTCAGGGCTGAAATACCTCAGCGCCCTGGAAAGCCCGCAGGACAGCTCCCCTCTTCCAGCTTCCTCCAGGGAGCCAGGTCCGGGACTCTCCAGGCCCGCAAGCAGGGGAGGAGGGAAGTGAGAGAAAGGGGCTGTGTGCCCACCTAGGCCACTGCGCGCTTCAGAGCCGGGCCCCTCCCTGAAGGACCAGGCAAGAGACCCCCCAGGCTGGGCTCTGCCCGCTCTGGCTCCCTGTTCCCTGGAGGTCTGGGTGCCCCTGCGCAGGGACTAAGGGCTGGACAGCCGCAGGCAGGGGCTCCGTCCTCGGCCTCCACCCTTCGTGTCCAGCAATCTCGGGAGCAGGCGGTGGCACTTCCTCCATGCCCTGGCCTGAATCACGGTCTCAGTGCCCCCAACCCCGTCCTGCAGGAACAAGAGTGGTGGAGGCTCAGGATCGGATGCCAGGAGCTCAGAGGGCGGGCGGCCGCCCCGCGGGCTGGACGTAGTTTCTCGGCTGTGGAGAAGCCGCTGGACCCGCATCCGGACGGGAGCCCCGCGCGCCCATCCCCGGCTCGGCCATCCTCGGGGCGCGATCTCTGCGGCCTACCATCCCTGTCCCGGGACTTCCTCCGGGAAGGACACCCGGGGAGCCGCCCCCTCTCCTCTAGCAGTCTCCTCCCCTCCCCCTCCCTGCCTTCTTGATGGTGTGGGGCTCCCTGGCCGGGGCGCGGCGCTGGCAGCGGCGTCCAGAGGGTCGTGCCCAGCGCACGCTGGGGGTCCCAGGCTCGGCAACTCCGAACGCCGCGGGTTCGTGAAGCGGCGCGCGGGGGCTTAGCCCGGCGAGGGCGCTCTTGAGCCTGGTTTGGAATTTTTAGCCCACGCGAAAGCCGCAGGCTGGGGAAGGGGCGGTTGGGAGTGGGAGACGCCCTGGGAAGCCGTGAGACCGCTCGGCGAGGGCTCGGGACCACCAGGGAGCGGCGGGGGACCCCTCGGCTTAGAGCCCGAGGGAGCGATTTCGGATCCGCCGGGATTCGGGAGGCGCATGAAGGGGAGAGGGAAATCCGCTAAACCGAACCTTCCGGGAATCGGAAGGCGCCGGGCCGCTCCCACGCCTCCCCCTCCTCCCGGCCGAAAGGCGGGGGGCGACGCACTACGGGGAGCGAAAGGAGGGAGGGGTCGGCGACCTTAGGGGAGGGCGAGTCCCTGGGGACGTGGGGCCGCCGGGGGCCGACCACCCTCTCGCTCCACCTCCCCGCCCCCAAGTGCCCCGCTCTTCCCCTGCCCAGCAAACGCGCGTTCTGCGGGCTGTGCTTTGGCCCTCGCGGACGCGCGCGCCCACACAGGGTCTGACTTGGGGTCAACTTCCACTCGGTTGCCGGGCGCGTGTGAGCACAGCCGTGTCCGCACCCAGGTGCCCACCTCCCAGCGCCACCCAGGGTCCCGACCCCCAGACCTTCGGATGCTTCTCTTCCAAACCGAAGCCTGGGAGCCGCTGGGTGGCCTGGGGCGGAGGCAAGGGGCGCGCGGGGCGGGCCAGGAGGAGTGGGAGAGGCCGCCTCTCGGCTTCCCACGCCGCCCCCGGTGCTGGCTCCAACTTGCCCTCCGGAACCCCCCTCCGGCCACCCCCTAGCCCACCGACGTGCGGGCAGCGACCCCGCCCCCTGCCCCTACGGCTCCCGCCGCGGCCCCCGCCCCCTCCCCAGCCCTCCCCGCGCGCTCTCCCACAGGAAACCTTCCATCACGCTCAGAAAGAATGTGCTACAACCTCGGCGCTGCCGCGGCCGCCGCCACTGCGCCCGCGCCCGCGCCCGAGCCGGAGCCGGAGCCGGAGCCGGAGCCGCCGCTCCCCCGCCTGCCCGGCCAGCCCCGGGCTCCGAGCGCGCTGTCCCCGCAGCCGCCGCCGCCCCGCGCTCGCCCGGCGCTTGACGCAGTGAGCGCCGCAGCCTGGCTCCCGCCGGCTCCGCTGGGCTCCGGGTCGCAGGCCGAGTCCAGCCGGGCGGGCTCCGGGAGGGGCCGGCAGGGCGGGAGGGGGAGGAGGGCTGTCTGGAGCCAGCGAGCCCGGAGGAGGAAGAGGAGGAGGAAGGAGGGGAAGCCGCCGCCGCTGCCGCCGCGCTCGGGGAACCTGGGTGCGCGCGCTCTGCTCGCCCGCGACCGTGCCTCCAGCCCGGGGCCCGCACCCCGGCCCAGGTAAGAAGGGGCCTGCGGTGCATGGGGCTGTCCGGGGCCGGGGGACCCCTCTGCCGCCGCTGCGGGATCGGAGGGTCTCCGCCCCTGGGGGAGGCAGGGAAGAAGATACTCTCTCGGGGGGGCGGCGGGGGTCAGCACAGGGTCCCCAGCGGCTCTTGCAGCCCGGGCCACCCCATCCCGGGTGCCCTGACCTCAGCGTCCGCGCCAGGGCCGAGTCCCCCCGCCCGCGGGGCTCTGGATGCGGCGCTCGGGGCCCGCGGTTCCGGGGTGTCCCCATCCACCCACCCGGGTTCGGAGGCGGGCGCACCCGAAGTTCGCGGCCGCCGAGCCTGGGCCGGACAAACTTCCCTCCCCGACGCCGCGGCTGGAAGGGCCAGGACTCTGGACCCCTAGTGCTAGGGAGGCGCCGCGGGGACCCCGAAACTTTACCGAGCTCGCTGAGAGCAAAAAGCCGACTGGGCAGAAAGAGGGGGAGGGGGTTGGACGCGCCTTTGAGTGCGCTGGGGTAGCCGCGGCGCCCCAAGTTGAACCACAGACGAACCCCTCTTCATCTAAAACCAGGTCTTGGAGGCGGAGGTGGGGAGGGAGTAGGTTGTGGGTGCCTTGCCTTCGCAAAGCCTGCGTGGGGGGCGCAGCGCCCCGCCCCGCGCCGCTTGAGCCTCCGGAGGGGGTGTTACGGGACCCCCGCCCCCACCCCAGCCGGTGGCCGGGCTAGCCTGCCCGCCGCTGCGGAGCTCCCGGGAAGGACCCGCTCGCGGTTATTAATAGGCGTCGGTGACCTAAGCCTCTCCCGGTCCGGGAAGCCGACGCGGTGGGGCTGGGCTGGGCTGCCGAGTGGGGCGGGACCCCGGGGCCCAGAGCGGACCCCCAGCTCTCCTGGCTACGCTGCCGCCGCTCTTCCCTCCCTGCCGCCTGCTCTCCTCCCATTATCCCCTCTTCGATCTCGGGGTGTCGCCCCCCCGGAACTTTTTCTCTTCCCAAACTGCACGGTGACCACCCGGTCAGGGTCCTGGTCCGTACCCGCGCAATCTCAGCACCGTTCCCGACCGAGTCCTCCGCCGGGGGCAGAGCGCGAGTTCCCGGGGCCAGGCTGCCCAGGGAGGAGCGGGGACTTCCTGCAATCCGCGCCCTTCCTCCCAGCCCACGGCGAGCGCAACACATTCGCCCGCGCCTGCGGGCGAGAGGAGGTCGCTGGGGGCAGCCTTGGGGGCTGTGGAGGGTGGGGGGCACCCGCGAAGCTCCTGGAGCGTTTAGGGATGCAGCTCGGGCGGCGTGTGCGGGGAGGAAGCAGCGTCCCGGCGTCCCCCCTTCAGCGTCGCCTTCGCGCGCCCCGAGGGCCCAGGAGGGTTCGGTCTCCCCCACCCCACCCCGACACTCAGGTCAGAGCCTGAGTGGATTTGAGGATCTGGGGGACAGGGAATACGGAGTCCTTCTTCTGCCTGGGTGTCTGCAGAGCCCAGTCCGCAGGCAGCGTGGGGATCTTTGTCCCCAGGGCCAGCGCCGGCCCCGCCCCCCTCCCCGTTAACTCCGGGACTCCGCCGCCCTCCAGCTTCCAACCTCTCAGCTTCACCGCCGCGTCCTGTCCTCTCCTCGGTTCTGGGTCTGGGGGAGGGGCGGGGGGCGTGGAGCGCGGAGTTGGGCCCCGGACAGATGTCCTCGCGGCGGCGGCGCCCGCGTCCCGATAACAGAATTAATGACTTACACGCAGGCCGCCAATCGGCGCGGCCACGGGGGAGGGGCGGCCCGGCCGGGACTCCGGGGACTCGGTCGCAGCCGGACGGCGCAGCCTCCGCTCGGGGTTGCGGGGCGGCCACGAGGACTCGACCCCCGCCGTGCAGCCCCGCCTCCGGTCCTCTGCCCTCCCCTCCCCCAGCTCCAGGTTTCGCTCTCTGCTGGGGTCCTGGCTCCTCAGGTTGCGGGATCTCGCCTCACAGGGCCCCGCGCTTACCCCTACCTGCCCCTCCAGTTGACCTCTGAAGTTCTCCGTGGATCTCAGACCCCGAGTGGCCGCAGAACTGACCTCTGGGGTCAGGCAGTACCGGTCAAGGGCCCTCTGAAGAGGCCCCCGGCCTCAGTTTGCACCCCAAGGAAATGGGCTCATAATGCCTGCTCTTGGGAAGTAGCAGGACGTCCTGGTGCGACTCCTCCGGGCAGGCGCCCAGCACAGCGCAGGGCACACGGGGGACACCTGCGAAGGCCAAGGAGGCTCCTTCCAGAGCTTCGGCTGCACTTGACCAGCACAGGCCTGGGAGAACCTGCTGGAAATGGGGAACCAGTACCTCTCTTGGGGTTTATGTTTGGCAGGGGGAATGGACAGGCTGGGGCCCCGAGGCCGGTGGTCATCTGCACAGGGCTGGCGAGGCCAGAAGCTGGAGGGTAGCATACCGGGACCTTCCAAGCCCCGCCAAGGAAGCTCTGGGGGCCGACCAGCTTCTCCCTAGTGGAGCTGCCGCTGGGGAGACCTCACAGACAGGCAGGGAGGAGAGGGTGCCCCTCTCACCGCCGGCCTCGTTCCACAGGCCCAGGCCTGGCACATCTCAGGCTTGCAGTATCTATCTGGTGGGTAAACAAGGACCTGCTCTTGGCCTGCGGCCTGGCTCTGACCGTGGTCCAGGTCGGGGCAGAAGGAGAAAGGCCAGAGCTTAGGTGTTCCAAACCACCAGTGCTCTTCCTGCTGGCCCCTGGGGCTGTGCTGGGTTTCCAGGCCCCCTGCCCCCCTAGTACTTGCATGAAATCGTGGGGACGCACTGGCTTTTGTCCTAGCACTCCCCTTCAAGGCTCTGCACCCCCATCACGGGAGCCCCACCCAGCCAGCCAAAGGAGGCCACAAGCTCCAAATTCCTAAATTCGGGCCAGTTCTGGATGCCTGGGAGCCAAGGCCGCTCGGAGCCCACTCCCCGATTCTGGCTACTAGAGAACCCTAGGACCCAGGCGTGTCAGGCCCTGCAGCCGGGCTAGGCCAGTCCCTATAGGACTGAACGGCGCCGTGGGCGTTCATTCACATTCCCTCTCCGGTCCCCACACACTATAGGATTTTTCTTGATTTGCTGCCTTTGAATTGAGTCAACTCTTTTGTATGCTCGTTGAATTGCCCAGCTGCTGGCGGCGAGCGGAGAGCGTGCCGGGGGTACTGAGGCCGGGAACCAGAGGCGGGCGGGGGACAGGAAGCGGGGAGGGGGCGCCGGCGGGGGCGCGCAGGCTACGCGGGGACTGGAGAGGGCCCCCAGGCGCCGGCCGTTCTGGAACGCGGGCTTGTCCAGGCACCTCCGGGGCCTGCCCGGCCCAAGCGTGGAGTCTCAAGGGCTCCTACCCGGGTCCAGGCTGCCCCTGGGGCTCTGCCTCCGACGCGCCGTGTGGGGCGAGACTCTGGGCCTCTCTTGACTCAGTTTCCCTTCCTGTAACATGCGGACGGGGGCTTCCGCACAGGCAGGTTGTCAGGGTGAGACTGAGCCGAAGAGTGCTCGAGAGTCCCCTTAAGTCCTCCCAGTGGTTGGGGTGAGTGAAGGAAGGAAGCGGGGCCCGGCTTGCGCCCCGCATTCTCTGCCCCTAGGTCCCTGCCCTCCCGGATAAGGGGCGGACCGACGGGAGGACCTGAGAACACCTTGGCTTTGCTTCGGGTGATGGGAGTCGCGGGTGGCTCGTTCAGCCAACAGCTGTCGCCCCCACTCCCCCCACCCACCTACCCCCACCACCTTTTAGATGTGGGCGGAGAGGGCCGGGGACGGGACAGCGAGGACGCCCCCTGCGCTTTCTAGGACCTCCCCTCCTCCCCCAGCCCCTGCGCGTCGCCGGGAGAGGGAAGGAGCGGGGCGTCGCAGGGAGCGGAGGAGAGCAGGGGCTCCGGAGGCCGGGGAGAGAAGGGGAGGGCCAGAGGCTCCGAGCCGGACTCGCGCCGGAGGAAGAGGGGGTGGAAGGGAGCGCGCAGGCGGGCGAGGGAGCGAGGGAGGGAGGGAAGGAGAGAGGGAGGGAGGGAGGGAGGGAGGGAAGGGGGGCGGGCGGGGGCAGGGCGAGCTTGAATTCTCCCCCGGCCGCGCGGCGAGGGGCGGGGCCGCGCGCGCAGATCGATGGGCGAAGCTGGGGAGGAATTTCAATCCCGGGAGCGAAGTTAGAGCTTGAAGGACGGCTGCGGCGGCGGGCGCAGCCCCGGAACCGAGGCCGGGCTGGCAGGTAAGCGGCGAGCACGGCCGGGCGCTGAACCTGGGGGACTTGAGACCCGTACCACCCCCGGGGAGCGGCGCGGCCAAGTCCCCCGCCACCTCGAACCCCGGGCGTCCCCGAGTGCGCCGCGTGCGCCCCCGGCCCCTGCTGCGCCCCCAGGCCCGGCGCGCGATCCGAGCGCAGCGGGCAAAGTTGGAGGAACTTGGCGGCGGCGGAGCGGGCGCAGGTTCAGCCCGACAGAGCCCAGGGGCCCGGGTTGGGGTCGCTGCCGCAGCCCGCACGCTGCCCCGTCCCTCCGAGCGGTTCCTTCCCCAGCTCCTCTCTCCCCTCCGTCCCCCTTCGCAGTCCGCACCCCGCCCCGCGCCCCCAGAACGCAGCCCCCTGCCCTTCCCGGAAACCAGGGGGCTGCCCTCGCCTCCTGGCCGAGTCGCTGACCCCTCTCCGGACTCCCATAGCCCTCCCAACTGGGCCGCCCTCCCCCAGACGCTGCGAGCCTCCTCGCTCGGCGCGGGGACCGTCCAGCCACGCACGCGGAGGGGTCACATTCCTCGGTACCAGCCCCTGAGTCCAACCCCTGGCGCGGCGGCGGGGGGGGGGGGGCTTCGCTCCGAACTGAACTTACTGGGTGCTCCCCACCCCTCGCCCCACCTGAAGGCCATCCTCGTCGTCGTTCCTGGGGGGAGGGGATGGGAGGAGGCTGCGAAGCCTCCATGCCCCGACCTGCCTCTAAAGACAAGTGCCCCTATTTCCATCCTTTGAAACCCACAGGTCACCCGCTTGATGCTGAGGGTGGGGCGGGGGGCACTGCCTGCCGTTACCGCACCCCCCTCCATAAAAACGACAGCCTCTGAGATGAAAGTCAGGCTTTTCCAGGTCTCAGCTGTGTGACCTTGGGGCAGGTGAATCTCAGAGCCTCAGTTTCCACACCTGTGAAATGGGGATAGGCTGATAATGCCTTCTGGAAAAAACGAAGGCTTAGCAGAAAGGGTCGAGGCGGGGCCGAGCCAGGTGTGCATGTCCCCCAAAAGCCTCCGTGCCAGCATTTTCCCTTCCTGCACACCCAGAGTGGGGCCTCTTTGGACCCTGTCTTGGGTGGGCTGGCTCTGCCGCTCACTCCCTCGATTGGGCTAAGGGCTGTGCGGAGAGCCTGGGGACAGAAGCTGTGGAGGGACTGGGAGCCAGGAGCAGATATAAATGGCAAATCTCCTCACATTGCCTCTCTGAGGGGCTGCCCCCTAGAGAGACCCCCAGCCTCCAAAGAGGTCTTCAGCTTGCACCCAGCCTTGGGGCAAACCCCACCTCTCTGAGGGGCTGCCCCCTAGAGAGACCCCCAGCCTCCAAAGAGGTCTTCAGCTTGCACCCAGCCTTGGGGCAAACCCCACTGAATGGGGCATAGGTTGCTTGAAAAGCATCAGCATGCTCCTCTTCTCTGCCTGGCTGACCCCTGGCCTCCTGCCCCCTGGGTCCCTGCCCCTGCCACCTTTTAATTGAACAAGCATTGAGAAAACTGGCTTACAGGACCCAGCCCAGGTTTGCGCCCCACTCCACCAAAGGTGGGGGGACAAACTCCAGAGGGCCGTGAGTGGGAGCGTCACCTGGATTTGAGGGGGTTTGGAGTCCAGCCAGGACCCCAGCACTTGGGTCCCTCATTTTCCTGGGCATACGGTAGTCAGGTCTTCTGCTGGGCAGAAGAGCTGGGGGTCTCCAAGTCAAAGGTTGGGGGCCATGCCCCTCCCCCATCCTCCAGCCAGCTGTGCAGCCCCCTTCTCGGCCGCAGCAGCAGGCCTGCTCTGTGCGTATCATTCAGGATGATACAGCAGGCCCAGCAGGCAGCTCCTGACTCCCAGGAAAACCAGTGGGCACCTGAACCAGAGCCACACTCCTGAGGCCTGGTAAGTCCAGGGTAGGGGTGCAGGGATGTGGTGGGCACCTGCACCCCAGACCAGAGGAAGGGAGGGAGGGCTGCGTCCCTTCCCCACCGTGCCCCTGGGCTGCCACTGGAAAGCACTGATTTTTCAAAGTGTCTTTGGAGGCAGGTTCCCCACACCTGGGCCAGGGAGAGGCTGCTGCTCCTCCACCTCCCTACCACAATCCCCACCAAGAAACAGGTGTCCGGGGCCCCAGTGAGAGCCCAGGGCCAGAGCCTGGAGTAGCTGCCTCTCTTGGACCCCGGCATTTGAATATTTTCATCCTAAATGTATACTTGGAGGCTTCACCTGCTCTCCAGGAGAGAAAAATTAATGGGACTAAAATATGACCACAGTGCCTGGGATCAATGGGGTAAAATTGGAGTGGCTGCCTGGGTCCCGTGTTGGTGGCTGTTTCTGTCTGTTTCCAGCACACATGCATCAGCTCTAAATTTTGATAGAATTTTCTAAGCATTCAGGAAAGCCTCCTTCTAAGGTCCCCCTGGGGTCAGAGCCCCCACCCTAGGATCCCTACCCCCTGACAAGCCCAGTCCCCATTTTGGTAGGGAACTCTGTTTCTCCATGCCAGACTCAGACGCCATCGCATCGGAGGAAATTTATGAGCAGAGGTGCTCGGACTTGGGGTGTTCATATATCTTCACAAGAAAGAAACAGGCAGGTCCCCGAGATGCCTGGTTGGGTGGTGCATAAATACACGAGGGGGCTGGTGGGGGCAGGCTTAAAAATGCAAGTGAGTGACAGGCGATAGATCTCCAGGGCCGGGTGACGAGACCATAAATTTCCGGGCGTGAACCTGGAGCGGATGGTGGCATCGCCGCGGACACTGGATACATTTGTCAGCTCTCCAGCTCCCCGCCCCTTGCTCTTTCTTTTTTGTTTTGTTGTGGATTTGGTTTCTTCCAGCACAAACTCGGATGTCAAGTGGCCTTGGGTGGGTCTTTGTGGGGGTGGCTGGTGGTGGAGCCAGTGTGGTGGATGATGGCGCCATCCACTCCAGCACCCGCTGTGCAGATGGGGAGACTGAGGCCCAGAGTGGGGTGGGGCCAGGGAAGGTGGTGGAGGGGTCCTGTGTCCGGTGTCTGTGTCCTGTTGTGTTGGTTCAGGTCAGGGAATTCTAGCAGGGTGAGAGGCCTTGGTTGTTGGGGGCTGCTGCCTCCCCTCATCCCCATGCACCCTGAGCCAGTCGGCGGCACCACCAACAGTGAACAGGAAGCGGGGGGGGCAGCTACGGCCACTCAAGTCCAGCACCACAGCTCCTCACCTTGCCCCCGACATCCCCTTCCCAAGGCTGGTGGATTGAGACCTGGCTCTGTCCCACCTCTTCCAGCCTCTCCGGGAGGGAGGGCAGGAGGTGGAGAGACCACCCTGGGAGCACTGATGGCAAAGGAGGGCGGACTGTGTGCCCTTCCTGGAGCCTGGGACAAAGCTTGGAGGAACTCGGCTGCCTTGGAACGGGCATCCTCAGATGGAAAGACAATGGTCTCACAAATAAACGCACCTCCTTTCCCACGGAGATCAGCCGGTCCAGTCCCATTTTCCTGAAGAGTCCAGCGTCGCCCGAGGTCATACAGCGAGTGAGCTGGAGCTATGGCTGGACCAGGCCTCTGCACCTGTAGGGCTGTCCTGTGGCAGCCAGGGTCTTGGTCTTGGAGAAGAGCTGGAACCCAAGCTGAGGCAGTGGGGGGTTGAGCAGGGCTTGAGGGACCTTCAGAGGGGAGGCAGAGAGGACTACTCCTCCACTCCCTGCTCCAGGCCATGGGGGTGTGCGGGAGCCAGTGGGGAAACTGAGTCAGGCGGCGAGGACCACTCCTTTGCTCCCTGCTCCGGGCCATGGCGGGTGCACAGGAGCTGATGGGGAAACTGAGGCAGAGAGGGCCACTCCTCTGCTCCCTGCTCCTGGCCATGGGGGTGCACAGGAGCTAGTGGGGAAACTGAGTCATGGAGGCTGGTCCACACCGCCCTCCCCTACCCACGTGGCCAGGACTCCTGGGGCCGTTCTGTGGTAGGAGACCCTGGAGTCTCAGGATCTCGGTTACTCAGCCCCGGTTGCCTCCTCAACACTCACAGCTTCCAGGCTCCCCTCCTCTGTGAGCCGGACCCAAGCTCCTCTCTGGGGCTGAGGAGGAGGGGTCTGACTGGCCCCTGTAGGGTGGGCAGAATTTAGATAACCCCACAGGAAGAGGTGGGCATCCAGGCAGGAGAGGCAGCGGAAAGGCAGGTGTCAGGCTCCTGGAGCAGTGAGGTGGGTGGGGAGAGAGGCCTTGACAGTGGACGATGACCCCCTGCCTGCGATGTTTGCCCTGATGTCTTCCTCCACCAGTTCCGGGACAGACTCAGGCAGCCACAGTGGGAGAGACTGGTGGAAGGGACAGGGCCTTGCCTCCCCATGGGTTGTGCCCAGTGCCCCCGCATGGGAAACCGAGCTCTGGGCTTCCGAGGGAGGGGTGGGGACAGAGGAGGCGCAGCCGGGCGGGAAATGCCCAGCCATCACCAGTCACCATGTTTGCTAGAGCCTCTGATTCAATCCCCGAATTTTAAAGATAGGGACACTGAGGCCCAGACAGGGCAGTGGCCGCAGTGGCCGCAAGCCACTGAGGCTTGCAGGCAACAGTATCTGGGCTCAGCCCTGCTCCCACGCTGGGCTCCCCATACCTCATGTCTGACCTCAGCTGGGAGAGTGCCCCTAGCCTTACCGATGGGGACCCTGAAGCCATTGGCGTGGAGGTGAACTGGCTTGTCTAGGAAGTCACATTCCACCCCTGCGTACCCCCAGACCCCCTGTGGCCCACTACCCCCTCTAGGACCCCACAGAGGTGCATCTCTTTGCTGTCTGCCACCTCCGATGGTGACTTCTGTCAGAGGGCTTGTCGCAGAGCACTGATCGTACTGAGAGCTTCCCACCGGCGCTGGACATGTGGCCGGCTGGTGGCCGTGGGCTTGGGGGTGTGTCCATGTGACAGGTGCACACCCCGGCATTGCTGCCCTGACATTTGGAGGCTGTTGGGTTGGGTCCAGGCGGAATCCTGCCTGGGATGGAAACCTTGAGAGATGATTGACAGCCTGGAGGCTCCCCTGTGTTTACTGACAGATCCGAGTCTTATTTTCAGCAGGATCAAACTCAGGCACCTCTTAGTCATTAACTCCGTCTAGTTTAATAAACACAGATACAAACACAGCCAGTTATGTGCCCACCCTACATGGATGAGAATCCCGGTGGACTTCCGGGGCCAGGAGCAGCGGGGTCTGGAAATGGGGGGCCGTCGAGGGGCTCCCCAGACGTTCGGCCGGTGCACAGGAGGCACTGCAGGGAGAGGGCTTTGCAGAGCACACAGTGAGGCAGCGCTGGCCTGGAGGGACGAGTCAAGGACAGCTGTGTGCCTTCACAGTCCTGCACTGTTGAGACAGAGCCCGAAGTAGTGGCTGGGAAGGTGTCCCGGAAATACCCACGACATAGATGCCCCGCCAGGGTTGCGTGAAGGGGCAGCAGCCAGTGCTTGGCTCCCTCACCACCATCTTGACCTCCACGGCCTCCCTAGAAGCCCAAGGGGCTGGGGACCCTCAGGATGTGTCTCCTGGGCCTGGACTCTGGGCTGTACTGTGGCTCCTGCCTGGCCCCCCACTGGTCAGAGTGCTGACCGAGGGAGACTGGCTGGGAGGGGCACTGGGATGCTTCCCCGACACGTCTGGAAGGTGGCAGCTGGTTCCTAGACCAGATCCCGAGGGAGACGGCATTAACCAAGTGCCTGCCTCTGCCCAGAGGGTGCTGGTAGTGGCTCCAGGGCACCCTGGCTTCTGTTCCCAGGGCAACAGTGTTTCCTGGAAATCTCGAACCCCCTGGTTTGTTGTGGCTCCTGAAGAGGGCCCCCCCAGTCTGTTGTCTCCCTGCCTGAGGGGAGCCTACACTAAGGCCTCTGCCCTCCTCGCGGAGGGACCGTCCCTGCATCTGTGTGTTCTGTGGAAGTGGTGGGAGGGCCTGACTGTAGATCACAGGGTGATCCGGGTTGGGGAGCCTCTGGTGTTCCGCATGACCTGAGGTGGGTCCCTTCCCTTCCCTTCCCTTCCTGGAGCCTCGGCTGGGGCGTGGGGGTGGACGGATGGCTGTGGGGAGTGTAAATGGCTGACACCAGTTCTGGAAAGGGCAAAGCCACTGCTGCTAGCAGAATCCCCAGCCCTTCTGATTTGCCCTGCAGGACCCTCAGACCTGCAGCCCTGGATCCTGGATGGGGTGCAGCTTCGGTCCCTGCGTCCCTCTGTGCCCTGCCATGCAAAGAGGCAGGGAAGGAGGATGCTGGGGAAGGGAGAGCAGGTGCAAAGACCCTGCAGTCGAGACATGCTTCGTGTGAGTGAAGGCCAAGGCCAGTGCGGCTGGCCGTGGGGGTTGAGAGGTGAGCAGAGGAGGCCCCGGGGTCCGGGCTGCTCCCGTGTCAGAGCTCTTGCGAAGAGTTGGATGGTGCTCGGATTGCTTCGGGAAGTCTCTGGGGAGTTTGCAGCAGCTGAGAGACAAGGCTGGCTTTAAAGGATCCCTCTGGTGTCGATGGAGAAAGGGTTTTTAGGGACACACAAGGGAATGGGCCACCCAGGGGACTGCCGACGTCTGAGAGCTGTGAGGGGAGCCCGTACTGGGTGACGACGCTGGCAACGGAGAGACAGAGAGGCTGTAACTTCTGTTTTGACAGTGCTTAGAAATTGGAGCTACATTCCTGTGGAGAAAAATACTCTGTAAGGCAAAACCTATTTTCCTATTTATATTCATTAGGAAATGAGGGAGGCGGTCCTGTGGAGAGGAAGGTTGTGCAAAGCAAGTCTTGCTTCCCTTTGACAGCCATTAGCATTTCAGAGCTGTGTTCTGGGGGAGATAAACCCCCCAAAATGGACTGGTATGAAACAGTGGAGTCAGCTTGGCACAGAACCCCTCAGGGTGCCCACAAAAGTGGGGCTCAGGGCCCATTCCTCAGGTATCCGGCATCCCGGCTTTCCTCCAGGAGACGGGATCCTCAGATCTTCGTTTGCGTGTGGCTCTGGGTGCAGATGGATGTCCGAGTGAATACGGGAGCAGGCACACGTGTTCACATGTGTGTGCGTGTAGATTACTGCGTGTGTGAATAGAGGAGTGTGCACATGTGTGTGCGCACATTCACAGGTGTGTGTGTGTAGATTCGTGTCTGAATACAGGAGTGTTGTCACATGCATGAGTGCACGCGTGTGTAGATGAGTGTCTGTGTGGATAGAGGAGTATGCACACCCTCCTGGCCCCCCCACCCCTTTCACCTCTCAGACACCATAGTGGGCAGCCGATGTGGGTTCATGAATGGTCGTGGCTCTGATGTGAATTTCCTTCAGTCTGAGGGTTAGCTTCTGTAAAATGAATTTGTTGTCTGCTTTTTCTTTCTTTTTTTTTTGACAAATTCAATGGAGCGGATGGAGGCTCTGAGATGCAGGGAGCCTATGGAGCTCCCGCGGGCCTGGGGGGTCTGGGAGCCTGGTGGGTCTGGGAGCGGCCGGCTCCCCTATCCTTGGGGTAGGCGGGGAGGGACGTCAGGAAGAGAGTCAGGCCCCCGAGGTGTTTGCTGTCTGACAGACATCCGGGCTTATTTTTGTTCCTTCATTACGTTGTCCCCACAGAGCAAGAGCATGCTACATCTGAGGGCTGTGAGTCCCCAGACACAGCTTTTCAGAGAAACAACTCACCAGAAATCCAGTGTTCCCGCGCCCGAATCCACACCAGTCAGGGACCAAGGGGACTCGGCTGAACAGGCAGCTCCCAGCCCTGGGCACCTGTGCCCTCACCATGCACAGTGTGCGTGCCACCGTGCTCCCACACACACACTGGGGAGGCATGCACAGGTGTGCACAGGCACAGGTGCACGCAGACACACACCATGGGGTCCTGGAGTGCAGCCTGTGCCAACATGGGACCTCAGCTCCCATCCCACCATGACTACCTAGGGCACCTGAGCCTCATACCCCACACCTGGGCTTGGAGCAGCTCTCCCGCCCCACCCTGCACCCTGCATGCCCGTTGTGGGTAAGGCCCACACCCCTGGAAATCTTCCGACAGACCGGAGGGAGGTGCTGTGTGCCCATTTCACAGACCAGAAGGCCGAGGCATGGAGTGGGGAAGTAATGTGTTTCAGGCTCACAGCTCACGTGTGCCACAACCCAGCATAGCCTGTCTCGGACACCCCTGGGCCCCCCACCCCACATTTTACAGAAAGGTCTGTAAGCAGCCTCAGCACCTCCCACGGTGCCCATACTGCCCCAAGCCTCCTCTGGCATCCTCTTCCTGCACCCACCACCAGCCTCAGCCCCGCTGCCCTTGCCTGACCCCAGCAGTCATGGGTGTGGCCTCTGAGCCCCAGCTCTCACTGTGCCTCCGCCTGCCCATGTGGGTACCAGGGCATCCCCCCTCTCTGCGACAGTCTCGGTGACCACCCGGCTTAGCGAGTGAGGGAGTATTTGGCACAGCAGCGAAATCAGGAGTGTGGGGTGCGGGCATCGCGTGGACACACTGCGAGCCGGGATTTGGAGCGTGGGTGATGTCAGAATGGGTGATGTCAGGGGCTGGCCTGTGCTCCCGGAGTGCACACCCCGAGGACCTGGCCTTGGTGTGGGCAGAGGAGAGGAGAGGCCTGGGGACCCTGATCCCCATCTCCTATCACCTACGCTGCGCTGCGTGACCCTGAGTTACACACTAATGATTATGTCCGTCTTGCAGGGATGTTGGCACCTGCTCAGCTAGAGCCCACCCCCCATGTACACACACACACACACACACATGCACGCATGACCACCCATAGCCTCCATTTGACAAAAGAGCAACTAGGGCTCTGTACCCTGCCAGGGTCCAGCTGGTGACCAGGGGTGGGGGGGCGCATAGCTACAGCCCAGGCCTGGGTCCACTGTGCTGGAACTATCACGGCTGCACATCCCCCTCCCTGCGGGAGGCTCTGGGACCTCCCCCAGCCTGGGAGCGCCTGGCCTGACCAGCTGAGCCGTGGGCAAGGTGCTCTGGGCCTGGGACCTAGAGGACAGTCCCGGGGTCTACTCTGAGGTCCCCTGCAGCAGGCTGGCTGAGGGAACCCACAGGAACGTTCCCTGGAGGTTGAGGCAGGAGGAGAAACTGAAGCCCAGGCTGCTGCCTCAGCCCCATCCCCACCGAGCTCTCCCAGGGAGGATATGGGGAGGGGAACAGAGGGTTCCTGCAAGCCTCATGTTCGCACCTGTGCACTGGAGCTGCTAACTGCTGTCTGCTGGGGTGAATCCCACCAAGCGGGGTGGCATTTGTGGGGCATCAGCACAGCCTGGGTGCCATGGTGCTACCTGTCATTGTGCTCAGAACGAGGGTCCCTTCTACCTGCCCCCTGGTCACACTCCAATGGTGACTCCTTGCTGTGACTCTGCCCCTGTCCTTGGCCATCAGCCGTTGTGGGTGTTGTGTCCCCCACTCTTCTGAAAGCCCCATGGTGCAGGGTCACCACTGCCCTGTCCTGTCTACCACAGGGCCCTGGCACCCAGATCACCATCCTTGAAGGAGGGAGAGGGCAGGGACAGAGATGGAATGGGGAGCAGAAGGGGTTGAGTGTGCCCCCGAGCTCATCTGTGTGCTGGCGCACAGTTCATTAAACATGACCATGAAGTCGGGACACGGGAGTTACTCATCAAAAGTGTTGATTCATTCATTCATTCATTCATTCATTCATTCATTCACCTACCCAGTGGACATTCTCCGATGCTGGGCTCCGTGGTCTGGATACGAAAGCAAAGCAGATGTTATCCTGGGAGTAGCCTGGGCTTGCCTTGTGCACTCTGGCTCATTTTGACCAGAATGGGTCCGGGGGCCCAGGGCAGTGCTGGAACACCCCTTGGAGGGAGTGTCCAAGGCAGATCATGTAGGGGAACAAATTCTGTGTTTGATTTTTGGGAAGGTACCCCAAGGTCACGGGGAGATCCTGTTTTGATTGAAAATCAAGTGTGGCAGGATGGTCAAGACGCGGATGGTCTTGGGGGCTGGTAAAGTCATTCTGGTTCTCGCCACCCTCAGGACAAGAAGACTCTGGTCACCTGGGGGATGATGCTGAAAGGGGCAGCGGCTGTGCTGTGCTCGTTTCCTTTGCGTGAGCTTGCTTCTCCTTTCTTCCTGAGCAGCTTTACAGAGGTATCCTGTGTGCCGACACCGTCAGCGTGCCTTCCACTGTCCATCTGCACGCCCATTGCAAGGGCACCAGACAGTGGTATTTGTGCGTTCACAGAGTTGCACAGCCATGACTACAAACCAGCTATAGAACATTTTCATGCCCAACTGTAGTCAGCAGCCCCCGCCCCACCCCGAGGCACTGATCCGAACCCTGTCTGTGGATTTACAGTTTTTTTTGAGACCAAGTCTCACTCTTATTGCCCAGGCTGGAGTGCGGTGGTGCGATCTCGACTCACGGCAACCTCCGCCTCCTGCATTCAAATGATTCTTCTGCCTCAGCCTCCTGAGTAGCTGGGATTACAGGCGCTCACCACCATGCCTGGGTAGTTTTTGTACTTTTAGTAGAGACAGGGTTTCACCATGTTGGCCAGGCTGGTCTCAAACTCCTGATCCACACCCCTCGGCTTCCCAAAGGGCTGGGATTACAGGCATGGGCCACCCTGCCCGGCCTGTGGATTTACATTTAATGGACATTTCGCATCAATAGGATCCTGCAACATGCAGTCTTTTGCGTCTGGATTCTAACACTTAGTGTCATGTTTTTGAGGTTCAATCATCTTGTCGACTGTGTCAGTTTTTGGTTTTTATTGCTGAATAGTATTTTGTTATATTGCTAGACCAAGTTTTATTTATCCATTATCCAAAACATATGCAGAGCATGTGTATCCAGTGTGGGGCCAGTATGAATCATGCCACCTTGAACATTCGTGCACACACTGGGCAGCTTCCTGGAAGTAGAGTTCTTCTGTTAAGTTCATATTTAATTTGTTTTTTTTTTCTTGAGATGAAGTCTCACTGTCACCCAGGCTGGAGTGCAGTGGCTTGATCTTGGCTCACTGCAACCTCTGCCTCCCAGGCTCAAGTGATTCTCCTGCCTCAGCCTCCAGAGTAGCTGCGATTATAGGCACGCATCACCATGCCAGCTAAATTTTGTATTTTTAGTAGAGACTGGGTCTTGCCATGTTGGCCAGGCTGATCTTGAACTCCTGACCTCAAGAGATCCACCCACCTCGGCCTCCCAAAGTGCTGGGATTACAGGTGTGAGCCACCGCAACCGGCCATATTTAAGTTTTTGACAAGCTGCCCAACAGTTTTTCAAACTGGCCGGACCGTGTTACATTCCCACCAGCAACAGGTGAGGGTTCCAGCCCCTGTGTGTCTCTCACCACCTGCTATTGTCGGTCTTTTTATTACAGATCTTCAGGCGGATGTGTAGTGGTGTCCCATGTGGTTTAAATTTGCATTTTCCCAATGACCGATGAAGTTGAACATCTTTTCATGTGCTCATTAGGCATTCATATTTCTTCTTTGATAAAATGTCTATTCAGATCTTTTGCCCATATTTAATGGATTTGTCTTATTATTGAGTTTCAAAATTATTCAGAATTATTGTGAGTTCTGTATATGTTCTGGATACAAGTCCTTTATCAGAAATGTAATTTCTGATCTCTTATCCCACTCTGGAGCTTGTCTTTCATATTCTTAATGGTATGTTTTTGGAGCACAAAAATTTTTTAACTTATTATAAAGTCCAATTTATCATCTTTTTTCTTTTATGAGGCATGTTTTGGGTGTCATATATAGGAATCGTTTGCCTAACCCAAGGCCACGAAGATTTTCTTCTGTTTTCTTTTAGTACATTTAGTCTTAGCTCTTGCACTTAGGCCTGTTGTCCAATTTCAGCTAATGTCTGTATGGTGTGTGAGGGTCAGAGCTTGTTTTTCTGTATACATGTTTTTGAAAAAGACTATCTTTTCTGCATTACATTTTATTGGAATCATAAATGAAAAAGTTTATTTCTGGACTCTCAATTCTATTCCATTGAAGTATATGCCTATTTTTTTTTATTATTTTTTATTTTTTATTTTCAGAGACAGGGTCTTGCTCTGTTGCCCAAGCTGGAGTGCAGTGGTGTGATCATAGCTCACTGAAGCCTCGAATTCCTGGGCTCAGGTGATCTTCTCACCACAGTCTCCCAAGTGTTTGGGACTATGGACGTGTGCCATTATGCCAAGATAATTTTTTTGTTGTTGTTTTTTGTTTTTGTAGAGACAAGGTTTTCTATGTTACTGAGGCTGATCTTGAACTCCTAGACTCAAATGCTCCTCCCACCTTGGCCTCTTGAAGCATTTTTATTTCTTTTTCTACTAACTGGAACTTTCAGAATAATTTTGAAGAGGAGAGGTGCTTTGTTCTTGACCTTAGAGGAAAAGTATTCAGTCTTTCACCATATGACGTTAGCTGTGGGGTTTCATAGGTGGTCTTTATCAGGTGGAGAAGTTCTCTGCCATTTTTAGTTTATTGAGAGTTTTTCCATGAATAGGTATTAGATTTTGTCAAATTCTTTTTGTGTATCTATTAAGGGGGTCAAAATTAGTTGATTTTCAGATGTTAAACCAACCTTGCATTCCTGGGGAAAATTCTACCTATATTTATATGTTGTTGGTTTTGGTTTGCTGATATTTTAAGGATTTTTGAATCTTATGTTTATGAGGCATGAAGGTCTGTTATTTTCTGTGATGTTTTTGGTTTTGGTATCAGGGAAAATATTGCTGTCACAGAATAAGTAGAGAAGTTTTTCTCCTTTTTTTTTGAAAAACTTTGTGAAGTTTTGATATTATTTCTTTAAATATTTGACAAAACTTACCACTAAAGTCATATGGGCCTGGGCTTTTCTTTGTGGGAAGATTTCAAATTAATCAGTTTGTTTGTTTTTTAACTTGTTATGCCTTAGTTTAGTTAATTTTTTTTTTTATTTAATGGTTGTAAGTCTATTCAAATTTTCTATTCTTATCAAATAAGTTTTGATAATTTGTGTCTTTTTAGGAACTTGATTGAAATTGTCTGATCTGTTGGTGTAAAGTTGTTCATAATATTCCTTTGTATTTCCACATACATTTGAAAACATTGTGTGGTCTTCTAGGTGAAATGTTCTATAAATGTTACTTAGGTCAAGTTGGTGGTAGCGTTGTTCAAGTCTTCTGTGTCCTTGCTGGTTTTCTTTTTAATTGTTCTATCAGTTATTGAGAGGGAGTGGAGTATTGAAATCCCCAACTATTTTTGTTGATTTGTCTATTTCTTCTTTTAATTCTGCCAATTTTTGCTTCATGTATTTTGGGACTTTGTTGTTATGAGCATATTTATTTATAACTGATACATATTTCTGAGATACTGACATATTTATCATTATGAAACCTTCCTCTTTGTCTTTGACAATATTTCTTGTCTTAAAGTCTATTTTATCAGACATTAATTTACCTATTCCAAGTTGGGTGTGGTGGCTCATGCCTGTAATCCCAGCACTTTGGGAGGCCAAGGCAGGAGGATTGCTTGTGCCCAGGAGTTTGAGACCATCCTGGGAAGCATAGGGAGACCCCGTCTCTACAAAAAATTTTTAAAATTAGCTGGGCATGGTTGTGTACACCTGTAGTCCTAGCTACTTGAGAGGCTGAGGAGAGAGGATCACTTGAGCATGGGAAGTTGAGGCTGCAGAAAGCCATGATTACACCACTGCACTCCAGCCTGGGTGACAGAATGAGACCCTGTCTCCCTCAATTTTTTTTTTTTTTACCTACTCCAGCTCTGTTATGGTTAATATTTGCATGTATGTCTTTTTCTAGCTCTGTTATGGTTACTGTTTGCATGTACATCTTTTTCTATCCTTTTATTTTCTTTTTTTTTTTTTTTTTTTTTTTTTTTTTTTTTGAGACGGAGTCTCGCTGTGTCGCCCAGGCTGGAGTACAGTGGCCGGATCTCAGCTCACCGCAAGCCCCACCTCCCGGGTTTACGCCATTCTCCTGCCTCAGCCTCCTGAGTAGCTGGGACTACAGGCGCCTGCCACCTCGCCTGGCTAGTTTTTTTTGTATTTTTTAGTAGAGACGGGGTTTCACCAGGTTAGCCAGGATGGTCTCGATCTCCTGACCTCGTGATCCGCCCGTCTCGGCCTCCCAAAGTGCTGGGATTACAGGCTTGAGCCACCGCGCCCGGCCTATCCTTTTATTTTCAACATATTTGTATATTTGAACTAAAATGTACCTCTTCTAGACAGTATATATTTGGGTTGTTCCCACACTTTGAATATGCCATTCTACCACCTTCTTCCCTCCGTAATTTTTGATGAGAAATCAGCCATTGATCATATTACTGTCCAGTCTGACAATCTCTGCCTTTTATTTGGTCTGTTTAGTCCATTCACACCTAATGCAATTTTTAAATTTCCTATGGGTGCTGTTTTCTTAGTTGTTTTCTATGTCTCATGTCTTTACCCCTTCTTTTCTCCTGTGCTACCTTCTTTTGAGTTAGGTAAATACTTTTCATGTGCCATTTTAATTCCTCTGTTAATTTTTTAACTAATTTTTAGAGTTATTTTCTTATTGGTTACCCTAGGGACTACAGTATGCATACCAACTTATGACCATCTATTTTTCATTGCTGCTAACAATTTTGGTAAAATATAGAAACTTTACTCTAACATAGTTCAATTTTCTTCTCCCTGTTTGGTACTATTATTGTCATATATTTCATCAATAGATGTTGACATATGTTGTGTTATAACATACAACAATCTAGTGTTAAAATTATTGCTTTATACAATCTTATGTTTTTAAAAGAAGTTAAGGGAAGGAAAGAGAAAGTAATATATTTATAGAGCTTTTTATATTCGTCTACATATTTACCATTTCTGGTACTCTTCATTTCTTTCTGTGAATTTGAATTACCATTTGACATTTCCTTTCAACCTAAAGGACTTCTCTTGGTATTTCTTCTAAATAAGCTGTACTAGCCCCAGATTCTTTCAGTCTTTCTTGATCTGTAATGTTTTTAGTTTGCCTTCATTCTTGGCTAACAATTTTTTTTGTTTGTTTTCACACTTTGAATATGCCATTCCACCACCTTCTTCCCTCCATAGTTTCTGATGAGAAATCAGCCATTGATCATATTGCTGTTACTCTGGACACTGTGAATCAATTTTCTTCTGCTCCTTTCTTTATCTTTCAACAGTATGACCATGATGTGTCCAGGTTTGGATTTTTCTTGTGTTCATCCTATTTGGTGTTTGTTGATCTTCTTTAATCTGTAGATTAATGCTTTTCATCAAATTTGGGAAATTTGCAGCCATTATTTCTTCAAATCTTATTCCTGCCTTTTTTGCTCTCTCCTCTTCTCTTGAGACTCCCACCACCACATATGCTAGTGCACTTGATGTCTCATGCATATGAGAGGCACAGTTTATTTTTCTGTTCAATTTTTTCTCTGTGTTCTTTAGATTGGATACTGTTGATTGATCTTCAAGCACACTAATTTTTTCTTTTGCCATCTTGCAAGCCCTCATGTGATGAATTTTTCATTTCATCTGTTATAGTTTTTAATTCCAAATTTTCCATTTTTAAAATAATTTCTGTCTTCATTGAGGTTTTGTGTTTTGAGTCACTATTATTATCATTTTCTTCAATTCTTTAAACATAGTTGTCTTTATTTCTTTGAATGTATTTATATTGTATTTATAAAATATATAATATAAATATATATTTATATTATAAAAAGCTTTGAAGTCTTTGCTATTTCTAACGTCTGGGAACACTCAGTGACAGTTTCCATTGACTTTTTTTTTCTGAGTATGGGTCACCCTTTCCTGTTTCATTGCATGTCTTGTAAGTTTGTGTTGAAAACAAACATTTCAGGTCATATATTGCAGCAGTTCCAGATTCTGATTTGTATCCCCAAGAGTTGCTAGTATTGGTGGTTTTCATTGTTGTTGTTGTTTGTGTAGTAATTGACCTGGACTGAAGCTGTGAAATTCATTTTCCCCGATGTGTGATAATTGTGTCTCTGTTAGTTTGTCCTTGTTTTTTTTTTTATTATTTTTTTGAGATGGGATCTCACTCTGTTGCCCCAGGCTGGAGTACAGTGATGTGATCATAGCTCACTGCAGCCTGGAACTCCTGGGCTTGTGTTATACTCCCACCTCAGCCTCCCAAGTAGCTGGGACTACAGGTACATGTCACCATTCCTGGCTTTCTTCTCTTTTCTTAAATCCCTACTTATTTTAATTCTGGCCTCCTAGATTACTTCTATGTTTGCATAGCTCTGTGGTCAGTCAGTGATCGGTTTGGGGTTGTTTACAAATACCTTGAGCCAGTCAGGCCTACACACTCTGCTGATAGATCTGCATGTGGGTCTATAAGCACATCCAAAGATCAGGTAGTTTTCAGGCCTGACCTGGTTTCTACTTTCTTCCAGACCCTCTTTTGTCTCCTCTGCATATGCCTACAGGCTCTCAGTAGGCCAGAAATTTGTGAATTGCTTGGTCCCTCTCTGCTCTCCCCTGTGTTTGTGCGCTACCCATCCACTGGGCACATGTGGAAGGCTTATCAGGCATCTCTATGACTGTCATATTTCATGCAACTCTGTGTCAGATTCCCAGCTAGTCTACTGCTCTATTCCTGCCCCAGTCAGGATCACAGCTTCAGCCTAGTAGAACCACTGGCTTTCCCCATTCACTTGCCACTGAGATTGCTGCTGCTTACTGACAACACTTCTGCTGAATGAGAGTTTGTGCCTTCTGCTCCAAATAAAATCAGCCCCTGACAGCAAAGCTGCTAGTTTTTATGGTTTGCCTTGCCCTGCCCTGCCCTGCCCTGTTGGAATGACTGCATCAAGTGGGGTGTGGGGGTAGATGGGAGAGCTTCAGGTTAGAACTCCACAGATTCCCCGTCTTAGCCTAAGTTAAGCAGTTTTTCATGAATGAAGGCCTTTGGTTAATTTCAAGGATGTGTGGGAATGATTGAGAATTTGGACTAGTTTTATAGTTGTTTTTTGGAGAGAAGATTTGGTGACCTATAGAATAGTGAAACTATTCTATGCCAGAAGTCCCACCCTGTGGTTTTTTTTTTTTTTTTTTTTTTTAAACAAAACCTAAAAAACAGGTAACATGTGCAATTCCATGAAGTACCACAAAGTGAAATTTATGTAGGAACCATCTGGCTCAAGAAATAAAAATGACACCTGTATCTCAGAAACCCCCACTCCATCTCCTCCTGATCATTACCCTTCTCTCCTCCAGTGGAATCTCACAACTGCATAAGACTGTATAATTGTCTCAAAATAGAAAATTTAATTCTAAGGAAATAAAATAATGCCATTGAAAATGGATGGTATATTTCAATAAAAGGAGTAAGATCAACTGGATTAATATACCTGTAAAGAACTGAAACTCGATCCCTACCTCATACCATAGATTAAAAAATTAATTCCAGATGAATTAAAGGTCCAAATATTAAATCTAAAACAATTTTTAAAAGCCTTTGCAAACACTTGATGTTGTCAGTCCTTTTAAATTTTAGCATTACTAGTGAACACCTTTTCATAAGTTTATTGGCCATTTGGATATTTGTATGTTATTTTTTTGTGACCTATCTGTTTAAAAGTCATATTTGTCTTTTTTCTTTTATTTGTTTATTTTTTTATAGAGACAGGATCTCACTATGTTGCTCAGACTGGTCTCAAACTTTCTGGCTCAAGTAATCCTCCCACCTCAGCATCCCACATAGCTGGGACTACAGGCACATGCCACCATGCCTGGCTAATTTTTTTTTTTTTTGTAGAGACAGAGTCTCCCTATGTTGCCCAGACTGGTCTCAAATTCCTGGACTTAAGTGATCCTCCTACCTTGGTCTCTCAAAGTGCTGGGATTACAGGTGTGAGCCACTGCACCTGGCCCCATTTTTCTATTGAGTTGCTTTCTTTATCTTATACATTTGTAGGAATTTTTTATTTATAATCTAGTAATTCTTAATTTTTTGATTATATATGTTGCAAATATCTTCTCTCATTCCATGGCTTGCCATTTTACTCTTTCAATCATGTATTTTAATGAGAAATTCTTCATTTTAATGTTACTCAAGTTCTCCTCCATGGTTAGCACTTTCTGTTAGCTTATAAAGAAATCTTTTCTCACCTTAAGTTCTTGGAGACGCTCTCTAGGAGATTTATTGTTTTACACTTGACATTTAGACTTTTAATCCACCTGTAATTAATTTTTTATCTATGGTGTGAGGTGTAAGGATCAAGTGTCAGTTCTTCCCAGGTATACTAATCCAGTTGATTTTACCCCTTTCATTGAAAAATACCATCCATTTTCAATAATGTTATTTTATTTCCTTAAAATTAAAATTTCTAGTTTGAGACAATTGTACAGTCCCTTGCAATTGTGAGAATAATACAGAGAGATCCCATGTACCCTTTATCCAGTTTCCCCCAGTGGCAACATCTTGCAAAACTACAGTACAGTGTCACAACCAGGATATTGACAGTGATACAGTTCAGATACAGAAAAGTCCCATCCCACAAGTATTCCTCTTTTTACCCTTTTATAGCCACACCCCCTTTCCTCACCCCTATTCCATCTCTGACCTCTGGTAACCACTAATCTGTTCTCCATTTCTATAATTTTGTCTTTTCAAGTACAAATGCTTCTCAATTTATGATAGAGTTACATCCTGATAAACACATCATAAGTCAACAATATCATGTCAAAAATGCATTTAGTACCCCAATAAACCCATTATAAAGTAAAAAAAAGAATTATAAATCAAAACACCATAAGTCAGGGACTGTCAGTCTGCTGTGTAAATGGAATCACACAATATGTAGCATTTTGAGATTACATTTTTTCCCCCACAAAATTTCCTGGCGATTCATTCAAGTTGTGATGCTTATCAATAGTTTGTTCTTTTCTATAATTGAGTAGTGATATTATTTCTTAACCTGGGTCTCTCTACTTAGCATACTGTATGTAGTGTGTATACATGTGTGCATGCTCATGCATGTGTGTGCTTCTGAGTGTGGAAGTATAATTTCAGCATTGCACAGGCATGTAGTCACTATTCCAGTCATCTAATGTGTCTGAGGGCTGAGAGCTCAGCTGGATAAGTGAGGGGAACAAAAGATGAGGTGAGACGCCGGGAGGAACACAGATTCCCGGCTCAGTCCCCAAGCCACTGGTTGCTAAGGAACCATGAATACATTTCTGGGATTGCAGACTGACCCTGTTCCCCTGGGATCTGCAGAGGGCTCAGCTGGGCAGGCCTAGTTCCACCTTCGCTGGGGGCTGGGGCTGGTGCACTACAGACCCTTGAGATGCTGTGGAATTGGTGGCAAGGGAAAAGCATATCCTGTCTCCTTATTTTTAATCATGTTGTTGAATCTTCTAACAACATTATCCATTTACAGCGCCCTGAGCCAGCCAACTTCTCTGGTGTGGCCCAGTTTGAAGCCTCTGCAGTCATGTGCCCATTACAGGTGGCGAGTGCTACACTGAGATGAGTGTCTTGCCCAGATTCACACCGTCCTGAAGCCGGGCCAACAGGGAGTCCTCTGGTTCTTTAGCTTTTGGTTGTCTCCATGAGACCTAGATTGGTAACAGGAGCTCTTCCCCAAGCAGTCAGGGATCTGAGCCAATGCAGTGACAGAATGGGAACCCCTTGAGCCCTCTGGACACCTGGAATCCTGGAGAGCGCGTTAGGTTAGGAATTGGGGATTGGGACTCTAGCCCTGACACAGAACTGGCACATTGCCTTCTTGATATATGTATCATCAGATGGAGGGGTGGATGGATGTATAGATGGATGGACTGATGGGTGGGTGATGAATGGATGGATGCATGGGTGGATGGATGGGCAGGTGGGTGGGTGAGCAAGTGGATGGATGGGTGGATGGATGCGTAGGTGAGTGGATGGATGGGTGGGTGAATGGATGAATAGGTGAATGGATGAATAGATGATGGGTGAATGGATGGAAGAAAGATGAATGGGTGGATGGGTAGATGGGTGAGTGGGTGAGTGGATAGTGGATGGATAAATGAATGGCTTGGTGGGTGGATGCTAGAAGGATATATAGATGATGAATGGATGGATGGGTGGGTGGGTGAGTGGATGAACGGATAGGTGAGTGGCTGGATGGGTGGATGAATGAATGGATGAATGGGTGAATGGATGGATTAAGGATGAATGGATGGATGGATAGGTAGATGGGTGAGTGGGTGGGTGGTTAGGTGGATGGATAAATGGATGGATTGGTGGGTGGATGCTAGACAGATATATGGATGATGGATAGATGGATAGATGAGTGTGAATGGATGAATGGATAGGTGGGTGGATGGATGGGTGGATAGATGGATGAATGGATGGATGAATGGATGAGTGGATGGGTGGAGAGGTGGGTGGATGGATGGATGAATGGATGGGTGGATGCTAGGAGGACATATGGATGATGAATAAATGGATGGGTGGGTGTGTGAATGGATGAATGGACAGGTGGGTGGATGAATGGATGGATGGATGAATGAGTGAATGGATGGATGAAGGATGAATGGATGGGTGAGTGGGTGGGTGGAGAGCTGGATGGATGGATGAATGGGTGGATTGGTGGGTAGGTGGGTGGATGCTCGAAGGATATATGGATGATGAATGGATGAATGGATGCCTGAATGAGGGAGGATGTAGATTAATGATGATGGAAGTAGATAATGAATGAATGGATGATGGATACAGAGACCTACAGGGACTGGAAAAAGACAATGTCAGTATGGACAGGAGCTTGGAAGAAGTGGGAGTGTAGAAGTCCCCCAGGTAAAGAGACTAATGTCACCAAATGACAAATGGAGACACTGAGGCCCCCAGAAGTGGCTTGTCCAAGCCTAGGGAGTCAGAGAGTGGCAGAGCTGGGACCCAAACCTGGCCCTGCCTAAGTCCTGATCCAGGCTTCCCTCTCCACTGCTTCACATCTGCAGACAGCGGGGTCTAAACCAGGAGCCAGGGGCCTCTGGGATGCCAGCAGTGATCCCAGCAGACAGGAGGCCTGTTTGTACCCTCGGAGGCCGATGCAGGGGGTCTGGGAATCAGGGCTCTGGGGTCTCCACCCAAGGCTGCCACCTCCTGCTCTGCAGCCTTGGGTGCTACTCCTGGCAACAAGCATTAATTGAGCACCAGCTGTTTTCAGCACTAGACATTAGGCCCTGGGCTGGACCCTGAGAGATTTGGTCGGGTAAGCTCTGTGGTCCCTGATGTCAGAGGACTTACGGCCCTCCTTCAGTTTCTTCATCTGTAAAATGGGCAGGGGGTTAAAATCGACACCTCTGAAGGCTGTGTTAGGCTGGAATTCCCAGCTTCAGGGGCCCAGGCCTGACCCACCGCTCCCACAGCCCAGGCCTGACCCATTGCCGGCTCTGCGTCCCACAAGCTGGCCACCAGGTAGGTCTCTGTTGGCATCGGTGGCCAGTGAGAGCCGAAGGCGTCGTGGAGATTTGCGTGGACCACGGACTCCCTGTGCAGCTGTCTCAACCCCACACCCGGGACATTGCCAGGCTGTGTCTAAGGGCTGGGCCAGGGAGCCCAGGAAATGTTTAACTTTGAAAAATGGACCTTCACAGCCCATTAGGCCTCAGCGGCGCCTTGGGCGGTGTGGGGAAGAAGGAGATGCCAGGGCATGAAATCGCTGAGGTATTTAAAGGCCGATTCTGCATTCCTGACCAGCAATGTCTGCCTGCCAAGGCCGGCAGTACCAGGCTCCAGGCTGGACTGGCGCAGCGGTGTTCACGTGCCCAGGATGGCCACGGTGGCTGGTGGGCAGAGGAGTGCCGGGCACAAGGGACTCCTTTCGGCTCTGAGTGTCATGACCCTCCTGGCATCTGCTATTTCCTGCCTCCATGACCTTGGACAAGACACTTTTTGCTGCTGGGCCTCAGTTTCTCCACTTTCACTGTGGTCTGTGTGCCAAGTAGCACTTCTATTTTTAGAAGCAGAAGCTGGTTGTAAACTGCACAGATTTGTCTGGCCTACCCTGCCAAGGCCGGATTGCCAGAGGGTTCTGTGAGTACCGATAGTGGCTGCAGGGACGGACTGGGCTGCGTGGTGGAGCCTGGGCTGAGGGCTGCTCCCTCTGGCCATCCAGGTGCACTCGGGGCTCACGGCAGTGTAGGGTGCACCTCTCTCCCAAGCCTGGGCCGGGAGGGCCTTGCGACAGGCAGAGTGGAGAGGAGTGGGGCTGGGAACTTAGGGAGCTTGAATTGGGGGTGCCTCTGCATGGAGCTGGGGAAGAGACAGCCAAGAAAGATCGGGGCTGATCAGCAGAGGCGGGCACTGCTGTGGCACTTTAAACGTGGAAAATTGCCTTCGTCATGTACGCTAGTTGCAGAGGTATAGACAGCGCATGCCTGGGGCCAGTGGTCCACCTGCCGGCTGCACCTGCCCCTGGCTGAGTGGAGTAGGGAGGGAGATTCTTGAGGCCCTCCTGGGGCTCCCTCCCCTCAACCTCACCAGCTCCCTGACTCTGCTCTGTGACCTAGGGTCAGTTACCTTATGTCTCTGAGCGTCTATTAATATTTCTTTCATTGGAAACTAGGGACATTTTCTTAAATCCCAGGTCTAAGGACTGTGGAATCACAGGAGAGAAAGTAAAAGAACGCCCAGTGGGGGCCACCTCAGCTTTTGCCTCTTTCTGTGTACCCTGCAGGGAATGGCAGAGACCTCACAAGACTGGCCTGGGCCTGCACCACGCTGTGCTGTGTGCTGGCTGGGCTGTTACTCTCTCAGCCTTAGTTTTGTTGTCTGTAAAATGGGCACAGGTCAGCCTCTCCCTGTGAACAAGGCTGTGAGGATTCAGCCCCAGCTGGGCCGGCCCATCCTTCACCCTCCTTGAGGGGTGTAGGCCCCCAGGAAGTGACTGCCCACGCAGACCCCTAGTGACCAGATGCTGGGTTCTGCTAGGGTCCTGGTGGTGGGCAGTGCAGGCCCTGGAGACGTTCATGGCCATGTGGACACCTTCAGAGTCCAGCAGACACGGGGTTAGGAAGACAGGCTGGGGAAGGAAATGCCCATCGGGGCAGCCTCAGAAAGTGCCCGATTCCAAGAGCCTGGGCAGCCGTGTACACGTAGGTGACATGGACTTGGACTGCCCAGTGTGCCTGGGCAGGCATGTACACACACTGGTGTGCCTGGGCAGGTGTGTGCACATACGTGTACACATAGGTGACATGGACTTAGACTGCCTGGTGCGCCCAGGCAGGTGTGTGCTCCAGGGACAGAGTGCATGGTGTGTGGTGTGGGGGGTGACCCACTTCCTGGTGTGAGAACACACACACGCCTGTGGACGTAGCCTTGTTGGGCGTGTGCACACCTGCAGGGGGTCCGTGTACACCGCTGTGTGAACACCTCTGGCGGTGCCCAGGCCATGTGAACACATGGAGGTGAGCACGGACACATGCGTGCATGCCCTCTGTGTGTCCACGGACAGCTGTGCGCGCCACACTCACCCCTCCTGCTCGTCCCCATGGCAACCCCAGAGCAGGTGTCTGGGAGACCCAGATCGGTGCTGATGGACATGGGGTGCAGGGCACATGGGATGGGGCTCCCCAGGGATGGCTGGGCCAATCGGGGTTCCTGGACAGAGGCTCCAGCAGGAGTGAGAGTGCTTCTTCCTCCCCAGCCCGTGCCACCTCCCCCTGCTTGCCAGCCAGGTGGGCAGCGCTCGGGAAGCCCCCGTCTGGGCTGTGATTCCTACAGGGTGATTGGAGCAATACAGCCCTCTCTGGCCTGTCCATGCGCCCACGCTTAGAGCTGAACAGCCCTCAGGGCCACAGACTCGGCAGGGAGCCCCCTGTCTCCTGGTCTCACTTCCTAGAAAGAGAAACCGAGACTTGAAGCAGCTCCAGCCGGGGGTCCCCAGCCAACCCGGGCAGACTCAGGCCCCTCACACTCCACCATGCCCACCTCCATGTGGAAGGAGGCAGGGAGCCCCAGGTCCCAGGCTTGGAAGGCCGGTGCTGGGCAGGGCTGGGGAATGCTGTTGCCTTAAACCCACACTGGCCTCCCTGCTGGCGGTTTTCCTGCCTCCCTTTGCCATTTTGCTGGTTATCAAAGACCTTTGCTGCAAGACCCAGGCCGGCCCAGCCCAGCGCCTCCCATCCTCCTGTGAAGTCATCCGCTCAGTTGGCAGGGTTCCCATGGCAACGGCAGTGATGTCACAAAGAGCTGGAGGAGGATGGCTGGAGGGAGGAGTGGGGCCAGGCTCCGGGAGGGGATTCCTGGCTTCTCCCAGGCCTTCTAGAAAGATAGAGCTCTGGTCCATCAGTCAGTCAATGGGCCGGGGCTTATGCCCCTAGTAGCAGATCCCAGGGGTGCCCCCCGCCTCCCTGAGACAGGAAACCACCTCCTTGAAGCAGTCAACTCCGCCAGCACCCAGACACCCACCTGTCCAGGTGCGGAGGCCCTTGTAGGAGTGAGGGTATGAGACGGGAGCCCCTGACACCAAAACGTCACTGTCACCATGCCTGGCCCACACAGCGGCCCTTTGCCAAACTTAGACTGGCTCTGAGAGCTGCTGGCTGCACATCCCCCAGGGTGCATTTGAGACCACCTGTCAGCTGCCCTGCGCTTGAGTTTCTTGATCTTCACTGCTATTAATAGTTTAATTCCAGAACCAAAGAAATTGTCTGTTTGACAGAAGTGGGGGACTCTGAGAGTCTCCCTGACCTTGGCTGCCAGCAGCAGCCCTGTGCCCGGCTGGGACACATTCCAGCTCCCTGCCCTCCCTGTTGAGTGCTGCAGAGGGGCGTCGGGCGTCGTGCACATGTGCCCATCCCCCTCACTTTGAGTTACACTGCGGATGTCTCCGGACGCACGTGGCTGTGCCAGGCAGCACACGTGGCCGACAGGCACATGGCGACCTGCCCCATGGCTCTGGAGCTCATTGCAGCCCGCTGGGGCTGTGAGGGTTCGGTCCCTCCACCAGGAAAGCCACCAGGACCCCGCTCCTGCCTGAGAACCCCAGGGAGTAGTAGTGTGCCGGGAATGTGTGACCGGCCTCCCGGCCCTTCCCAGCACCAGCTGCGTCCTCCTCCTCCAGGGCTGCGGTTCAGGGCTCAGGTGTCCGCGTCGACGGCCCTCCCGAAAGGGCAGGAGCGGGACTATTGGCACAGGCCTGGGCGAGTCTCGCTGGGAGGCGGGAGCAGACTCAGCCCCCGAAGCCCATGAGCCCCACTTTGAAAACCGTGCATCCGGGCACGGTGGCTCATGCCTGTAATCCCAGCACTTTGAGAGGCTGAGGCGGGTGGATGACCTGAGGTCAGGAGTTCAAGACCAGCCTGGCCAACATGGAGAAGCCCTGTCTCTACTAAAAAATACAAAAATTCACTGGGCGTTGTGGCAGACACCTGTAATCCCAGCTCCTTGGGAGGCTGTGGCGGGGAGAATTGTTTGAACCCGGGAAGTGGAGGTTGCAGTGAGCTGAGATCGTGCCACTGCACTCCAGCCTGGGTGACAGAGTGAGACTCTGTCTCAAAAAGAAAAGAAAACCAAAAAAAAAAACGTGCTGATTTGGTTTCACTGACTCCCTTTCATTTGTTCACAAACATTTACTCAGCAAATCTTGTTGGGCCCGCCAGGCCCTTGGGTTACCAGACAAAGTCTCTTTCCTCCTGGAGTGTGCATTTATTAAATGCCTATTGTATGCCGAGCCCCAGGTTGGTTTAGATGTGGGGGCACAGCAGTGAGCAGGGCAGACATGACTCCTGCCTGCTTTTGTCGGCCCTGGCTCTCACAACAAAACCTGGACACTGGGGTCTAGATAGCAGCATGCATTATCTCCCCGCCCCCAAGACTGAAAGTCTGGGATCAGGTGCCAGCGGGGTTGGTTCTAGGAGGGCCAGTGTCCTGGTTTGCAGACGGCCACCTTCTCACCGTGTCCTCCCAAGGCAGAGAGAGAGTGTGTGTGTGTGTGAGAGAGAGAGAGAGAGAGAAAGAAAGAGACAGAGGGAGAGAGAGAGAAAGAGGGGGAGAGAGGGAGAGAGAGAGAGAGAGACAGAGGGAGAGAGAAGGAGAGAGAAAGAGGGAGGGAAAGAGAGACAGGGGGAGAGGGAAAGAGAGACAGAGGGGGAGAGAGAGCATGCAAATGCCCTGGTGTCTTTCTTCTTTCTTTCTTTCTTTTTTTTTCCCCGGATATGGTCTCCCTCTGTCACCTAGGCTGGAGTGCAGTGACCCCATCACAGCTCACTGCAGCCTCCGCCTCCTGGGCACAAGCCATCCTCCCACCTCAGGTTCCAGAGTAGCTGGGACCACAGGTGTGTGCCACCACACCCACACGCTAATTATTGTTTAAAACTTTTTTCTGTGGAAATGGAGTCTCGCTATGTTGCCCAGGCTGGTCTTGAACTCCTGGCTCAATCAGTCCTCCTGCCTCAGCTTCCCAAAGTGTTGAGATTACAGGTGTGAGCCATGGCGCCCAGCCTGGCATCCTTCCTTGTAAAGGCTTGAATCCTATCACGGGCCCCATCCTCATGACCTCAGCTAACCCCGATCACCTCCCAGAGACCCCGCCACCTCCTCTCGTCAGCCTGGGGTCAGAGCTTCATCCCAGGGATGCTGGGCACACTTCAGCCCACGGCACTGCCCATAAGGAGCTGAGGGTCCGGTGGGGTGACTCGAGTGAAGCAAGGCATTAGGAAAACAACAGGGGCCACAGGAGATGACCGTGAGCAGTGCATTAGCAGGGACTGGTCAGCCCCTTTCGGTGGGGCAGGCTGGGAGGCTTCTCGGAGGAGGTGACTCGGCCAGGCTGGGGTCCAAGGCCCAACGCCTCTCACTGGCTTTGAGACCTTGGAGAAGCCGCTGCCCTCTTTGATCTGGGCTTCCCAGCAGGGATGGGACAGCCTAGAGGCAGTGCTGGAGATGAGGATGGTCGTCCCTCCCCAGGCAGGGCAGAGAGGAGCCCCCACCCTTCCAGGCAGGAGAGAGGCCAGGTCTAGAGGGGAAGGGGGAGGGTCTCATGCCTGCATTCCCATCCACGGACATGCAGAGGGCCTGAGACCCCTGCTCGGCTGCCACAGAGTGTGGGACTTGGAGAGGAACAATCGTGAGCCTGCCCCCTCCTCCTCCATGGGGGTATCTGGGCTGCTGGAGGAGCCAGTGCTGGGAGGAGCTGGTACTGGGAGCACCCTGGGGCCTGCACTCCCCACTCCATGGGGTGGAACTGACCGCTGGGGTTGACCCTGCCTGCCAGGTCCCTGCACAGCCGAGGCCAGCCTGCTGTGTGGCACATGTTTAGGGTCTGTGTTCCCAGCTTCCCACTGGCCTTGGGACCTCTGAGCCTATCGTCTCATCCACGCACCCACGTGTACAATTGGAAAAATTGGTATTTGCCAAATTTGCAACAACTCCTGTGTGATCTCAGGCCCCTCTCTAGGGCGGTCTCCACCTCCTGCCCCCACCCTTCCTCCTTCCGGGATTTTGTCTCTGTTTTTCACCAGGATTGGGGCTGCCTGCCCATGGACACATCAAGGCATGTGTCACCTGAGCAGATTTTTTAAAATTATTTAATTGAAATTTATTTGAGAGACAGGGTCTCTCTCTGTCACCCAGGCTGGAGTGCAGTGGTACAATCATGGCTCACAGCAGCCTTGAACTCCTGACTTCAAGTGATCTTCCCACCTCAGCCTCCAGGTGTGGGAAGAAAGGAGAGACAGACAGGGCAGTGGGGCTGGGGCCAGGCCTGGGCTTCCCGCAGAGCCGGCCGGCTGAGGGGCGGGTGCTGACTAAGGCAGCGGGCTTGGAGAAGACATCGGACTTTCTTTCCCGTTTCTAATAAATATTTCCAAATGTGCCTGACACAACAGTTACCATCTCTCCTGGCCTTCTGCATCTCTCTAGCTGTCTTTTTTTCATATGATGCCTACATTTGAACATCTCGCCAACTTTTTAGCCAATTAGATTCCAAGGGAACCTCAGCCTTCATTTCAGGCAAACAAGCAAATTTCAAGCCTCATTTTCTACTTCTAATAAGCACTTATCAAATTTACAGCTCTTACATACAATTCATCAGGTTAATGCCTTCAGAATATTCCTGCCTCCCTTTTGTGGCAATTTTCTTTTCCTGCGTTGCACCCTCAGTGCTCGCTCTGACTTTGCTAAGCAAATTAGCACGTCAGCTTCCTGTCGGGTGAAGAATGGTTGGGCCACAACAGTGAGAAGATGGGGCGAGGGGGCCCGGCCACCGTTAGCAGCCGCAATGAGATTTTTTTTTACAACATATAAAACATTGTGCCATCCTGAATCACAAAGTCCTAATTAAACATGAATCCTTTTCTGGGGGCCTGGCATCTAAATATATGTAATAGCATATTATTTCTCTCTTTAATTTCAAAAGCAATATACATGTGTATACACTAAAGAAAACTAGGAAAATGCTGAAAACAGGAGATGTAAGTTCTGGTTGCACCATGCAAGAGAAGCTTGTCCGCATTTTAGAGTTTCTCCTTGTCTTTCTTCTTCTTTTGAGGATTGGCGTTTGTTTCAGGGTTGATATCAGTCTTAAAAGAAACTTAAAAATTTGCGATGTAAGTTACATAGAGAAAAGTTCACAAATTCTCACTGTGCATAGCTTAATGAATTTTCACAAGCACCTCAATCAAGAAACAGGACAAAACCAGCCCCCGCAGCCCCAAAAGTCTCCTGATGTTCTCTCCAGGCACCTCTCCCCCATCTCAGGGTAAACACTACCTAGTTCCTTCCAGCATAGCTGAATTTTGCCTATGTTTGCATGTTGTATAAATGAACCATCCTGTATATGCACATTGTGTCTGGGCACTTCTGTATATGGCACCTGTGAAATTCATTCATCCTTGTTAGATGTAATGGCGGTTCCTTCCTCTTCACTGCTGTATAGTATTCCCATGTAAGGCTGTACCTCAGTTGATGTATCCCTTCTCTGCTGATGGCCTTTCGGGTTGTTTCTAGTTTGGACTATCATGGGTACCGTGAGCAGTGATGCACTTCACACCACATGTGTTTTGTAGAGACATGTTGGTATCTCTGTCCATCTTGAGAATGGACTTGTTGAGTCTGATCGTTCACTGATCTCCAGCAGTTTCCAAGTTGCAGCCAGGTGCAGTGGCTCACACCTGTAATCCCAGCACTTTGGGAGGCCGAGGTGGGCAGATCACTTGAGCCCAGGAGTTTTAAACAAGCCTGGGCAACATAGTGAGACCCTGTCTCTAAAAATTATTATTTTTTTAATTAGCTGGGTGTAGTGACACATACCTGTGGGCCCAGCTACTCAGGAGGCTGAGGTGGGAGGATCACCTGAGCTCTAGGAGGTCCAGGTTGCAGTGAGCCGTGATTGCGCTACTGCAGTCCAGCCTGGGCAACAGAGCAAGACTCCATCTCAAAAAAATAAAACAATAAAACCCCCAAATTTCCGAGTTGCAAAATATTCATTAACATTATTAAAATGACGATGCTGGCCGGGTACAGTGGCTCATGCCTGTAATCCCAGCACTTTGGGAGGCTGAGGCGGGCAGATCACCTGAGGTTAGGAGTTCAAGACCAGTCTGTCCAATGTGGTAAAACCCTGTCTCTACTAAAAATACAAAAACTAGCTGGGTGTGGTGGTGTGTGCCTGTCATCCCAGCTACTCAGGGGCTGAGGCAGGAGAATCACTTGAACCCAGGAGACGGAGGCTGCAGTGAACCGATATCACGCCATTGCACTCCAGCCTGGTTCACAGAGCGAGACTCCATCATAAATAAATAAATAACCACAGTCAATAATAAGGGTGTGCTTTAATTGATTTAGTCATTCTCCTCTTTTTTTTTTTTTTTTTTTTTTTTTGGAGATGGAGTCTCACTCTGTGGACCAGGCTGGAGTGCTGTGGCACCATCTCGGTTCACTGCAACCTCTGCCTCCCAAGTTCAAGTGATTCTCCTGCCTCAGCCTCCCAAGTAGCTGGGATTACAGGCGCCCCCCACCACACCCCGCTGGTTTTTGTATTTTTAGTAGAGACGGGGTTTCGCCGTGTTGGGCAGGCTGGTCTCAAACTCCTGTCCTCAGGTGATCCACCCGCCTCGGCCTCCCAAAGTGCTGGGATTACAGGCGTGAGCCAGCGCGCCCGGCCTCATCATTGTCCTGTTATTGAAAACTTTGGTGGTTTCCATTTTCCATTTTTTTTCCTTCTCTATCAAGCAGCAATGGAAATCTTTCGCTGTACCTGATTTTCTCTCTGGGATTCTCTCCTTATGGTAGGTTCTCAGGAGTGGGGCTGCTGGGTGAAAGGCGCACGCCATCCCCTCACAGCCCTGTGGTGGTGTAGACTGTGAGTTGGAACAAACTGTCTATACAGCAGGGTACGAAAGTCCCGTCTGAGCCAGGGAAAGAATAACCGCCGTGTGAACCTTGTGTGAATGCATCTGTGTAACCACAGACAGGGTGAAGACCTAGAATGCTGGCGGCCCTCAGAGGCTTCTGGCACGTTCTGTCCCGATCCCAGCGCTCTGTCATTCCTGATCGTAGCAACCAGCATTCCTGGACAATTGATTCTGGGTTTGCCCGCTTCTGAACTTCCCGTAAATGAAATCTTTGCATACTTCTTCCCTTCTGACCTCGTTCTTCTGGTCAGCACTATCGGGGGAGACATACCCGTTCGTTATGCTTGGTGCTGGTTCATTCTCGTCACTGAAGAGTGTTCTGTCCTAAGAGGGGATCAGGGGTCGGTTCCAGTTTGGGACTGTGGTGAGCTCCCTTGCGTATCTCCTGCTTCACACATGCGGGACCCTCCCCAAGGTTTATACCCCAGAGAACAGTCGCCGGTCTCAGGTATGCACAGCTTTACGCCAGCTCTTTCCCAGAGCAGTGGTGAGGCTTTGCACCCTCAGGACAGCGGGCGAGAGTTCCTGTTGCTCCACATCCTCCTTCCCCAGAGCCAGATCTGACGAGATGCTTGAAGCCTCCCCGTCTGGTGGGTGTGTCCCGGTATCTTACCAAGCTTTCATTTGAATTTCCCTGATGAGTAATGAAGTTGAGCACGGGGTTTTTGGCCGTGTGGATGTCCTCATTTGTGAAATGCCTTTTCAAGATCCCTGCTCATTTTATGACTGAGTGTTGGTTTTCCTTATTAATTCGTAAGAGGTGTTTATAGATTCCGAATGAGATCACAGTCTCTTGGAAGATAGCTATTGTGTAGCTTGTGTTTTAATACTGTGTATGATGTATGTGTGTGTGCGTGTGTGTGTATGCGTGTGTGTATGTGTGTGTGCATGTATGTGTGTGTATGCTATGTGCGTGTGTGCACGTGTGTGTGCATGTGTATGTGTGTGTGCATGTGTGCGTGTGTGTGTGTGTATGATGTGTGTGTGTATGGTGTGTATGATTGTATGTGTGTGCGTGCGTGTGCACACGTGTATGTGTGTGTGTATATGTGTGTATGGTGTGTGTGCACGTGTGTGTATGATTGTGCATGTGTGCGTATGTGTGCATGTGCATGCATATTTTAGAGACAGAGTGTTGACCTGTTGCCTAGGCTGGAGTGCAGTGGTGGGATCATGGCTCACTGCACCCTTGACCTCCCTTGCTCAAGTGATCCTCCCACCTCAGCCTCCAGAGTAGCTGGGACTACAGGCACACTCCATCATGCCTGGGTAATTTTTTAAACAAATTTTGTAGACACAGTGTCTTATTATGTTGTCCAGGCTAGATTTTCATAGTATATTTTTACGAGCAGAAATTCTTTATTTTTATGTAGTAATATTTGTCAATATATTCTTGCATGAGTGGGAAGAAATTCTTCCCTGTCTCTTGATCATCAATATATTTTTCTGGCTGGGTGTAGTGGCTCATGCTTGTAATGCCAGCACTTTGGGAGGCCGAGGTGGGAGGACTGCTTGAGCCCAGGAGTTCAAGACCAGCCTGGGCAACATAACAAGACCCCTTCTCTAAAAAAAAAAAAAAAAATTAGTGGGGCACGAATGTGCATGCCTGTAGTCCTAGCTACCTGGGAGACTGGTGTGGGAGGATCACCTGAGGCTGAGAAGCTCGAGGCTGCGGTGAGCTGTGATTATGTCACTGCATTCCAGCCTGTGAAACAGAGTGAGACCCTATCTCAATCTACAAATATATATTTGTATTATATATACATATTTTATCTTTTTTCTACTTTATCTTTCAAAATGTATAGTTCTTCTTTTCCCGTTTAGGTCTGTAATCAGCCTGGAGTTGACTTTATATGTGATGTAAAGCAGGTATTCAGTTTCACTTTTTCCCATATATATTCAATTTATTAAAAAGTTATGCCTCCCCTATTAAGGGCTGTCTCATGGGTCAGTTTCTGGATTTTCTGTTTGTTCCATGGGCTTATGTGTCTAATCTTATAACAATATCTCAATCACCATAGCTTTATAATCAACTATCATTACCTGATAGAAGAAGACCCTCCCTCGGCCAGGCACGGTGGCTCACGCCTGTAATCCCAGCACTTTGGGAGGCCAAGGCGGGCGGATCATGAGATCAGGAGATCGAGGCCATCCTGGCTAACACAGTGAAACCCCGTCTCTACTAAAAATACAAAAAAGTAGCCTGGCGTGGTGGTGGGCGCCTGTAGTCCCAGGTACTCAGGAGGCTGAGGCAGGAGAATGGCATGAACCCAGGACACGGAGCTTGCAGTGAGCTGAGATCACGCCACTGCACTCCAGCCCGGGCGACAGAGTAAGACTCCATCTCAAAAAAAAAAAAAAAGAAGAAGAAGAAGACCCTCCCTCCCTCCACCTTGTTCTTTTTATTTAGCGACATTCTTGGCCTTTTTTTCTTCCATATACATTTTAGAGTTAGCTTGTCAAGTTCCACAAAAAACAAAAATGGACTGTGATTTTTGATTGAGATTGCCTTGAATGTATAAATTAATTTGAAGTGTTGACATTTCATAAATGTTCATTTTCTATTCATTACAGATGTATAGAAATTCAATATATATTTGTATGTGAATTTTATGCTAATATTGTATTAATGTTGGTAACATATACCTTCTTTTGGACTTTTTATGTACATAATCACATTGTCTGTGGATAGCTAGAGCTTCATTTCTTTCTTTCCAAATCTTATAATTTTTGTTTCCTTTTCTTGCCTTATTGCAATGGCTGCAACTACTAGCACCATGCTGAATCAAAGTGGTGGCAGCAAGCGTCCTTGTGTTGCTCTTGATTGCAGAAAGTTACAGCTGCACCATGGTGTGATGTGCTGTAAGTTACGCACATGTTAAGAGTGTTTGATCTGTATTGCCAAATGACTTTCCAAAAGAATTGTGCCAATTTAACCATAACCATGCCAGCACTGCAGTGCACTGGGATTTATTTTAGTTCAGTGTTTTTGTTTTTTTAGATCACGTCTCCTTTGATGGGTCCATGGTGTCTCATTGCATTTTCTAAAAGTTTGCATTTCCCTGATTATACGGGAGGTTGGGCATTGGGCCATATGTTTTGTAAGCACCTGTATTTTCTGTTTTGTGTTTGTTCCTTTACCCATTTATTTATATGTTGTTGATGTTTCCCTAATCAATTCGAATGAGTTCTTTACATAATGAAGATAGTTATCATTTATCTGTCACGTTTGCCACAAATATCTTTCCCTCTCTGCCATATAGCTTTTAATTTGGGTTACTTTTTATGTTCCTTTTTCTTATTTTTATTTGGTCACATCTGCCTCCTTTTTCTTTTAAAATTTATTCTCTTCCTTCTGAGCTTGGAAAGCCTCTCTCCCTCCTGAGAACTGATAAGTATTGAATTCTGTTTTCTTCCAGCTTTTTTTATGGCTTAATATTTCATATTTAACTGTTTACCCCGTCTGGAATTTGTGGGGCTGTGGGGTGTGAAGTGAGGAGTTAATTGCTGCTTGCAGTTTACCAGGGGATGGAGCCTCATTTGCACTTCCAAGTCTCTGGGCTCGGCTTCCTCTGTCGGTGCTGAGCTGAGCAGGGGAGATTAAAGGAAGCAGGGAGGTGGCATCTTGCGCGCTGGGATTGATTGTGGAGCCCTAATTACCATGGGGACAGTCCTACTCGCAGCCTCTGCCTGAGTTTCAGTCCAAAGCGAAGAACTCTCGGCCGAGTTTAGCCACATCCAGTGTAACCCTGGGGAGGCCTCTGCATGTGTTTGAGACTTGGTTTCCCGGTCTGTGAAATGTGGGTACGGATGACACCTGTCCTGTAAGAGCCGTCACCAGGACTGTGTTCGCCGGGGTGTTTGTCTTGCAAAAAGCAAGTGGCCGGGTGGGGTCAGTACAAATCCTAGCCCTTCTGTGTGACCTTGAGCAAGAGGCGTCGCTGCGGTGTGCCTCAGTTTCCCCATCTGAAAATGGGGGTAATAAAGCTGGAGTTTCCACCTCCTCGTGGGGCTGGGGGATGATTCTGCAAGTCAGCCCATGGGAGGGCCTGGCGTTTGTGACAGGTGCACAATCGCTGGTGTTCTTGTTATGGCTGCCGCTCAGGAGAAGGTAGCCTGCAGCCAGGCGTGGTGGTCTCTGGGTGGGGGACCCTGCCAGCTGTGAGTGGGCTGGTGGGTGGGACCACCTCCCTTTCTCAGCGCTGATGGAGGCCATACTGTCCCCCTCATCAGCCCAAAACTGGGCTGTGGGGAATGGGCACCCAGAGACCCAGTCTGTTAGTCCTGACCCAGACAAAAAGACCAGCATTGCCTGGAGAACCTACAATACACACACACAAGCACACACATACTCACACACAAGCACACATGCATGCACACATGCACACGTGCATGCATGCACACACGCATGTATGCACACTTGTGCATGCATGCACAAGCACACATGTATACACATGCACATGTGCACACACGTGCATGCATGCACACACTTGCACATACATGCACACACGCACGCATGTATACACACACACTCGTGCATACGCTCATGCACACTCACACATGCATGTGCACATGTGCTCACACACAGCCAGACCCTCCGTAAACACATGGTGATACCCACAGAGCCATGTGGGTCATTGGGTCTCGGCTCCTCCCCACCCCAGGAGGCTCCACCCACAGCAGTACTAGGTGGGGGTCAGCTTGGGGTCCTGAGTGTGACCTTGGGGTACGCAGTCAGATCACCCACTGCCCTTGCTTTTGAGTCCCATCTCCCTCACCCTGAGACCCCACATCACGTCACCCCTGCAAGGTCAGTGCCAGGCCTGGGCACTCCTTCCCAGCCAGGTGCCCGGTGCCCAGTGGGGGGCAGGGACTTTAGTGTGAACGTCCCCTGCCTGCTGAGGGCCTGCCATATGCTGGGGTGTGGGCTGGGCAGGCCCCACACCAAGGGTCAGTCCTGTCCACCAGGGCTCAAGGTCAGCTTGGAGCCTCATGGAGCTCCCGGCTAGAGAGAGGGCAGCCGTGGGTGTCCCCATCAGAATGTGGAGGCGGGGACAGTGAGGATGGGCCCTGAATGGAGGAGCTAGCCTGGGTGGGTCTGCAAGAGGCTCCCAGGCGGGGGGCACAGCAAGTGCAGAGGGCAGAGGTGGGGACCTGCTGCTGGGGAAGGGAGTATTAGAGAACAGAGGGACACCCAGTGGCCAGAGGGCAGAGCCCGTAGGAAGAAGCAGCCCGAGGGCTGCACGTCACATCCACAGGGCCCGGGGTGGGCAGCATGGAGGTGCGGGGCGGCAGGGACCCTGGGCGGGGCGGCACAGCTGTGCGGGAGGCTAGGCTGCTGGCATCAGCAGGCGCCCCTCCTCCCCACCTCGCTAAACAATCATGCACAAAATATGCAAATGGTATAATTACTGTTATTTGTTTTGCTGATATAAGTGTTTGAAATGCAAATGTCAAGTTTGGGCGCCTTCATTTTTCCAACCCTCTCACCCGGACATTTGCAAGTTGATGAGTTGTTCCTCGTCCTGGAAGGAGGAGGAGGAGCTCCCCCCAGCCGCCCGGGTGCCAGGAGACTGAGTCCAACTTGGCAGCCGCCCGAGGGCACCGCTGGGCCCCTCTTCCGACAGCACACAGTGGGCACCTCAGAAGGGAGGCCTCACAGCCTCACTGTGCACCTGTGTGATCGGCCCCTCGGAGCCTCAGTTTACCCTAGTCTCTGGGGGCTGCTGTCCCTCTGGGCCCCTGCCCTTTCTGGCTCATGGCAATTTAGTGGATGTCTTTGGGCCTTGGTTTCCCGTCCACAACATCCTGCACAGATTCGTTGCCCTTCTGTAAAGTAGGGTCTCAGCGTCCGGGGATGGTCCTCGGGGAGGTCTGATGAGCCCCCGAATATCACAGACGAAACTGCCTGTGTATTTTCCAGGGTGGGTTCTTAGCTTTGACCCCTCCAGCTCAGTGGTCTCTGAGGCTCCCCAGCCTGCAGTTCCAGACAAGATTGAGCTGTGAGCCTGCACCCTGATGAAGGGATCGTGACCATCTGTCACGATCATCCTTGTTCTACAGTGAGGGAAAGTGAGGCACAGCATTTCGGGGCTTTGTCAAGGTCATGGCCGTGGTGGTGTCGTTCAGCTGCCAGCCTAGCCTCCCTCTGGGTTCCTCCTCCGAGCCACCACGGACCACATACAAGGGCAGGAGCCACCACTTCTTCAAAACCCAGCAGCTGGCCAGGTGCGGTGGCTCACGCCTGTAATCCCAGCACTTTGGGAGACTGAGGCGGATGGATCACGAGGTCAGGAGTTCAAGACCAGCCTGGCCAAGATGGTGAAACCCCGTCTCTACTAAAACTACAAAAATTAGCCAGGCGTGGTGGCAGGTGCCTGTGAGCCTGGCCAAGATGGTGAAACCCGGTCTCTACTAAAACTACAAAAATTAGCCAGGCGTGGTGGCAGGTGCCTGTGATCCTAGCTACTCGGGAGGCTGAGGCAGAGAATTGCTTGAACCCGGGAGGTGGAGGTTGCAGTGAGCCGAGATCGCACCATTGCACTCCAGCCTGGGCAACAGAGTGAGACTCCATCTCAAAAAAAAAAAACAACAAACAAAAAACCCAGCAGCTCCACATCTTCCAAATCCCACCTTGCACTGCTGCCACCCACACCACCCTGAATCTCCACGACATGCAAATCTGGGCATGCCCCCTGCCTTCCCAGTGCAGCCCCTGGGCCAGCAACTGCTGCGTGTCAGATCACCAGCAACCCCAGGAATCCCTGATCGATGCTGGCTGTTCAGAAGCGTGGATTTCTAGCAGCAATGCAAGGGCCACTGTGAGGTTGTCTAATCACCTTCATTCCTGTAAAGCACACAGCCCCAGAGAGACCACCCTCCAGGCCTGGCTGGCTTCTACAGGGTGGATGAGTGGGCCCCTGCACCCCATCTTGTGTCCCGCCCCGCAGGTGCCATGTGTTGGCAGATGCCAGGTTGGATGTTGGGTTAAAGCTCAGGCCGTGCCCGAGGGGGTGCGTTGGATGCCTGGGCCTGCATGTGTCTGAGTGAGCCTTTGTGGAGAGCGATGGGTGTGCCTGTGCACGTGAGTGCATGCCTCTGTGCATGCATGCATGTGTGAGTTCATGTGTATGTGCACACATGTGCAACCCGTGTACCTATGTGTGCACGTGCATACGTGTGTGTGTGTGTGTACACTCACAGTCTGCTTGTGACGCTAATGGAGAGTGAAACGCTCCAGGGCAGGTGCCCTGACGTGCACACCGTGCCCAGCACACACGTGTGAGAACACACAGAGCCCACTCCCACGGAGTCTGGGCCTCTGCTCGCAGTGACATGGTGGTTCCGTGATGCCTGGGTGTTCCGCCTTTGGATGGCTTTGCTGGAAAGTCCGAGAGCAGCTGGAAATCCGCGTCCTGGCTGGACCCCTCCACGTGACTATGGGCTGGCCGCACACGTCTGTCTCCTAGTCTGTAATACGGAGTGCGTTGCAGAGCTGGGCTAGGTATACAGTAGGCACTCCGCAAGCATACATTCCTGCCTCTCCCCTGGGGCGTTGTGGGAGGCTGGTGGACAAATGCCCTGCGTCGCAGCATCTGCCCTCCCAGCGCGGGAAGCAGGGGCAACCCTGGGGCTGATGGGTGCCCTGGGAGGGACCTTGGGCAGGACCAAGCAAAGAAAGTGGGCATGGGCTGGGTAGACGGCAGGGGGGCTTACGGGGCAAAGGCCTGGGGCAGAGCAGGTGTGGGCCTGGAAGCCTCCCACTATGTTATTTCAGTTACCTTTTCCCACACAGGTTCAGCCTCATTAGCATATTCAAATACACACCATTATTATTTCAATTAGTGGTTAAGTAATTATCTCTAACTGATGAGCATCCCCCCACTTCCCCACGTATTTTTTGGTTATTTACATCCGCTTCTAACCCACAATTTTAGGTAATTACATGCCACTCACTCATCTATTTGCACACACACACTTCCGCCAGCGACAGGTTCCTGCTCGCCTTCTAGCACTCGCTCCAGCTCTGGAGCTGTGGGAGCCGGGCACAGGCAGACAGACCAGGGGGCCCCTCCTGACCCCTGCCAGGGCCTCCTGAGGTTCCCTCAGCCTCCAGGGGCACAGGTGCAGCAGAGCCCAGCGTCAGCCCCCTGCCTCCACACCAACCTTGCCAAGCCCTTTGCACCCAGAACCCCTCTTTGTCCTGCAGACACCACCTCCTCTGGTCCCTGCACCCCACCAGTACCCCACAGTGCTTCCCCTTCTGCCCTCCAGGTGCAAAGGCGTCATTCATGGGGCTGGGCTCTGCACCACACCCCAGCTGTGCGTCCCTGGCAGGATGACTTCTTCTCAGCCTCAGTTTCCCTATCTGCAGAATGGGAATCAGGTACCTCCTCATGGTGAAGAAAGCAAGTATGCTGGTGAAATGAGATGAGGCCTGGAGAATCCTCAGCACCAGGGCTGGGCATGCAGAACTTCCTGGGATTGATCCAGTGGGTGGATGAATGACCTGACCTGTGGGTAGCATAGTTCACTGACCAGCCCAAGGTCTCTTGCTCAGCAGACCAGCACAGAGCTGGGCTTGGGCCTGAGGCTTCTGCCTCCTGACTTAGTTTCCTTCTCGATCATTGGCCTGGCCTGGCACTTGGCATCCTCTACTCCCAGGCAGCTGGGGTGGGAGGTGCCAGGGAGAGGGCCCTGCTAGGGATGGAGCCAGGGTCTCTACCTAATCAGTCCAGCCTGTTGTTTCATCTGCCTTCACCTCATGTAGGGATGTTGGATGCAATGTGCCTGGAAGGTTCCCATGGACCCAGTGGCCCCAGAAGTGGGCCCCACCTTTGCCCCAAACACCTGGGCCACCGCCAAGTGACTAGAGCTGGAATTGGTTGCAGTGACCCCAGGTCTGGCAACTCCCTCGCTCTGCAGTTCAGCTCACATCTTGCATCTGCTGTTGGCTCCTCTCCCCTCTGTCCCGGCTGGCGCCTGGCTCCATGTGTCAGCCTGCTCTGTGTGTCAGGAAGTCCCCAGCCTCTACGATTTGTTCTTGAGTTGTGACGTACCTGCAGTCCGACACATGTGTGACCAACAGCTGGTGGCTCCGGCAGATGGGGTCTTCCAGCAGGTGAGATGGCTGCAGGAGGCTGTGCTCCATCCCTCCTCACCCTCCTCCCCTCTATCTCTGTGCAGGTGCAGCTGCCTTGGCGACCATTTGTCCTACAGTTTGTCTGGACCCAGGCTGTCCTGTGTGCTGGAATGAGGCGAACATGTCTATGAGCCCGGCAGGGAGGAATCCTCCAGCCTATTCCTCGCTGGTACACCAGGTGGTTGGCAGGCCCTGACACGCAAGTAAGGTATGCTCTTGTTCCTCATGCTCTATGCAGGGGGTTGCAGGGAAGGGGGACAGGAACAATTCCTAATGACCTGTGAGTAGGTGTGCCTGGAAGGAGATGGAGACAGAGCCAGGTGTCCTGCAGAAATAAGCATTTCTTAGGGATTGACCCTGGTTCAGTGGTGCTGCCCTCAGACGCAGAGAGTGGACAGAGGCCACAGGGGTGGCCTCGGAATTGGACAAGAGGAGCCTGGGGCTGACGGAGGACCTGGAAATGGTCTAAGTAGGTGGTGGCCATACTCGGGGTATGCCCATTATCCTTCCTGACAAGCCAGGATCAACCCTGAGGATTAGAGGAGACTTTATCTTCTACCACTTTTGTGAACAGATATGGTCCAGTGTTGGAGCATAAAACCACTATGTGAATAACATGGCATAGGTCACATAGGTTAATATTGACTTGCAGTATATATTTGAAACAGGTTCTTGTCTGGAACAATATATACAAATTGTTGAATTGAATGCCTAGGTGAATAGGGGGGTGGAGGTCTCCATCCCAATGGCTTGCCAGATCTTTTGGTGACCCAGTTATGCAGTGTCTTTTCTGAGTTTCATCCTGCAGTGGGAAGGTAGCTGGACAAGTTTTTTTTCTGCAGCATTTTTCAGAAATAGCAGATATGTCCTCTCTGGGCAACTGTACTTTGGATTTGGGAAACTTCATCCAGTTCTGGGACTCCAACTCAGCAGCTTTCAAATTTAGCAGGTCCTGTTACGTAGTTTGTCTAATAGAGCTTGGTTGTAATATCTAACTTGACCAGAAGGAGGCGATATTAAGTGACACAGTACACTGAAAAGTCTGGATTTTAGACTGTGGGTTTCCTCAATAAATAACTCATCTTCCATATTAAAGAGTTCTATATATTGAATTTATTTAAAGTGGTTGTGCTGCTTATGTTCTGCCAATTCCAATGGACCACAAGAGGAAGGCATCTGGGAATTTTCGGGTTCTCTCCTTCATTACATGGGGGGACAGAAAGAGCCAATCCATCTAGAACCTCCCAAGTCTTGCCTTTTTTTGCTGATGATCAGATGATTCCCCAGACCCCTCCTCAGCTTTTAGAGGGAGGCTTCTCAGGAAGACAAGATGAACTGGGCTCTGGGGAGGGATCCCAGAAGACCTCGTTTCCTGGGCTCTGTCCTGCCCCCTCGCCCCTGCCATTATGGCATTATTTGAAAGCCTCACCAGGACTTGGTAGGGAGGAGTTCCACGCACAGCACTGGCCCTGCCAACAGCTTGTAGCATCTCCAATTTGGGAGGCCCTCAAGTTGCATCTGTTGCAGCTGTCTCATGTTACAGGTGGGAAAACTGAGGCCCGAGGGGCCACATAGTGATGCAGAGTCAGATCGGGGCAATAAGTCTCCTCTAACTCACAGGCCAGTGTTCGTTTCTCCACGTCTTTCTCCTTCCTTCCCACAAAGGCTGGCAGGCGATGGGGTCCCCAGGACAGGCTGCTCCCTGCCCAGACCCCAGCCCCTGGTCCACTGCGCTGTTAGCTCTGTCCTGCTCTACTGCCTTGAATATTACCTAGAATATTAGGCCTGGAAGACACCTTCGGGATCATGAACCTATCTTTCTCGTTGTGTAGATGAGGAACTTGAAGCCCAGAGAAGGGAAGGGACTCACTCCCGAGACCACCCAGCAAAATCTTCACAAAGTGGGGGCGAGGCCCCAGATGTTCCATGCCCCCAGCCTGGAGTTCCCTGATGCACAGGGGGGCTGCCCTGCCCAAGCCAGGATCAGCAGGGACTCAGACGCCAGCCCTACCTGGCCCCATCTGTGGTCTTCCTCCTCCCCAGTGGGATAGTCTCTCCTTCCCATCTGGGATCCCTCCAAGCCCTGCTGACCTTGATACCACCTTTGTATTCCAGGGAAGATCCCCCTCCTCCTGGGAATATATGGACCAGGCTCCTGGGGGGTTCACAGTGAGAGCCCCGGGTCCAGGCTGCGTCTTCAGAGTGCAGCGATGTCCTCCCTGTGTGCAGACTCTGTGTTCCATGTGGGTCTGTCGGTTGGCCTAGAAAGTGGAAACGAGGGAACGAACCCGGGGTGGGTCCGCTGCGCAGGGATGGGTGGTGGCAGCTGCCACTGAGGCCAGCCTGTGGGACCCCTACTCAGCCTGTGCCCCAAACATCCAGAGGCCAGAGGAGGGGAGGGGAGGGAAGGGCAGGGAGTGTGGGAAGAGGAGGAGATGAGAGAGGAACAGAGAGATCCAGAAAATATAGAGACTTCTAGAAAGAGGAGGAGACAGCCAGAGGCTCAGAGAGACATGGGAAGGAAAAACCTTGAAGAGAGAGAGAGCGAGCGAGAGAGTGAGAAGATGAGAGCGAGCGAGAGAGAATGAGAGCGAAAAAGAGCGAAAGAGAGCGAGAGCGAGAGAGCACGCTCAGAAACAGAAATCCCGGTTTTCAGTTCTTCACGTATTCATCCAATCTGTGTGATCACCTACCGAAGCAAAGCCCTGTGACAGTGATCTGCACCTGCCCCTCTGTGGGCAACAGTGTCCCCACCTGAAATGTGAGGATGTCCCCACAGACCCTCTCTCGATGGGGCCTCCCTGGGCTGGGAGCTCTTGGGAAGACAGGGCAGTCTGGGGGAGGGGGCGGCAGCTCGGACCATGCCAGGAGCCCAGGAACCCCCGGCCTCCAGACTGAGACCCACATTGCGACAGACAGAACACAGAGGCCCACAGGGCTGCGGCAGAGTGTGGACAGTTAGGGTGAGGCTAGCGGACTGGGCTGTGTGGACCCCAGGCCATTGCACAGCCACTGGGGATGGGACAGTGGTTGGGAGGCCTGAGCTGAGCTTTGCTTGAGATGGTCAGCGGCAGCCACGGACCTTCCCTCTCTGTGTCTTTACATATGGGGGTCCTTTTGCCTGGAACACCCTGTCCCCCAAGTTTGTCTGATTCTTTTCTTTTTTTTTTTTGTAATCTTGCCCTGTCGCCTAGGCTGGAGTGCAGTGGTGCAATCTCGGCTGACTGCAAGCTCTGCCTCCAATTTTCAAGTGATTCTCCTGCCTCAGCCTCCCAAGTAGCTGGGATTACAGGCACCTGCTGCCATGCCCGGTTAATTTTTATATTTTCAGTAGAGACGGGGTTTTGCCGTGTTGGCCAGGCTGGTCTCAAACTCCTGACCTCAAGTGATCAGCCCGCCTCAGCCTCCCAAAGTGCTGGGATTACAGGCATGAGCCACCACACTGGAGTGCAGTGGCGCGCGATCTCGGCTCACTGCAAGCTCCGCCCCGCCGGTTTCACGCCATTCTCCTGCCTCAGCCTCCCAAGTAGCTGGGACTACAGGCTCCCGCCACCTCACCCAGCTAATTTTCTTGTATTTTTAGTAGAGACGGGGTTTCACCGGGTTAGCCAGGATGGTCTCGATCTCCTGACCTCATGATCCGCCCATCTCGGCCTCCCAAAGTGCTGGGATTACAGGCTTGAGCCACCGCGCCCGGCCTCTTTCCTTTTTAAAGGTCAGACCACCTCTGTCCTGCTGGGTTTTGGATGTGAAATGCTGTGCAAGTCATTTCTACCTCTGACCTCCCTCTTTTATCTCTCATCTTTTATCAGGACAGCTTCAAGTCCCTGCCCACATTTTATCTATAAAATAGGGAAAATAAGGCCCCTCCCGGGAGGGAAGCCTTCAGTGGGATGTGTAGACTGCCTGGCATCAAGTAGGTGCTCATTCAACCACACTGGGCATTGCCCTGAGCATGGAATGGGAACTCAGCAGTCTCCAGAACACCGATGCTCCATCCGTGTTAGTTTGTGCCTTCCTCCCAGAGATGCCTGTCCTTCCATCCCAGCCCAAGTTGAGGCTCCTTCAGGCTCACTGCAGCCTGGTGGGATCACCCCAGCCCCGTAGCCTCCAGAATCCTCTCCAGGCATGAAATCTCTGTCTTCTCTCTTGCATCAGCTCCACGCTGCTGACTCTGTGCTGTGAGCCTCAGAGCCCGGCAGGTGGGAGACGGTGCATAAACGTTTGTTGAATAAGTAGATGGGACGCTTCCCAGCCCGGCCCACCTCAGAAGGCAGGTGGTAAGACAGATGGGCCCTGGCTCCTGTGCGGTCTGATGTTGGAGGCAGCTGCTTCGCTGGTCTTCCTCAGGAACTTGGGGATGGGACGCATTGTTTCCGAGATCCCTTCTAGGGACATCCTTTTGTCATTCAGCAAGTTGAAGTTTCCCAGCTTCTAACACCTCTGCCCCTCTCCTCCATTCCTGCATTCAAGGCCTGGTCCCTAGAAGTTGCTTTTATCCAGGCAGTGATTGAGACTTTAGAAGGGGCTCTCTGGTATCCTGTGACCCTGGGTGACCTTGGCTGGACTCGTTCAGCACCAGGGAGAGAGGCCGGGGGTGGGCCGGCGGCTATGATAGGAGGTAGAGGCCTGTTCAAGACAGTAGGGCCTGGGAGTCCAGAGAGGTGAGCCCAGACCCTGTCTGCAAGCCCCTTCCCCTTCGTAGGTCTCAGTTTCCCTCTCTGGGGAGTGGGAGCGATGCCCTTGCTGGCAGAGGTGCTGCGGAAATGCAGGGCTGGCATCCCAGCGACTCGCCCAAGGCCACCTCACTAATCCCCGCATGCTGCGTGCAGCCGCTCCCCCAACACTGCCGCACGCCCGGCTCCCCTCCCCCACCTCTCCAGGAGCAGTTATTTATCTGCCGGAGGGTGACAGGCGGCTGTGGCTGGTGTGTTGAGCCGCCGTCCAGAGATCAGCTGGCGGCTGCCGAGCAAACAGCGCGAGCTAATCAGCAAAAGGTCACGCCAGCTCCCGGAGCCCCCGCGTTTGAAGTCTTGCCTCACACGGGCAGGCTGGAAGGAACCTGGGACGTTGAGTTAGTGGCTCAGTGACCAGGACAGCTTCAAGTCACTGCTCACAACTCATCGCCCACTTGACCAGCCTACGCCTCTGAGGCTGCGTCTTCTAGAGATTCCCCAGCCCCAAGGGAAACCCATCCCCTGTCTCCAGGCTGAACAAACCCTCTTGCGACAGAGGCTCAGCCCCCAGCATGCGGAGGGGCCAGGCTTAACCACCCCAGCCCTGCCGGCTCCCCCTGCCCGGGACAGACTCCCTCAAAGCAGCAGTGCAGGGCTGGGCAGCATCCCCACCAGACTCCATTCACCACTCCCCACACCACCTCCGACTTCAAGCCTACCGCCTTCCTCTAAATCCATTCACTTTTTAAAAACCTAAATACATTTATTTAAAAGGGAAGCTTTATAGCACTACTACAAATGGAAAACAAGCCTCTCTTGCCATAAATAGAATTCATAATCATAAAAATAAATTCAGTGGAAACAAAACAATGTTATTAAATTCTAGTTGGATGCTGTAGCCCCGGGGGAGGTTCGGAGCCCAAGGCCTGCTATTGCTTTATTAAAACGGGAGAGCGGTAAGTGTGCAGAGGTGTTCAAGACTCACCAACCCTGATCTGAGACTTTCTTCTTGTTGTAATCAAGAGTATTAAAGTGAGAGTAACTTTCTCATAAAATGATTCAGTAGTATTTTATGCTGTGTCAGCTAGGGACTGAGTTTGTCTGTGCAAGACAAACCTAAACACTGCATGATTGAACCCCACATGGGGGTCATTTTTCTTATGCAAAGAGGGTGGCAGTGGAGCTGGTACATAGCCTAAGGGGGTTGTCAGTGGCCCAGGTTCCTTGTAGCTTCCTGCTCTGCAGCTGTGGACATTTGTCCTCATGGCCTCAGGATGGCTGCCACACCTCCGGCCATTGTATCTGCATCTCAGGCAGGAAACCAGGAAGTGGGTAGAGGTGAAGAGGAAGGGAATACACCAGCTAAGTCTGTTCCTTATCATTAGGAAGGTAGCAGCCAACACCTGAGCCGTTCTCCTGCCCACGGCGGTCACTGCTGCCTTTCGGTTGGTGCTTACTACATGTCTTATTCGTTTGCCAAGTGGTTATTTGGCACCTACTAGATGCCAGGCAATAGACCTTGTCCCGGTGGTATTCACAAGGTGCATGCTGACATTTGTAAGATGAGCCACAGCCCATTCTGGGGCATCCTCCAGGGGCATCCCTTAACCCAGCCTGGGTTCTCCCTGCTTCCGCCTCCACCCCACACCTGGCTGCTTTTCCTCACAGGAGCCCAGCACAAGGGCAGCCGCTGCCTCCATCCTATCTCACCTCTGCACACACTCGGAACTGCCCAAGCCCAGCCTGGATGGAGTCGCCCCATGGGCCACCCTGGATGAGAAGGGAGCTGTTCCTTTCCCCTCCCCGGCACCTGGGTCTCCTGCCAGCTTCTGCCTCCTGCAGAGCCCCTTCCCCGCCACAATCAACCTGCTCCTGCAGCAGGCCAGGCTGCAGGGATCCAGCTTCTGCTCCTAGATCTTCATTGGTCTTTTAATTTCCTCCTGTCATTTACATCATGTGACTCCTGTAACTTCATTAGCAGACAGAGGGTGTGACTGCAGATGCCCGGCCCCCTGCCTCTGGCCTCTCCCGCTGGGCAGGCCCTGGAGATTCCCTCCTTCCCCTGGGTCAGGGCTCCTGAAGGCTGCCTCCGGCCCCAGTTTGCCCATCTCTGCCGCAGACTTTGTCTTTCAGCCTGAACTCTGGCCTCCTCCCCTTGTAGACCCTCCCCCTGACTTTGAACTCTGGCCTCTGACCCCTGGTCTCTGACCTGCTCTTTGGCACCCAGCGGGAGGGATCTGTCCCAGGCCCAGGTTTAACTGTGGGCGCCATTGCTCACCAGCTGTGCACACAGAGGCAAGTCATGTAACCTCTCTGTGTTCTTCCTCAGTGAGTTGGGGGTGAGGGTCTGTAAGTGAATGAGAAGCCAGGAGTCCTCTCAGCTGTGCCTGCTCCCCTTCCACTTGCTCCCGTCTCCTGCCCACCCTGAGGTTCTGCCCACCCCGAGGTCCTACTACCCTGCAGTCCAGCCTTGGCTTGAGCTACCTCCAGGTTGCCCTGCTGGTCCCACAGCCAGAGAGTCTAGGGTCATCGTGCTGTGTGCTATGGAGGCCCAGGCCCCAGGGGGTCACACAGCATCTGGTGAGGTGACCACCTGGCTAAAGTCTGAAGCCCTCTTGGGGCCTTGGTGTGTGCCCGGCAAGCCCTCTGGGCAGGTGCCACTGAGTCTTTCTCCCCCATCCTCCCTCCATAGCCTCAGCTGCCTTCCTTCCTGCCACTGGACATGGGTGTACGTCTGTGTGTGCATGCGTGTTTGCATGCCCCAGGCTGGCCCAGCTACAGGCCTGCACAGGTGTGATCCCCAGGCCCCCTGCATCCCCGAATGGGGATACAGAATATCCACATTCTGTACACACAGTTGTGTGCATCCCTGTGCATACATGTCGCGTGATGACCCCTGGGGGCTGCGCGCATGCCGTAGCCATCCCTTCCCCCTGCAAACTTAGCCCCAGTGACTCCCAGCCAGGGCTGCAGCCACACTCCCCCAGCCCCACCCGGGAAACTGTGAATCCAGCAGCGAAAGTGGGTCAGAGAGCGTGCGGGGGAACTGGAGGGCCTGGGGAGGAGGCCAGCGCCAAGGTCTGGCTTGACGGCAGCCATGGAGGGGGAGGAGGGAGGAAGGAGAGTTGGGAGAAGAGGAGGAACTGCAGGGGCCAGGGCGCAGGTGGCCAGCACGGGGCATGGGAGCCAGAGGGAAATTAGCAGACAGGGCTGTTGTTTTTCCATAGCAATGATTTGATCCGGAGAGACGTGGCCCAGAGCTCAAGGAGCTGCTTCTCTGCCAGAGTGTGCAGGAGGGAGGAGGGGGAAGCGTGGAAGGAGAAGAACACGTTTACTGAGCACCTTCTAGACGCAGCCTCTCCGTAACACCAGAGCCCTGAGCGATGGGCATCAGTGGTGCCATCACACACAGGAAATAGAGGCAGACAGGGGCTGTGCATCTGCCCAGAGCAGGAGCCCAGGAGAACCGTCCAGGCTCCAGTATCACAGCCTTGCTATTCTCTACATGGAGATCACAGGCACCTGGAGCAGCCCGTGGGGCTCTCTGCCTGCCCTAGCTTAGGCTGCTTAGGACGTTGGAGCATCCTGGCCTGGCCACTTGCAGCATGGCCCTGAGATGCCATGAGTACCTCAGTGGGCCGCAGTTCCAGGCTTGCTCAGCTGACACGCTAAGCCTCTGGGACACCCAGGAAGGGGCAGGTGGAGGTAGGCAGGGTGCCCAGTCTGCAAGCATATGCTACGGTCTTACTGTGTGCTCCACTCAGAGGAAGGTACGGGGGAGCTGGAGCCCTAGCTGTGCCCCTGGGAGCCCAGGCCTGGCTGGGAATGTGGTTCATGGGGGGCCCTGACCCTCCCAGAGAGGAACGATGCACGCATGCAGAACTCAGAGAATCAGACAGATCAGAGTGACCTTCTAGGAAGGAAGAGTGTGTGAGAGGGGCACAGGGGGCTTCTGGGTGTGAGGTGAGAGATGGCAGAAACGGTGGCGTCTCCACCACGCATGGCATGTGCAAAGTATAGGGACGGCCAGGGTGGAGCTGTGGTGCCAGGGTGGGAAAAAGGAAATTGGGCATGTCAGGGACAGATTGCAGGGGAGGAGGAGGAAGTTGTAGTCCTGCTTCTCCTCCCTTCCCCATCTACCCAGAGTACCTCCAGATTGTGCCAGGCCCCCTCCCTTGTCGTCTGCTCCTCTGAGCGAGAAGCCTCTCATCTGTATTAGGTAGGGACAAACTGTTGAAGAACGGTAGTTTAAATAAGATAGAAGTTTATTTCTCTTTCACAAACAGCCAGAAGTCAGTGGCCCAGGGCTGGTAGGGTGGCTGTGTCACCATCAGCCGTAGTTTCCACATCTGGGACCAAAGTGGCTGCTCCTGCTCCCACCATCACATCTGCATCCCAGCTGGCAAGGAGCATGTAGGCCCATTCCTTTTTTTTTTTTTTTTTTTTTTTGAGACGGAGTCTCGCTCTGTTGCCCAGGCTGGAGTGCAGTGGACGGATCTCAGCTCACTGCAAGCTCTGCCTCCCGGGTTTACACCATTCTCCTGCCTCAGCCTCCCGAGTAGCTGGGACTACAGGCGCCCGCCACCTCACCCGGCTAGTTTTTTGTATTTTTTAGTAGAGACGGGGTTTCACCATGTTAGCCAGGATGGTCTCGATCTCCTGACCTCGTGATCCGCCCGTCTCAGCCTCCCAAAGTGCTGGGATTACAGGCTTGAGCCACCGCGCCCGGCCTAGGCCCATTCCTTTTAAGGGAGTCGTTCACCAGTGGAACACTTCAACTCCACTCACATCCTGTTGGCTGGAATGTGGTCCTAGCTGCAAGGGCAGCTAGAAATGTAGTATTTTGGTGGGTCCAGCTTAAATTTGGAGTTCAATTAGTAAAGGAGGAAGAGGAGAATGGGGACCAACGAAAGGTCTTGGCCACTGATTCCTCTGGACACCCTGGGGCCGCAGTACCTTGTAGGAAGAAGGGAGGGTAGGTCATCCTCAGCGGGCCTGGCTGACGAATGGGAAGTAGCACCAGGGGTAACTGACCCCTCCACAGGGCCTCTCCTGGGTCCTGGCTGAAAGCCTTTCTCGCTACAAGTTGAAATAGGAGGAAATCATTAGTATGCATTGAATGCAAAGGTGCCCAGAGAGACAGTGACCATGTAATCTAGTGTCCAAACCAAAGCACTTCTGAGAGTACAAAGAGGCGGCATTTGTAGTGACGTCAGGACAGTAGGGCGGACCAGGATGGGCCACCCACCTGGAGACCGTTCCATCTGTGTTCTGGCTGGGGAAGCTGAGGTCCTCAGTCACACCAAAGTTAATGATGGAGCCACTCTAGGACTCCAGAAAGGCCCCCTCCCTGGCTGTGTTGGTTCAGATTCCCTCTTGCCCGTTGTTTGGCTTGTGGACCTCAGCTCCGACCTGTCTGGCATCCCATCCTGGACAGAGGGGTCTTGTGCCTCTGCCCTCATTTCTCTTCCTGAGACCCTCACCTCCTCTGAGCCATACTCCAGGGGTTCTTAGGATGGGATGCACAGGAGGCTAGAAACATGAGCTTCCTCTTTTTTTTTTTTTTTTTTTTGCCCCCAAGAGTGTCTGGGACCAATCCGGAGCTGTCCAGGGTCCTGACTGCTTGCATCACATCCAGGATTGAATGAGTGCTTCCATCTCCACCCCCAGGGGTTACCAACAGGGCCCCGCCCACCCACAGGACCAGCTCTGGGCTAGGCAGCCACCTCTAATTCCCACTTCCACAGCCAGGGCCCTCTGGACACACCCACCCCTGGAGACCCCTGTGTCTTAGAGATGGCCCCATTGTTCCCCAAGCCTCCCAGCCCCCGCAGTGCCCTCCCTGCCTCCCTCAACCGACAGAAGGAGGACCTGAGTTTAGATGGGGCCACAGACTCTGATTCTGTGAGGACACTGCCCTTTCCAGGTCTGCTGGCAGACCTTTGGCATCTTCTTGAAAACCAAAGACACAACAGAGCCCAGAGAAATCTCCCCAAATGGCGGGGTTCGAAGCACTGGGATCAGGCCAGGAGCAAATGGCTAGGAGGCGGGGGGACCTCCCCCACCATCATCTCTGCAAACCCTTCCCCACCATCACCTCTGAAAACCCTCTCCCACCATCACCTCTGCAAACCACCCCCCCTCAACCATCACCTCTGCAAACCCCAGCCCCAGCCACCGACACTCAGGTGGGGGCCTCCCCCACCATCTCCTCTGCAAACCCCAGCCCCAGCCACCCAGCAGTCCATGTCCTGGGTTCCCCTTTCTTAGCCCAGAAATAAGACTCAGCTGACAGCATCTTGGCACAGCATCCTTTGCGAGCCTGATGCTGCCTGGAGATGTCCCAGCCAGACACCTCTCCTTTTAAACCCCACCCTCTGCCCATTCTCCCTGTCCCAGGGAAGCCAGTATCCTTGCACTCAGGCCCAGCCTGGATGGAGTCCATGGCCTTTGCCCTTACTCCAGTGGGAAGACGAAGATGGGAACAGTCGGGGGGCAGACGTCTCCGCAGTGGGCCCCAGGCTTCCTCTGCCTGCCCTTGATTTTCCCAGAGGCCTGCTGGCTCACGCCTGCCGGGAGGCCCAGACAGCTGCTGGAAAGGGGCAGCCAGCTATGCCCCAGCAAGCCTCAGGAATGGGTCCCCAGCCTCCACCCAGGCACAGCGAGAACACCGAGGCCATGAGCCAGGGAACCAGCGTGCAGGTTTGTGGCATGAATGAATGGAAAACCGCGTTCAATAACCCGGCCGCATCTAACCAGGCAGGTGGTAGACCAGATGGCTCTTTGCGCCAGCTTGTGTGCCAAGAACCTCAGCAGGTTGTGATGCCTTTCTGAGCTCCTTAAAAGCTCCTTCCTATTCTAGTGCATCTCGGGCCCTGGAGACCACCTCTCTCCCCTTCCTGTGGTGGGATCCCCTCCTCCCCCCAGCACTCCCCCACCACCTAGTACTTGGATCTCTCTTCCACAGTGTAAGCTCTTACTTTTATTATGTAACATAGAACATCATTGTATTATTGTCTAAAGTAACAACTACTAAATACTGAGCATGAACAAACTCAGACCTTGCATGCTCGGGTGACTGTGTGGCCTCTGGTACAGAGGCAGCGCCACACCCATCCTGCCTGGGCCCAGGTCCCAGCTGTGTCCCTTACCAACGTGTTCCATGTGCTCTCTCTGTGCCTCAGTTTCCTCTTCTGGAAAATGAGAATGATCCGAGGACTCTCCACATCATAGTGTTTCTATGTGTTTAATAACATGTTTAAATAAACATGTGTCAGCGCTTGCACAATTAAACATTGGATAAAAGCTGTCTGGCATTACCGTAATGAGTTCTCTCATTCCTGTGAGGTAGCTGAGAGGCACAGAGAGATTTAGCAACTTGTACTGGGGGAGGGAGAGCTGGTGGGAGGCAGTTACGTGACTGATCACTCACTCACCCTCCTCCTGGCTGCCCAATCAGGCCTAATGTTTTCAGGGAGGTACAGGGGTGTCACCTTGGAGAGGGATGACCTCACTGTGTGACTCAGGGAAAATCCCTTTCCCTCTCAGGCCCTCAGTGTGTAGGTGCAAGCTCTCAGCGGGCAGATGCCAATATTGGGAGCTTCTCTTGATGTGACTCCAGGCACGCTGGAAGGCACACAGAAGGCAGCGAACTTGCTGGACAGTGCATCCCATTTGCCCTGTGCCATGCCATAGCATGGTGCCTGGCACATAGTAGGTGCTTTAAATGCCTTGTCAGCTGGATGAAGAACAGCTGGGGCCTTAAAGCCATCAGCCTGTGAGATGAAGGTTCAGCTTCTCATGGGCACCATTTTACACGGCATCGAGTTACACACCTGCCAAGCCCACCACGCTCAGTCCATCAGGTCTTTCCTCAGTGCCCAGTGGAAGCCAGGCCTGTCAGGGTGGAAGGGGGTGTTCTGAGGTGGGGACGGCCTGCAAAACCATCGCTCACCATCTGTTGTCCGGGGGTCTGTGAAGCCAGTCAGTACCTCTGCCCATGGCATAGGGAGGTCCTGGAAGGGAATGAGAAGGCCCAAGCTCAAGTCTCGCTCGTCCCCTGTGACTCTGTGACACTCCCTCCCTTCCCCTCTCTGGTCTTCAGTGATTCCGTCTGTGCTATGGGAGCTTTTGTGTGACTCACTGCCAGAGGCCCCTGGCTTACGGCTCCAGGAACGTTCTGGGATGGGTACATCTCATCCTTTACTACAACAGGTATGAAGTGGACGGTCTTTTACCCCAGCCTTGGGAATGGCTGAGCTGGTCAGGGGCCCAGGTGGCCCAGGCCTGGTCCTTGGGACTAGAGAAACAGTGCTTAGACCAGACAGGTGGTCCAGCTGGAGAAGGGGGCATATTAACAAGTACAGGTGCTTAGCCCGACCTAGACTTACCAAATCAGGGCCCCAGAGTATGTCTTGGAAGCCTCTTTTTCTAAACTTCATGAGTGACCTTCACAGCTAGCCCAATTTAGGATACTTTTTTTTTTCTTTTTTTTTTTTTGAGATGGAGTCTTGCTCTGCCACCCAGGCTGGAGTGCAGTGGCGCGATCTCGGCTCACTGCAACCTCCACCTCCAGGGTTCAAGCGATTCTCCTGCCTCAGCCTCCCGAGTAGCTGGGACTACAGGCGCCCGCCACCGTGCCCCGCTAAGTTTTGTATTTTTGGTAGAGATAGGGTTTTACCATGTTGGCCAGGCTGGTCTCAAACTTCTGACCTCAAATGATCTGCCCACTTCAGCCTCCCAAAGTGTTGGGATTACAGGCATGAGCCACTGCACCTGGCCAGGAGCTACTTTTTTAGTCCGCCTTCCACCCCAGTACTTTAGTGGCGTCTCTGGTGTCCTGCCTCTCGTTGTATACCTCCACTAACGGGGAGCTCAGTCTTACGTGGCAGCCCATTGCTTTCTAAAACATTTTAAAATTGATTATAAAATATTTAAGATGTCTCAAATATTTAAGTAATCCCCTATAAATATTTCACTAGTTATAAAATATTTAATACAATCAATGACCTAAGGAATAATACAATGAATACCCAAATACCTGCCCCCTTCCCAGCTTAGTCCCTGTGCACTAAGATCCTATATCCCTCTTTCTCTTTAAAAACTTTTTTGGCTGGGCGCAGTGGCTCATGCCTATACTCCCAGCACTTTGGGAGGCCGAGGTGGGCAGATCCCATGAGGTCAGGAGTTCAAGACCAGCCTGGCCAACATTGTGAAACCCCGTCTCTACTAAAAATACAAAATTAGCCAGGTATGGTGGCGGGCGCCTGTAATCCCAGCTACTCAGGAGGCTGAGGCAGGAGAATCACTTGAACCCAGGAGTTGGAGGTTGCAGTGAGCAGAGATTGCGCCACTGCACTCCAGCCTGGGCAGCAACAGTGAACCTCCATCTCAAAAAAAATTTGTTTTCATAGTGGTTAAATACACATAAAATTCACCATCTTACGCATTTCAGCATGCAGTTCAGTGGTGTTCTGTGGATTTACAGCGCTGTGTGACAGACCCCCACAGCATTATTGTGACACATTTTTTATACTATGACCATATTTGTACAAATGCCTATGTAATACACTTTTGCCAGCTCTGAAGCTTTGGATATGGGGTGTGATACAGTAGGTATCTTGGACAGCTGGCTTGTTGGCTGGGAGGCATATTTGTGAGTGGGATCCACTCTGTGCACGTGACCCAGTGGTTCCTTCTTTTTCACTCCTGCGTAGTACTCCACCAAGCCCATGCCTCACAAGGTTCTGGTCCACTCTCTCGTGGACATCCGGTGTCCGCCCTGTCACCATTATAAACAATGCTGTTTGGGACATCTTTGGGTAGCTCTCCCGGCTTCTCTGGGGCTGTGCCCAGACCTGGGGCTTGGGCTCTTGGGCTTCGAGAATCTTTGCCTTGGTGAGATGTTGCCTAGCTGTTTTCCAGCACTGCACACCGCGTCCCACTCTCATCGTCAGGCGTGGAGAAGTCTCTGGGAGGATGAGGAGTGGCCACGTGCAGTGCCTGCCCTGGGTGGGGGAACCTTCTGCTGTAGGCGGCTCTGCGAGCTGCAGTGCCCCTGACGCGCCTTCCCTCCGCCAGACATCCCATCTCCTCCCACTTTTTTTGGATGAGCTGACGTTGTGTTCCCTCCCATTGGGGCCACTCGTTCACCTGGTAACATGCCCACGCTGACCTGTAAGCCACACGGGATGTGGTTAGTCACACGGGCTATGGGGCCAGGCTGCCTCGGCTTGGGCCCCGGCCCCACCACTTAGTTGCCGTAGGAACTCAGGCAAGTTCACGAACATGTCTGCACCTCATCTGTAATTGGAAATAACAGCACAGATGTCACAGGGTTACCATAAGTATCCAACATGTTAATATATGCAGAGTTTCTAGCACAGTGTCTGGCGTGTGGTGGGTGCAATGTTAGCATGAGCTTTTATGATCTCCTTGGAGGTCTGAAACCAAACCCTTCATCGTGGCTAAGCAGTACTGGGCAGAACCAGATCACCTCCTCTATTCTACCTAACGTACCTCTATTAAGTCAACCCACGTTGTCTTCTCAGGTGGCCATGTTACCCTTGAACTTGCTCTTGGTCTTTCTGTTCCCTGAGGTGCTGTGCGGCCCCACCTCCCTGCTGGCTGGCTACGTGGGTGTGAGTTTTGCCGTGTGTGACTTGTGGAGATGAATTTGACCCTCAATCAGTCCAGCAGGAGGGAAGGCTTGGGTCTTGGTCCTGGCCCTCCTGCAAACTCTCAAATTTCATCCAAACTGCTACTCACAGGTAGAACTGGGTGAGGACAGAGCTCATGACCCCCGCACGGACCCCCTTTGGGGAACCCCAGCCCTTTGAGGGACTCAAGCGTAAGTGATCACTGACCACAGCCTTGCCGGAGGGCGGGTCCCCATGAACGCGACTCCCCACAGGACCTGTCACAGAGGCAGGGTGTGTCTCACCCGATTCTTCTTGGTGGATTCGCAGGTTCACGGTCACCACTGCCCCTTCCTCAAGGTCAGGGTCATCTGTGCCTCACACCCACCTCCCCTCCTGCACCCCTGGCACCCCTTTTGGCCTGGGTCAGCCTCTTGGCCAACTTCCGAGGGCATCATCACCTTCATCTCCTTACCTCACAGTGGACACTGGCCCTGCCCTGATGTCAGGTGCCAGTCCCCTCCCCACCATGCCAGGCATGGCCCAGGCGAGGCCCCTGTCAGTAGGGGCACAGCCCAGGAGGCAGAACAAGGTGTCACGGCCCAGCCCTGCTCCCCAGAGGGCGGTTCTGTCCCTAAGTAAGGTTGGGCTGGGGATCAAAGAGGGGTCTCCCAGAAGTGGGGCAGAGGCTAGGATTAGGGAGGGGGAGCAGGTAACCCTGACACCCCAAAACCTGGTGGGTGCAGGCAGTTTGGCCAGCAGCAGGGGCCAGACACTGTGTTTGGGGAAGAAGGAACCCAGGGAATAGGCTGATGACTCCCACAGGGAGGTTGCCCGTCCAGAATCCCGCCCACAGCTGGCGCTGGGGCTCCTGGCAGCTGGCGGGGGCCCTGGTGGTGTGGAGAGGAGAGGAGAGGAGAGGAGACAGTGGGACAGGACAGGGCGCAGGCGAGGCCGGTGACAGGTGCGTGTGTCTGCCAGGTTGGTGCAGCCTTAGAGAGGCGGGAGCTAGACAGACGGGAGGGAGGGAGGGAGGGCGGCAGGTGCGAGGCAGAGCGGGGGTGGGGTGGGAGCAGAACACAGGCCTCCCTCTGGGGCCTGGCTGCCGTCTCATTGACTAAGTCACTCCTGAGAGGGTGCACTCGCACCCCAGTTGGGTGGTTTCCAGTGTTGTCAGCTTCAACGAAAATGGAATGTCCTCTGGCTGCCCCAGCTGTCGGACGCCTGCCTGCTGTGAGTCAGTAATTAGATGCTCGTGTGTCTAACACATGTGTGTGTGTCTGTGTGTGCACATCGGGAAAGGGTGGGGAGGAGCAAGTGGTAGACCCATGGCTGAAGGGGCCAGAGGCTGAGAACATGCCCACATATGCACACACAGTACACATTCACACAAAAGTCACACTCACACACACACAGTACACACTCACAAAAATAACACGGTACACACTTGCACAAAAATCACACACACACAGTACACCCTTGCCGAAAAATCACACTCACAAATACACACTTGCACAAAAATCACACTCACACACAAATACTTGCACAAAAATCACACACACAGTGCACTCACCCAAAATCACACTCACAAATACTCACACAAAAATCACACACACGATACACACACAAAAATCACACACACAGTGCACTCTCACCCAAAATCACACTCACAAATACTCGCACAAAAAATCACACACACACAGTATACCCTCGCCCAAAAATCACATTCACAAATACACACTCGCACAAAAATCACACAGTATGCCCTCACACAAAAATCACACAATACACAAAAATCACACACACAGTACACTCTCACCCAAAATCACACTCACACGCAAATACACAACTTGCACAAAAGTCACACTCACATACAATGCACACTCACACAAAAATCACACTCAGACACACACTGTTCTCTCCCAGGGCCTAGCGGGTCTTCAGCTGGAGAACGCAGGGCTCCAAGGTCCCCACCCACCACGGGCCTGACCCCCCCTTGCTCCATAGCAACCACACCCAAGCTCTGTCCAGGCCACCGTGCTGGGATGGGGACATGAGCCACTGTGGGTCTCTGGGTGGTGCTCCCGCCCCAAGCCAAGAGCCGCAGTCCTGCCTGCACGGTGCCTCTCCAAACCCTGTCGGTTCTTCCTCACCTTGGCCCTTTGAAGCCTAAATGAGAAGATCTATTTATAGCAGTCAGCATATGGACCCTGCCAAATGTGCCCGCTCAGACATATGCTGGCGGCACGCTCAGCCCGACACTACGCCAAGTCCCTCCCCAAGGCCAAGCCAGCCCAGCTCCCCCGAGGCCTCATGCCCACCAGCATGTGCTCTCCTGGGTCCCTGGATCCCCTGACATGTGGTGGCTGCTGCAGAGGGAACCCAGGCCTCCACAGAGAGCTAGCCAACCACTCGCTTCTAGCCCAGGCTCTGTCCAGGGAGGGCCCCCAAGTCCCTTCTGCCCCCACCTCCTGGATACAGACAGGTGGGCAGGTGGGAGGTGACAGCCAGAGGCACAGCAAGGGCATCACCTTGAGAAGAGGGGACGGGCCATCGTCCCAGCCTCGGGTGGGACATGAGCCCAGCTATTAGCAGTAGGGCCCGCAGGTGGGCTGGGATGCCTCCTCCACCAGAACTCTCCCCTGCATGTCCCAAGTTCTTCCACAGGGGACCCATGCCTACTGAGACAGGAGCCAGGCTGGGTTCTTCCCATGTGTCCTTTTATTTAGTCCTTCCAGGGTCATTTTACAGGCATAAAGATTGAAGCCCAGGGTGGGTGGGCCACTTGCCCAGGGGCACACAGCAGCAAGCAACAGGATCGGTGTCCAGCATTGGGGTCGGACTGTGGGATTCCATTACTCATGTTCTCTTCAGCGCTCAGAGCCTCTGTGATCCATGAAGACAACAACCCTGTTCCGTCCATCTTGGTTCCCTCCCTGTCCACCCCCAAGCACTCAATAAATACTGAATGAATGAATGATTGTGAGAATGAAGGATGAATGAGCACACGAGGAAGGTGGAGATGGTGAGTGTGAGTCCCCAAGCTTCAGCCAGGCTTCTCCACCTTGCAGTCTTTCTCTTCTCTCTGGGGTAGCTAGAAATGATGAGACAAAGTCTTTTATTCTGATGGGGTTATCTCCTGAGGCTTTTATTCTGGTGGGAGTATCTCCTGAGGCTTTTATTCTGGTAGGGGTATCTCCTGAAGCTCAGATATTTCCAGGGGCCAAGAAACTAGGGCTGAATCCTCCTTTTTCTCTTTTCCATGAGAGGGACAGGGAGGGGAACTAAGTCTTGGGACCTTCAGTAGTGGGATGCCCCTATGGTCAGTCCTAGGCTGCCCTAGAAGGATAGCCCCAGGCTGTCTCCCCAGCCCCACTCAAGGGGCCTCCCTTCATTTCCTCATTCAACTCAAGGACTCCACTCCCTTCCAATATTCTGTCTGCCTGGATGCCTTGGCCTTATCCAGTAGTCTTTTTTTGATTACCCAGGGTGGCATGCAGCGGTGTGATCATGGCTTACTGTAGCTTCCACCTCCTGGGCTCAAGGAATCATCCCGCCTCAGCCTCCCAAGCAGCTGAGACTACAGGCATGTGTCACCATGCCCAGCTGCTTTCTTATTTTTTGCAGAGATTGGGTCTTGCTTTGTTACCCAGTCTGGTCTTGAACTCCTGGACTCAAGCAATTCTCCCACCTTGCCCTCCCAAAGCTCTGGGATTACAGGTGTAAGCCACTGTGCCTCACCTCCCCTAGTCCTTATTTGCAGCCTGTTGGACTTGTGAACACCCAGGGAATGGGCCTTCTCTCCACCCAGTGTGCAGGGGAGGGGTTTGAGAGAGGCGGAGACGTCCAAGCACCGCCCCTTTGCATGGGCTGTATTCTGTCCAGAGCCGTAAGAGGCAGGGCTGGACTTGCGTGCCAGGCCTTCCTGCTCCACCCAGGGGTCTCTCTTTCTGCCTCTCCTGCTGCAGGTTGCGAGGACAGGTTTTCCGTTAGGGCGCCAAACAGGGCTGAGAATAGGAGGTCTCCCCCAGGACCTGTGGTCTGCACCATAGCCCTGGAAGCAGCCCCTGCTCCCCATCCCCCCCCACCACACTAGCCCCTGGGGAGGAAGTCCAGCCCCTGCCTGCACCCTCCCCAGAGGCTCAGTGACTAAAAAGGGGCAGGCTCTTTCAGACCAACCCCATTCTGCGGCCTTCCAGCTGTAATTAATGTTTGCTGTGTCATTAGAGAGATTCTTGATAGGCTCTGACAGGCAGAAGGTTTGCAGAGCTGGCTGGGTGAGCAGAAGCCAGCTGCCAACAGCCACCTAGTCCTCCTCATTCAGGGTCCTGGCCACCTTCCCTCACAGAAAGCCACTGTGCCAATGCTCAAGGCCCCCTGGTTTGGGGACACCTCCTGGGCTTTGTTCAGACCCCCCACCTTTCCTTCTGTCCGCGCAAATGCCACCGACGGCTTTGCAGACCACTTCACGCCCCAGGCAGCACACAGCACATGTATTGTCTCACGTTCCCCCCTCCAGAAACCCCAGGGTGATGTTAGTATTTTCAGTTTTCAGAAGAGAGAAAACAGAGGCTGGGAAAGACCCAGAGTTTTGTGAGCATCAGGAACTGAGTGGGAGGATCAAGCCCCGCCCAGGTCCCAGCGCCTGTCAGAGAAGGGGAGTTTCACACCAGCTCCTCCGTGTGCCCAGCATGTTCACAAACACAGCGCATCTCACTCTCATGATGGTCCTGTTAGTGGCTATCAGTGGCCCCATTTTTCAGAAAGGTAAACTGAGGCTCAGAGAAGTTAAGGACATTCTGCAAATCGCCCAGGTGGGGAACGACCAGCTGCTCAGGAGGCAAACTCAGCTCAAAGCTCAGCTTCTCCTGCCCCGCAGAGCTGCCGCTGCTGGCTTCCCCTGGCCCTCACACCACATGGAGCCCCTCTGCTCAACTCACCGCCAGGAGCCCTCCAATTCTCCAGTGGATTCTTAGAGCGAGAGCTTGGCCCCCTGTAGTGGACGGGGAAAGTGAGCTTGGAGGAGGCCTGAGGCTCGCCACCCACTCCCTCTTACTTGAGGACTTGGGTTTGGCGTGAGTCAGTGATCCACCACTGCCCGACAAAGTCCTTGCACCCCAGGGGCTCAGTGCAGGCTCTTTTTGCTCAGGGTTCCTGGGTCAGGCACTGGGAAGGGCTCAGCAGGGCGGTTCACCTCTGCTCAGCAGTGGCTCCTTCGCTCTCAAGCCAGTGCCACGGCCCTGGCCTCTCGGTCTCGATGGGACCACACCCCCCACCACCCAGGTCTCACAGCAAGGTGCTGGGAAAGCTGCTTTTCTCACCTGGTGGCTGCTTCCATGACACAGGAGGCAGGGAGGCCAGCCTAGCTAGGGGCTGTGCCCAGGATGGACATGGCTTCACTTCTACCAGCGCCTTGGTCAAGGCTATCTCAGGCCAACCCAGATTCAGGGGTGCTGAGCTAGACCCTGTGTCTCAGCAGGGGGTGGCAAGGTCTCTGCAGACTCCGGGTGGGAGGTAGAGATGCAGCTGTCTTTTGCAGACAGGGTCTGCCCTAGCAGTCCTGCCTTGAGCCCCTATTTATTTCCTGCATCTGTTCCTTTTCTCCTATGTCAGAACGGCTGTCCCGAAGGGGCTGAGATGGCAGTTTACTCATTTTGTATTCTCTGTGCCCTCCCCTCCCAAATGCCTACCGGGATGTCCATCTGTCAGCACGGATGCCCCGGCACATAGACCAGCAGGTCCCGGGAGGTGGGTGGGGGTGGTCTCACAGGCCTAGCCTCATGGGCAGGGAGCTGGGGTCTCCCTCCAAGGCCCTCGGCAGCCCCACCTGATGACCAGCCCCCCCCAGAGGCCATCTCTGAATCCGCCGCATCGGACGCCTTCCAGGCGGTCGTGAGCTCTCCCAGAGGAGGCTGCTCCGTCATTCACCCTACTTTGAGCCGACCCTGAATCGTGCAAATCTGGAAAGCACAGAAGATAAATGAGGCGTGACATTTCACTTGAGAACGTGATCATTCACTTTACAAAGCGGCGTGTGGTGTTTGCTTGTGGGGCTTTCCGGAACACATCCACTGGGGAGGGGGCCAAGCTCACCGAGCCAGGGGCTTCCAGCAGCAGCACTGTTTGATAAGCTGGAGGAGGAAGCCAGGACAGCCTCAAACCCCCAACCAGCCAAGACCCTGCAGGAAATAAAACCCCACGCTGATGTCACCCGTGAATATTGGATCAAAAAGCCTCAAAGACACTCAAGGAAATCCAATTCCACAGACTATCGCAGAGATAAGAATCAGCCATGATTATGTAGAAGTTAAACAAAGAATTCAAAGTTGGCTTAATGTGAGATAAATCTATTAATAAACTACACAGTGTCCACAGGTCAGCTGTCATGCACATTCATAATGACGAAAGGCATTTGATAAAATCTAGTGCCAATTTCGGATTTTAAAGTAACGGCTAGAAATAGAACCAGAAACACACTTCTTTATCGAAGTCAAGAATCTGTCTCAGTTCAACAGCCAGAATCATTCTAGGTGATGAGATTTTTTAATGATTCCCATTCAAAAACTTATATTAAAAAATAGCAAGGCTTTCATCATTGTCCAGAAATTCTGGACATAGCAATAAGACACGAAACAGGATTAAATGGGATGTCTACAGGGAAGAATTGTAATTATTTGCTGACAATATGATTCAAGACCTTAGAAACCCAAGAGAAGCAACTGAGAAAAAAAATGACTTAATATAAAAATTTAATACGAAGGTGCTGGGCTGGAAATCAAACAAACATATACAAATCAATAACTTTTCTCTGTACTAACAACAGCTAGTCGAGACACATAATTAAATAAATGGTCGCCACTTACAACGGCACCAATAAAATAACAACAAAACCCTCCCAATTCCCAGGAATGAACTGACAAGAGAAATTTAGGATCATTATGAAAAACTCTATAAAGTTATCCTGAGAGATATCAAATAAAACAAGAGTGGTGAGACGTGCCGTGTTGGAATATTACCCAAAAGTTATTCTAGAATTAATTCATAGGTTTAATGCAGTCCCTCAACAGGCTGGTGGCGAGTTTTACCAAGCGAGGGAAAATCATTCTAAAAGTTCATCTGAATGAATACTCAAATGGCAAGAGTAAAGAAATGCAGAGAAAAGGAAGAATGATAGATGTCCTTCCTACCAGATATGGAAGCTTCTTACAGACTTACGGTGATTGAAATTGAGCTGAATTTGGTCAAAGAAGAGAAGGGAGGTGTTATCAATAGCAGTAGGAAAAATGGTCCCACACAGAAGCCTCGTGACAGGGTAACCATATGACAGTATATTTTCCCAAATGGGATACTTTTAGAGTGACAAGGGGATATATTCACCATTAGACCCAGAGATAGACATGCACAGGGCCCATCCCAAGAAAACCATGACATAGGCCAATTTCGGACTGCCTTCCTTTACTTATTTATGTATTTTTTGAGATGGAGTCTTGCTCTGTCAGCCAGGCAGGAGTGCAGTGGTGCGATCTCAGCTCACAGCAACCTCCACCTCCCAGGTTCAAGCGATTCTCCTGCCTCAGCCTCCCAAATAGCTGGGATTACAGGCCCCTGCCACCACGCCTGGCTAATTTTTGTATTTTTAGTAGAGACGGGGTTTCACCATGTTGGCCAGGCTGGCCTGGAACTTCTGAGCTCAGGTGATCCATCTGCCTCGGCCTCCCAAAGTGCTGGGATTACAGGCGTAAACCAATTGCCTGACCTGGTTGCCTTCTTTTATAGGCAGCTATAGAGTTAATATTTCCCTGAATTCATTCAGCAGGCATTGCCTACTCAATGCCTGGAAAGGAAACCCCAACTCCAGCCCTACCTGCCCCAAGCTTTCGGTGCAGAAGGTGGACTCCAGGTGGAGAGAGATGAGAATCAGAGCCTGGCAGCATGGGGTCACAGCGGAGCAAGCAAAGGCAGCCCCAGTTATAGACGCGAGGCTCCAGCTCCAACGTGGGGACCGAACAGAGAAGCCCACTGAGTGGGAGAACATTGGGTGGTGGAAGGGGTTCATGTCCTAGGCAGAGGAAACAACATGTCAGCAAAAATGCCCAGGCAAATCACAGCCTTATATGGCAAAATGACAGCTGAGAGATAGCAAGGACCCTCACTGAGACCCGGTCAGCCCCTTTAAGAAGTGTGGACTCTTGGCCAGGTGCGGTGCCTCAAGCCTGTAATCCCAGCACTTTGGGAGGCCGAGACAGGCGGATCACGAGGTCAGGAGATCAAGACCATCCTGGCTAACCCGGTGAAACCCCGTCTCTACTAAAAAATACAAAAAACTAGCCGGGCGAGGTGGCAGGTGCCTGTAGTCCCAGCTACTCGGGAGGCTGAGGCAGGAGAATGGCGTGAACCCAGAAGGCGGAGCTTGCAGTGAGCGAGATCCGGCCACTGTACTCCAGCCTGGGCGACAGAGTGAGACTCCGTCTCAAAAAAAAAAAAAACAAAACAAGAAGAAGTGTGGACTCCAGGGTACTGGGGAGCCACGCAAGGTTGTAGGGGGTAGGAGGAGAGGCAGGAGACGTTCCAGCCTGGGTGGAGCTAGAGCACCAGAAATCAGCCCAAGGGAATAGATTACTCAATCTAGTGTCAGGGCAATTTGTTGCCTATCTGGGGGAAGGGAGAAAATCAATTTTGATCCTACTTTACACCAGAGAAATGGTTTGCAGGTGATTGACAGTTAAATGTAGGAATTCAAACAGTGAAGAGATTGGTAGACAGAGGAGGATGTCCCGTCTCAGGATGGCGTGGAGTTCCCCGAGCTGCAAAGTGGTGGAAGGCCATGTCGGTGGGGAGAAACATGCCCCACGTTGCTGATGACATGCAAGTCAAAAGCAGGCGTCTCCACGCTATGGCACTGGCCTTGTCTACAGAAACCTCTTTCCTGGGAAGCGAGCACAGGCCACAGCGGGGACAGCGCTGAACAAGCTTCGGGGAAATGCCATGTGATGAGGTCAAGAGATGCCACGTTTTTCTTCTTTTCTTTTCTTTTTTTTTTTTTTTTTTTTTGGAGACAGAGTCTCACCCTGTCACCCAGGCTGGAGTGCAGTGACACAATCTCGGCTCACTGCAACCTCCGCCTCCCGGGTTCAAGAGATTCTCCTGCCTCAGCCTCCCGAGTAGCTGGGATTACAGACACCTGCCACCATGCCGGGCTAATTTTTGTACTTTTAGTAGAGACGGGGTTTCACTATGTTGGCCAGGCTGTTCTAGAATTCCTGGCCTCAAGTGATCCGCCCACCTTGGCCTCCCAAAATGCTGGGATTACAGGTGCGAGCCACCACGCCCGGCCCACATTTTTATTTTCACAGCTCAGCCAGATCCAGCTGAGGTTCCTTGGCAGCCGGGACACCAGTCCCCAGGACACGCAGTGCCTGACAGGTGGCTTTGGGGAGTGGAAATGCTGTGACCGTGTGAGTGAGGGCTGGTGGCTGGGGAACCCCCTGGGGGGAGTGACAGGCCTCTTGGGTGCTGATGGGCGTGGGGACAGCAAATGCCTTCCCGGTCATCTTGAGGCACGAGGCGCCCTGGGCGGTAGGATAGTAATTGTTTCATGGTGTTGTGTCAGCATCCCTGGGGTTATGATAGAACTTTCTAGTAACAGACAGGAGATAGCACCCCTTCCGACTAGAAACATCCTGGTCACCAAGCAAACCGGGCTGGGCCACTCCCTGCCTGGGGCAGCCACATCCCAGCCCTGTTCCAGCCCATCTTCCGTTGCTGAAACCTCCTGGACTTGAGCTGTCCTCCTGCCTCCGCCTCCCAAAGTGCGGGGATGACAGGTGTGAGCTGCCATGCCCGCTCCGGGAATCTGCATTTTTAAGTAGCAATGGGGTGGGTGCTGTTGCCGCCTTCTGGGCTTTGCTGTGGGGGGCGTCTCCCAGGCTAGGCTTTGCTTGGTCATTTATTTCCCTTATTAGTTTAACATTTGAGGGCTAATTGCTCATTTCTAACCTTCACCCCCAAACCATGTCCCAAATCTCTAGCACAATTAATAGCAGCCAGGAAATACACACAGATTCAGTCATCATGGTAACGCTGCTGTGCGGCAGGATCTATGCTTGCAAACAGCCCACATGCCTGTACCTGCGCCCAGGGAGAGGGGAGCCAGGCCTCAGTCCCACCAAAGGGTCCTTCCAGCGTCTTAGGAGGAGGTCCTGTTTTACCACCAGACTGTGACCCAAGGTCAGAACAGGGACAGAATCTGCCAGCTTGACATCATCAGAAAGGCTTTGCCAGAGCTCAGGGGCTCCTGGAGGTCAGGGTACTGCTAGGAAGAGAAGAACCAGCACCTCTCTGCCTTCAGTCTCAAGCTGGCCATCCCTGAAAGCAACTGGAGAGATTCAGGTCAGACTAAAGATAGAACTTCCCGCTGCCAGGGTTATGAGGGTGTGATGGGGAGGCTGCCAGGCATCCTTGGACACCTAGACCCTTGCCTGGCTTAAGTGATGCACTTTCTGACGGTGGTGAGAGGGGATCCAGTGTTCCCAGGGAGGGTCGTCCCTCCTCTCCCAGACCAGCCAGCCACCTACACCCCACATCCCTGCCAGTGCTGGAGCAGGGAACCATTGCGAAGTGATTTCTCCCTCCAACGGCGCCATACATCATGTTTTTTAATTTAAAAGATGCCCCGTGGAAGCATAACAGACCATTAAATGTTTGGGTCTCTAATTAACTCCAGAGCAGCCCGGGGCTGCAGGCCCAGAGGTAGGATGGCGGCATAAGCCTGGTGCATCCCAGGAGGCAGCACTCAGGGTCCCAGCCCCATCCCTGAGCCCTCCCCACTCGGGCTGGGAGGAGGCAGAGGGGACCAGGCACCCCCTTCCCCGCCTGCCAGGGCCTTGGGGAGGGGCTGCCTCACCTAGCCCTTGGCTCCTGCTCTGGGGCCTGCCTCTGCGTATTCTGGGGTGAGGCAGGAATCTGCATTTTTACTTTTTTTTTTTTTTGAGACAGGATCTCACTCTGTCACCCAGGTTGGAACGCAGTGGCACAATCATGGCTCACTGCAACCTCGACTTCCTGAGCCCGTGGGATCCTCCTGCCTCAGCCTCCCACCTAGCTGGGGTCACAGGTGCACACCACCATACCCGGCGAATTTTTTTTATTTTTTGTAAAAATGAGGTCTCACCATGTTGCCCAGGCTGGTTTCAAACTCCTGGGCTTAAGCCGTCCTCCTGCCTCCGCCTCCCAAAGTGCTGGGATAACAGGTGTGAGCCACCATGCCCGCTCAGGGAATCTGCATTTTTAAGTAGCAGTGGAGTGGGTGCTGTTGCCGCCTTCCTGGGCCTTGCTGTGGGGAAGTCTCAACTTCCTGGCTAGACTTTCCCACGCTGAGCCTCTGTTTCCCGCTCTGTCCAACTGAGGTAACACCTTTGCCTCCCTGAACCCTGGGGAGTGGCTCTGTATGTGGGAGGGACCGCGCACCAACGGACCATGGAGGAAACAGGAGCTTTTCTCTGTTGCACACTCGCAGGGCGTTCCTGCTCTTGGGGGCAGGGCAGGGGGAGCCCTGAGGCTTCCATGAGTTGTGTGGATGGCCTAAGGTCAGATGGTAAGGTTGTCAGGCACTCAGTACCGTTCCCACAGCCCCTTGACCTTCCCCAGCACTCACTGAGTCCTTACACAGGGGTGACGTGGTGCAGGCAGTGGTCCCCTCTGTTCTCCTCCCCAGCCCGGCCTCCTGGAGGGCAAGGCTGAGGTCAGGGGCCTGCCAGACCCAACCCCGTGGCCGTGTCCCCAGGAGCCAGCCCCGCTGAGTCAGCCCTCCCAGCCCCGGCCTTGCCTGCATCCCCCGCCAGCCTCCCCTGGACAATAGGATAGGAGCAGGGAGCGGAAGAGAGGGCCAGGCCTGGGGGGTCCTCTGGAGCTCTGAGGCTCCCCCTGCCCTGCCCTGAGCCCTCCATGGGCCCCCCTGTGTGGGCACCAGGGCTGGCAACTGTGCTGAAGGAAAACCCACATGTGTCCAGCATGCGGCTCTGTCTCCCACACTGCCTTGCACTGACCTTCCCTCCCCTACCGAGGAGAAAATGAGCATCTACTGGGCACCCCCTTGTACCCAGCAACATGCCAGGAGCCTTAAGTAGCTGGTGGTGCATCCCCACCACAACCCTGGGAGGCAGATGCCATGATGATTTCTGTTTGACAGATGAGGGGACTGAGGTTAAGAGAGGTTAAGTGACATGCCCAAGGTCACACAGCAGGCGCATGGCAGAGCCAACACCGTCTCCTGGCCTGCGATGGTTCTGCGTCCCCTCACACAGCAGGTGCACAGGTGGGCCCCCTACCTGCCCCTAGCCGGGCCAGGTCACTGTGGCAGGCCTTGCGGCTTGAGGCCCAACTGCCCTGATATGCCCATCACAGCCTCATGGGCTCTGCGGCAGAGCCCAGGGAGACAGGGCGAGAGCCAAACTGCAGAGGCAGGCAGACGTTAGCAGTAAACATGATCTATCGGCAAAACATTGGAACGATGAAAAGTTATCGATCTATAGCTTTCCACCCATCTCCCTGCCCCCCTCCCCCACACGTCTGGCCCTCTGCCCACCTTTCCCCCTGGAGCTGGAAACTTCGCTCCATCAGCAGAATCCTTAGTCCAGCCCTGGCCCCAGCCCCAGACCAGCCCTGGCCTCTCATCTGGTTTAAATGATCGAGACGAGGAACAATATTTTTAGACAGATGCACGCCCGTCCCAGCACGGCTGCTGTGATTATGCAAATTCAGTCGTAAGAAGTTTAAAAGCCTGGAACCACCATATTTCTTGATTTCATTAGTGATGACACAGGCTGCAGAAGGAACTTGGTGCCCGCCTTACACGCACTGTCCCCATCGTCCCCTGGGGGGCAGGGGGGTGCTCTCTGCAGGGCAGCGTGTGTGAGTGTGATCACGAGACATCACGAGGGCTCCAGCCGGGGAGACACAGACACAATCCCAAGAGTTCTTGGAGGTGCCTGGTTCAACAATTTCATGTTAGGATGGGGGAAACTGAGGCCTGGAGACGGAAATTGGAGACCCCGGACTCTGGCTCCGGCCCAGATGCCTGGCCTCTCCTGCTGTGGTCAGTTCTCCCAGCAACTCCAGTACTCAGAGGGGAGAGGGTCTTCTTCCAGGAGAGGATTCTCAGGGAGCAATGCCGTGCTCTCTCCTCCCACCCCTTCTGAGCAGAGAGGCCCAGGGAGGGGAGATGATCTGGTCAAACAACAGGCTCCTCTCCCAGCACTCAAGCCCTTCCACCTGCCCCCACTACCCCTGCAGCCTTACCTCCTGCCCAGCATTGCCCACCACTGCCTGCGCCCTGGGCACCCCACACTCCCTGGAGGGGCCTCCCACCTTCATGGCTCCAACACACCTCCTCTGCCTGGGATGCCTGTTACCCTCCTTCCCTAACAAACTCCTACTCATCTGCTGAGGCCCTTCAAGCCGCGGCTCCTGCCAAAGCCCGGCCTCGTTGCCCGCTGTCTCGCACACCTCCCTAGCTCCAGCCAGGCCTCCCGTTTCCCTGCAGGCCCCACTGTGGTCTGTAAGCCCTTCAGGGGCCCCATGGTTCCTAAATGTCCAGTGCCTGGCAACCCATCTTCAGTGGACAGAACAAGACCAGGAGATGAACACGGACCCTCCTGCTCTGGGTCTCAGAGGCACGGCAGGGGGTTGACCCCCTGGCCCCTGGCCCTGAATCCCAGCAGGTTCCAGCTGGAGTTGGGGTCTTTTCTGCTGTCCGAGGGGACTGGGTCCCACTCTGAGATGCTAAGCCACTTGCCCTCCACCCATCCAGGAGAGAGAACCTCTTCAGGAAGGCCAAATGTGCTTCAGATTCCATCCTTTTGAGTGTTCCCTCCACCTTCAACGTTCCCTGAAATGGCCAGCTCATTCGGTCAGGGGCATTCCCCCTCACCCCACCTCCCGGCAGCCCTGCCCTCCGCGCCTGCTCCTGTTTGAACACCCCTGCTGATGGGGGGCTCGCTACCTGTCACAGCCTGTTGGACAGAGCTCTTTAGCAACTGGGTCCCAGGAGTGCTCCTGTTTCCAGAGGCCACTGACTCTGGTTCCTGCCCCTCTCCACCCTCCAGACAGGCCCAGAGCTGAGCACATTCCAGGGTCACCGGGATCTGACCCCATTCTCTGTTCTCCCGGCTTCCATGTGTGTCACATCTCTGTGAATAGGCTAGGGTCACCTTCCAGCAACCCAGGCGCTGCCTGTGGGAGGCATCCCCCGAGTGCTTGGTAGGCTCAGGCTGGGAGGCAGATGCCCCCAGGACAGCCGAGGTCTCCGTGTGACGAGCAGACCTCGCCAGCGGCTGTGAGTGAATGCAGTCTTCTGGGAGCCCATTTCCCCGAATAGCCCAGGCGACCTTGGCCAGTCAAGGGGGCTTCCCATGAGGGTGCTGTCCCGATGGCATGCACCACTGCCTCTCTCCATCTGGGTGAGGGGCATCAGACACTGGCATGACCCAGCTGGGTCTGGCCCAAAACTGAGAGGCAGAGTGGGTTAGGGTTAGGATGCCCTAACTCCCTTGGGCACTTCAAAAAAACTCTTATGGGCTTGAAAATGTGAAAAGGATGCCAGGCATAATGTTAATGTGCTTTGGGAAGAAATGGCCCAGGAGGTCAAGGCCAGTGGCTGTGATTCACCACTGCACTCCAGCCTTCGGGCACGGAATCTCTTTAAAAAAATACAAAAGGAAGCAGTTTGTGAGAAACTGGCGCATCCCTCACTCCCATTCGACGGAAGAGGAAGCAGAGCTGGCGCATCCCAGCCCGTGCGCAGCATGGCCCGAGTCTGTCCAGTGCTGGCTGCCAGGCACCGCGCCGGCCCTGGGATGCCACAGTGACCAGGACACACAGCTCCTGCTCTTGCAGTGGCAGGAGCAGCTCCAACATGAATTAAAAGTAAATAACCAAGCACAACATCAGGGAGAGGGAAGTGCCAGGATTTAAGCCAGGTGGGGGCTGAGAGTGAATTCGGGGTGCAGAGCAGGGAGGGTTCTTGAGGTGATGCTGCTGCATCTTGGACTGAACAACAGGAGGGAGCCGGAGCTTCCCAGGTGGAGGGGTGGCTGGTGCAGGGTCTTCAGCCAGGAAGGGGGTGTGCATCGGGGACAGGGAGCGAGAAGGCGCGGAGGCGGATCCGGTGGGCCCTGGAGATCGTGTTTGGAGGCTGGATTCTCCGCCACGTGCGGAGGACTGGATGCCCTCAGGGCTGCGCAGAGGGTGGGGCCGCAGGACTGCCTTGATGGTTAGCGAGGCTCCCTCTGGCTGTGGAGGGAGAATGGATTTTGGGTGCCAGGAGATGAGGTGGAGCCAAGGGCGTCATCCCTGCCGGAAGTGGATTTGGGCAGTTTGGACCAGGGCGGTCGTGGTGGGAGTGGAGGGATTCCGGATGCTTCTGCAGGTGGATTAGATGCTACTGGAGTTGGACCAGGTGTGGGGGGAGGAAAGAGAGGAGTCCAGGATGCGGCATCAACTTTAGGTGGAGGAATGCGGTGGATGGTGAGCAGGGAGATGCCAGCAGGGACAAGATCTTGGAGCAGCCACTTAGATGCGACAGGAGAGAATCTTCAAGTCGGGGGCAGCCGAGGGCCTCGAGATAGATTGGGGGTCAGCTGCACAGAGACAAAACCACAGGGCGAGACCCCCTGGGAGTGCTGGGGAGAGGAGGCTGTGAGGACCGAGCCTGGGCTGGAACATGTGGAGTCAGGGTGAAGGTGAAGGAACCTGGATGGAGAGGGTGGCAGCTGGGACGCCGGAGCGGAGAGGGCTGCAGGAGGAAGCCAGCAGCTGCCTGGGCCAAGGGCTGCTGAGAGGCTGAGCAAGACAAAAATGGGCACTGGAAGGGCAGAGGTCGCCAGTGACCTTGGTGAGAACGGCTCAGAGGGCCCGAGGAGGGGACGCTGGACGGGGTGGAGCTGAGGATGGAAGAGGAGGTGAGGGAGGGGAATGGAAACCACTGTCGATCCTTCTGAGAAAACCTGCCACGTTGAGGCAGAGGCTGGAGGGCACGCAGGTCAAGTTGGTTTGTTTTATGGAAGGTTCTAGAACTAGAACCTTCCAATACATCGATACAATGGAACTGTATCGAGTTCCATTACAGCAGCTACTGGCCACATTTCTGGTGTTCCAGAGCCACAGGAGACCTGTGGCCGCCCTGCTGGACAGTGCAAGTACAGAACCTCCATGCATCCAAGAAAGCTGCAGGGGAAGGATGGCATTGCAGAGGGCTGGAGGTATCAGACCCCAGAAGTGCCCATTCCAGAGGGGCCACAGCCTCTGCATCTCCCTGAGGCAGAAGGCCAGGCCCCGGGAGCAGGTGCAGATGGGCTGAGAGGAAGGGGAGCTCCTTTCAGGCAGCGGGGAGCAGCCCTCCCGAGGGCTGCCGTGGGCCTGCTGGCCTCCCTGAGGCCTTGTGGTCCACACCCATGCTAGCCTCTGGGTCTGAGGTTGCAAGTGTGCTGAGGAGGGGAGCAGGGCTGGGCCCGGGTCTGTGCAGGAGAGCAGCGCCCGTGTGGGGTCTCCGCACCTGCCCTCCGTGCCGGCCAGCACTCCTTTCTAGAAACGTTGTTTAATGGGTGGATCACAGGATGCGGGGTACAGGGGCAGGTGTGCGTGTGGATCAGCGAGGGCATCAAGAATGACTGAGTGAGCGAGCCCAGCTGGAAAGGGCCTTGGGGGGCCTGTGGTCCGTCCAGAACTTTCCTGGGTGATTCAGCCTTTCCCTGTTTCCTGTGCCAGGTCTACAGCCTCTGCCCTTGGGGGCTCCCAGACCCAGGGCGCCTACTGAACCCTTCCTAGCACAGCACCCATCCAGCCTGTCCCCCTGGCCCCCAACAGGAGGCTGCACAGGGCTGACTCACAGTGTGACCTTGGAGAAGTCCTTCTCTCTCTGTGCCTCAGTTTCCCCACTGGGAAGTGAGCTGCAGAATGAAAACTTCGGGCCCTTTGGCTGGGCGTGGTGGCTCACACCTGTAATTCTAGCACTTTGGGAGGCAGAGGCAGGTGGATCACTTGAGGTCAGGAGTTCGAAACCAGCCTGACCAATATGGTGAAACCCTGTCTCTACTACAAGTACAAAAATTAGCTGGGCGTGGTGGTGGGTGCCTGTAATCCCAGCTATTTGAGAGGCCGAGGCAGGAGAATTGCTTAAACCCGGGAGGCAGAGGTTGCAGTGAGCTGAGATTGCGCCATTGCACTCCAACCTGGGCGACAGAGCAAGACTCCGTCTCAAAAAAAAAAAAAGAAAAGAAGAAAAGAAAAGAAAACTTTGGGGCCCCTCCAAAGCTTGGGGCCATAGAGGGGGCAAAATCCCGTGCCTCCTACGGGGCTGTGGGCCCACCCTTCCTCACTGGCAGGGCGCTGGCCACACGGGGAGTCACACCCACATGCCCTGAAGATCCCCCTGCCCAGGAGACTTGGCAGTGAGGCCAGGCTGGGGGTCGGGGGAGGACTCCCCAAGCCCCTGTAGGTCAGGATCCTGCTCACCTGGACTCTGGGGCAGGGGCCGAACAGGAAGGTGAGGGCTGGACACTGGGCTGGGGATGGCCTCCCTCCCTCATCACATGGGCTGCCCAGCCCGATGGAGGAGGGCTCAGAGCTGGGCGGGGAGGTGATGCTGTGCTCCCAGCACCACTCCCAAGGAGTCTGATGCACAGATTCTTGTACTCACAATGCGGGGAGTGGGGCATGGTGGTAAGGAAAGGGCTGGCAGGGGAGGAACCAGGTGAGCCAGGAAGCAGGAGACAGTGTGGTGCTCAGCTGGGCTCTGGAGATGTCAGCCACTGCTGCACACTTAGAGCGTGTTTCCTGCATGCATGCAACATCCCAGACATACAGACCTCCGTGCATGTGTGAACATGAGGAAATCTGGGGGACTCTGAGCTGCACCCGTGCCACCCACACCTGCCTCCCCTTATCCCCAGACACACCAGGGCCCCAGGCCTCGCTGCCCAGACAGGGCGCCCTCAGTGACACCTGCTCTGCCTAGTGCCCCAGTGAGCATGGCCTGTGCACTTATGTACACAAGCCCTGTGTACACACCTGTACACACACATCTGTACACGCACACACGCACGCAACCTGGCACACAGGTACGAGGGCTCATGTGTACCAAACACGTGTGTGGGTGGACGTGGGTGTACATGTGTCCACAAACACACATGCACACACACACACGTACACACACACACACGTGACCCCCATGAGCACGCAGCCCTCCAGCCCTCAGCTGCCAGGCCCAGGAGAGCCTGGACAGCCCCAGGCCCCAAGCCTCCTCCCTGTGCCTGTGATAAGGGCTTTTAGGCCCTGTAATCCTCCTTACCTTGACTTTGGGTTATTTTGAGCAAGAGATTAAAGGTGATTACGATTGTGGGCTGAGGCGCCACGCTTCCTACATGCTTCCTGCGTGGCCGCTGGCCAGACCCGCCCTTCCGGAGGCTGGGCACAGCCGGACGCCATCCGCCCCATGTCCTCGGCCCGCCCCCGGCCAGCACGCGCCTCTGCCTGAGACCTGGGCCCCCAAGAGGCCTGGGAAAGCTAAATCCCAGCACTGGCACAGGTTGTCTGGGCACGGTGGAGGGATGGTGGGGAGGGATGGAGGGGCTGGTGTGGGTGCAGGATGGCAGGTGCACATGGCATGACGGTGACTGAGACAGCGCTGACTCTCCCGTGATGGTGGATTTCACATCCAACCAGACCACGTGGGGACCCCATTTTCCCGACCCAAGCAGCCCCCGGAGCCATTTTTGAGTGGGCCTAGTCAGGTCCCACCCGGCTGAGCTGGGTGTCCCCTGGCCACTCCAGGCCAAGCCCTGGGTTAGCTCCCCGAGGCCTGCTAGGACCTCGCTACAGCTCCCGTGCCGTCTGACTTCTCCTCTTTAAATCAGAAATAGACTCTTCTCCAGAAGCTGGAACAAAATTGTTCTTTATGAAGTTTCCAAAGGGAGGAAAAAACCCATTTTACATCATTATATTTTTTTTCTCTAATTTAAACCGCTTCAGTGCAGACTAGTTGCAAACGTCAATATCAGTGAAATACACTCAGCTGGATGCGCGCCAGGCCACGGCTCGGTGACAGAGGCCGGCTGTAAATCCACATACTAACAAGCAAACACACACCTATTTCTCTATCCTGCAGGGGAGACACAGGCGGCCAGGAGGTGAGGCTGCACACCAGGGGGGCCCCCTTGTCTCGAAGGCAGTGGTGGGGGGTCCGTGGGGGAGCAGGAGCCCAGCGGCGTGCCTCGCTCCCCAGACGTACCTCCAGCCCCATCTGCAGGGTGCTTCCTACCTGGGGCTTCCTTCCCTATGGCTTGGTCCATACATCCTCTGTGTCCAGGCTCAGCAGACACTAGGGAGATAGAGGAGGCACCGTCCTGCCTGGAGACCCTCGGGGTCCAGTGGAGGCTGAGGAATAGAGCAGAGGACCCCGTATGGTGGCAGGGAGGATGGCGGGAGAAGCATCCGGCTCCCCCAGGGGCCTCAGAGCTGTCCCTCTCCCAGCCTAGGGAGGATGAGCAGAGCCTGGAAATTCTCGGCGGAGCAAGCGGTTCCCTTCCTTCCAGAAGGGAGGTGGCCACACTCCACCAAGGTGAGGTGCAGACAGTGCCAAGTCCCAGTGCCGTGTAGACACCCTCAGAGACCATCCAGCTGGCTCATTTGGGGAAACTGAGGCCCAGAGGGGGCACAGCATGCCGGGGACACAGGGCAGGCGAGCTCAGACCGAGACCTGGTAGACACGAGTCCTGGGACAGGCCAGAATACCTCCCGGTGCCTCCCTCCCAGAGGGCTGGAGCGGAGCCTGCACCCTGGAAGGATTCTGTGCCGTGGGCTGGGGACCCTGCGGTGGGTGCACAGGGCAGCTCCTACAGGCGGCTCCGGGGCATTGCGGCCGGGCCTCCTGGGAGCAGAAGCGGCAGGCGACGGGCACCGTGCCCAGTGGGGGCCTTCACACGCGCATCCCTGGCCGCAGCCAGCCGGCAGAAGCCCCGTCACTCCTCAACCAAGCGACTTTAGGTCCCAGTCCCCTGCCTCAGTTTCCTCATCCGACCAGGGTTGTGCCGAGAGTGAAATGGGCTTCAGGGGGTCTCAATTCTGGGCTGTCAGTACCTTGGAGCCCGGCCAAGCAGGTAGTGCCCCATCCATTTTGCAGATGAGGAAACTGAGGCCCGAGAGCCGAGGAGACCCCTCCACGGGAGGGTGAAGCATTTCCTCCCTTATCCTGACCCGTCTCAGGACCCCGCAGGGGCTTCTGAGGAAGGGGCTTCTGTTTTCTTCTGTGTTTTACAGAAGAGGCCGGGGGGCTCAGCGGAGCAGGGACTCAGCCCACGTTCAGATGCGCTGCTGTGAGATGCTGGCCATCCCCTGACCGCTGTCTTCTCTTCTGTCTTGCAGCAGGAACGTCGGAGCAGGAGGAGCCAGTGGAGCCGTCAGGACACCCAGGCCCATGGGGCAGGAGGCCTCGGTCACCGCAGGACTGGGGCGGAAGACGAGAGACAGCCGGCCGTGAGGGAGGCACCCTCCCTCCCCGCGCTTACGTCACGTGGCCATGCAGTTTGGGACAGGACACCCCTGAGAGTGCAGGCACCTCCCCCTCCCGCCTCTCCATCCCTCTGGGGGCTGCCGCCTGGCCCCCCCACCTGGTCCCCCTGAGCAGGCTGAGTTGGGGCTCCCTGCAGGGCGGTCCCGATGGCCGGGTGTGGGTGGGGCGCGCTGTGGGTGTGTGTGGCGGCCGCCACCCTGCTGCACGCAGGCGGCCTGGCCCGCGGGGACTGCTGGCTGATCGAGGGTGACAAGGGCTTCGTGTGGCTGGCCATCTGCAGCCAGAATCAGCCGCCCTACGAGGCCATCCCACAGCAGATCAACAACACCATCGTGGACCTGCGGCTCAACGAGAACCGTATCCGCAGCGTGCAGTACGCCTCGCTCAGCCGCTTCGGCAACCTCACGTACCTCAACCTCACCAAGAACGAGATCGGCTACATCGAGGACGGCGCCTTCTCGGGCCAGTTCAACCTGCAGGTGCTGCAGCTGGGCTACAACCGGCTGCGCAACCTCACGGAGGGCATGCTGCGCGGCCTGGGCAAGCTGGAGTACCTGTACCTGCAGGCCAACCTCATCGAGGTGGTCATGGCCAGCAGCTTCTGGGAGTGCCCCAACATTGTCAACATCGACCTGTCCATGAACCGCATCCAGCAGCTCAACAGCGGCACCTTCGCCGGCCTGGCCAAGCTGTCGGTGTGCGAACTCTACAGCAATCCCTTCTACTGCTCCTGTGAACTGCTGGGCTTCCTGCGCTGGCTGGCCGCCTTCACCAACGCCACGCAGACCTACGACCGCATGCAGTGCGAGTCACCGCCCGTCTACTCCGGATACTACCTCCTGGGCCAGGGACGCCGTGGCCACCGCAGCATCCTCAGCAAACTGCAGTCAGTCTGCACCGAGGACTCGTACGCGGCTGAGGTGGTCGGGCCCCCACGCCCGGCACCCGGGCGCTCACAGCCAGGCCGCTCCCCGCCGCCCCCACCTCCTCCAGAGCCCAGTGACACACCCTGTGCCGATGATGAGTGCTTCTCCGGGGATGGCACCACGCCACTGGTGGCCCTGCCCACACTGGCCACGCAGGCCGAGGCTCGCCCCCTCATCAAGGTCAAGCAGCTCACCCAGAACTCGGCCACCATCACTGTCCAGCTGCCCAGCCCATTCCACCGGATGTACACCCTGGAGCATTTCAACAACAGCAAGGCCTCCACCGTGTCCAGGCTGACCAAGGCCCAGGAGGAGATCCGCCTGACCAACCTGTTCACGCTCACCAACTACACCTACTGTGTGGTGTCCACCAGCGCCGGGCTGCGCCACAACCACACCTGCCTCACCATCTGCTTGCCCCGGCTGCCCAGCCCGCCCGGCCCAGTGCCCAGCCCCTCCACGGCCACCCACTACATCATGACCATCCTGGGCTGCCTCTTCGGCATGGTGCTGGTGCTGGGTGCCGTCTACTACTGCCTGCGCAGGCGGCGGCGCCAGGAGGAGAAGCACAAGAAGGCCGCCTCTGCCGCTGCAGCTGGCAGCCTCAAGAAGACCATCATCGAGCTCAAGTATGGGCCGGAGCTGGAGGCGCCCGGCCTGGCCCCGCTGTCCCAGGGCCCGCTGCTGGGCCCCGAGGCCGTGACGCGCATCCCTTACCTGCCTGTGGCTGGCGAGGTGGAGCAGTACAAGCTGGTGGAGAGCGCGGACACCCCCAAGGCCAGCAAGGGCAGCTACATGGAGGTTCGAACCGGGGACCCTCCGGAACGCAGGGACTGTGAGCTGGGCCGGCCGGGGCCTGACAGCCAGAGCTCAGTGGCCGAGATCTCCACCATCGCCAAGGAGGTGGACAAGGTCAACCAGATCATCAACAACTGCATCGACGCGCTCAAGTCCGAGTCCACTTCCTTCCAGGGCGTCAAGTCGGGGCCCGTGTCCGCCGCCGAGCCGCCGCTGGTGCTGCTGTCCGAGCCGCTGGCCGCCAAGCATGGCTTCCTGGCGCCCGGGTACAAGGACGCCTTCGGCCACAGCCTGCAGCGGCACCACAGCGTGGAGGCGGCCGGGCCCCCTCGTGCCAGCGCCTCGTCCGGCAGCTCCGCGCGCAGCCCCCGCGCCTTCCGAGCCGAGGCTGTTGGGGTGCACAAGGCCGCGGCCGCCGAGGCCAAGTACATCGAGAAGGGCTCCCCCGCGGCCGACGCCATCCTCACTGTGACGCCCGCGGCCGCTGTGCTGCGGGCCGAGGCCGAGAAGGGTCGCCAGTACGGCGAGCACCGGCACTCGTACCCCGGCTCCCACCCGGCCGAGCCACCTGCGCCCCCCGGGCCACCGCCGCCGCCTGCGCACGAGGGTCTGGGGCGCAAGGCCTCCATCCTGGAGCCGCTCACCCGGCCGCGGCCCCGCGACCTCGCCTACTCGCAGCTGTCCCCGCAGTACCACAGCCTGAGCTACTCCTCCAGCCCCGAGTACACCTGCCGGGCCTCCCAGAGCATCTGGGAGCGCTTCAGACTGAGCCGCCGGCGGCACAAGGAGGAAGAGGAGTTCATGGCCGCAGGCCACGCGCTGCGCAAGAAGGTTCAGTTCGCCAAAGACGAGGATCTGCACGACATCCTGGACTACTGGAAGGGCGTGTCGGCCCAGCACAAGTCCTGAGCCCCCCCCTCAAGACCCGCGATGCCCACTGGACCAAAAAGGATGCAGGATCCACCCAGAGACTCACACGCACAACACCACAGCATCCAACACACGCACAACACCACAGCAACTGTGACAGCCGGGGGGCCCTGCAGAGGCGAGGGGGGCGCGGGCGGGGACAGACAAGGGAGACACGTCCCGAGCTCCTGTGGCTGGTCCTGGGATGCGCTCGCCGCCCTGGGTGGTACGTGTCCACACACACACACACACACACACACACACACACACACACACGAGGGACTTCGGAAAACTGTGTCTTAGGGATGGGGGGTGGGAGTGGGGATTTTTTTCATTATCTTTCCTCTTTTGAGTCTTCTCTGCCTTTTCTTTTCCTCTCTCTTTATTTTCTTCCTTTTATAAAAAAATAAAATAAAATACAAGTTCTTTTAAAAAAGACATAAAACGCCGTCCGTGGGGGGTGTGGCCGGCGTGGCCACCTCGTGGCCCCTCGTGTGATCTCCTCGGTCCGTGGTTTTCTGTGGATTCTCTGTCCAGTCTGTCTCTTCGTTGCCGCCTCTGGAGTCCACCGTAGAAGGGCAGAGTGAATGCCGGCGGCCAGGTGGCCTCTGGGACAGGTCCTGGAGCCCTGCTGGACTCAGGGTGGGTGGAGGCTGTGCCTGTGGACGGCCGGGGTGGCCGGAAGGGCCGAGGGCTGGGAGACACGTCCCCCAGCCCAGCCCCCGTGTACACTGTAGTCGTTCTATTGTACAGAAAAAAATATTTCTATATTTGCAATGTTTGCTGTAAAATGAGAAAGAAAAAAAGACTATGTCTACTAAAAAAAAAAAAAAAAAAAAAAAAAAAAAAAAAAGATTATGTCTACTTAAAAAAAAAATCTGCAAAGGAAAAGAAGTCAAATGCTTGTTTGTCCTGGGTTTTTACTGTGGGTTTCAGGGAAAGAGTTGAGGGTTTTTTACGTCCCGTTTTGGGGGGTGGTTGTACTGATTTTGGCCTTGGGGTGAGGACATGCTGTGCTCTCTTGGCGAGAGCATGGTGTGACCAGGGGGGTGCACGTGGGAACCCTTGGGAGATGGGCGGCCCACACTGGGCTGGAGCGTGTCTGAGAGCCAGTGTGGACAGGGACAGGGCAGGCAGGAGCCGAGCTCAGGTGGCAGCAGGAGGATGGGCGGGAGCAGGGTCTTGGCGTGGTGGATCTGAGGTGCGGGGCCGTTTCTGTGTGTGTCTGGCTGTGCGTGCCAGCGGGGTGTGTGCAGAACCCAGCAGCTGAGGGGTTGTGAGTGGGCCTGGGACGCCCAGAGGCTCTTGAGTGAGGTTCTGGGTGAGTCGATGGTGTGGGTTTGCATGTGAGTGAGTGTGAGCGTGAGGTGGTTGGAGGGTGCGTCTGTGTGAGGGTGGGCTCCCCTGCCGTCACCAGAGCCCCAGCTACAGGAGGTGCCCAGAGACCCCTAATTCTGCGGGGGTCTCTCAGGATGCTGAGCCCAGAGCCAGACCCTGCACTGCAGCCCCTCCCCACGCATCTCACCCACCACCCCTCCCCCAGACAGCCCGCCCTTGTGTGGCCCCTGTTCTGAGTGAATAAGAGGCTGGGGTCCACGTGGGACAAGCACCAGCTTGTTCAGCATCCCCGGGGGAGGGTGGAGAGAGTCCCTGGCTTCCTGCTGCCCAGAGCACGGGGTGCCCCTCATTCCACCTACAGGAGCCAGAGCGAGAGTCTGAGGAAGAGACTCCACTCCCCGGCCCTTGAATCCACCTGCCAGCTGAGTGGGGGTCTTGTACCCAACCCAGGGAAACCGCCCCCAGCCCTGCACCCCACGCAGAGCTGCCTTTCTGCTCAGAGGGAGGGCCCTGCTGGGAAGGGGACTGCCTCGCCCTGGGCCCTTCCCTCCCACATGGCCCCAGGGTCCAGACACCTGCCTGATGCTGGGACTGGGAGTCAAAGCTCCCTGTCACCCCTCCCTGCCTGCCTGGACGGCCCCTCCCCTCTCCTTCCTAAAGTCCCGGCTGCTGAGCCCCCACCCCACCCCTCCATCGAGGGCAGACCCACCCCCAGTCTGAACTCTGGCACAGACCCAGGGAGGCAGGAGGCTGCGGCTAGAGCCAGGTCCCAGAGGCAATGGGAACCCAGGAGACTCCAGGGCAGGAACTAGAGGGATAGAAGCTGGTTTTCAGGCTCAGACAGGTCCCAAGAAGGGACCCAGTCTCAGCCTGACCCAGTGGGGGACAAGGAGGGAGGGAGGAAGGGCCAGTGGGGGTAGGAGCAGGGGCAGCCTCTGCTTGCATGCCCTCGGTGACAGGAAGCTCACCCCTCTCCTCTGTCGCTGTCTCCAGCTTTTGGGACCTTCCTTAGAGCAGAAGCCCAGGGGCCCGTCCCCCAGAGGCCACAGAACTGAGGGCCCATCTGTCCCTTCCAGGTTAGCCAGCCTGGTCCTGCCACCTGCACTCAGGTCACCCCACCAAGGTCCTGGGAGTGTGAGGCCTACTCTGGGGGTGCACGCCCAGGTGGGCTCCACGGGCACCATGTGACTCAGCCCTCCAAAGGGAGCCATTTCTGAGGACGCTGCGTCACCAGCTCTTCCCCATTTGACCCAAGGTTTCCGGTCAACCTGAGGCTCCCAGCCCTGGGCAGTTCCCCATCCTCCATGAGGGGTCCCGGGATGGCATGGGAGACTGCTGGAGACCACAAGGCCAGGCCCAGGGGAGAGGAGCAGGTACCAGGAGCGGGATCCAGGGCTGACGGGTAGAGGCCCAGCGAGGGCCCCGGCATGCCCAAGGTCACACAGCAACTCGATGACTGTCTGGTCATGGGACAGAGAGGCGGCCAGGCCTTCTCAGCCCAACGCTCCCCTTCACCGAGGAGCAAAGATGGGCTATTTATAGGGAATGCGGGAGAAGGGCAGACACCAAAGAGAGGCACCTGCCTTGGGGACACCCGGCAGCTGGCCAGGAAGGGCGGGTGTGTGGGAGGGCAGGTGCCCAGGGAGAGTCAAGGGCCCACAGAGGAACAAGGGAAAATGGCAAGTGGTGAGATGCACGGTCCTCAGCAGCCGGGACACCCAGCCTGGGAGCTCAGGCCTCCTGGGAGCCGTGCGGCTTGGCCCCGAGTGTTTGCGAAAGCTCAGCCAGTCCTGGGACAAAGAGCCCCGAGTTCCCATGCCCTTGCTTGAAGGTGTCATGGTGGGGGTGACAGGATGTAAGCAGGAGGAGACACACACTTATGAAGCGCCTACTGTGTGCAGGGCTCTGTGCCAAGCTCTGTGTGGGCACAGGGAGGAGCCCAGCCTAGTCCCGGCCCCCGGGGAGCTCACAGACTGGTGGAACACTCAGTGCGGAGGGGGGTGACCCTGCTCAGGGCAGCAGGGGAGGCACTGGAGGTCCAGGAAGGATGGGAACTCCCCACTGGGAAGAGCCGGGAGGGCTTCCTGGAAGGGGTGGTATTTGGTTTGGGTGAGAAAGTGGGTGGAGGCTGCCAAGGTGAGAGGGGTTGGTGCCCTGTGGGCTCAGAGCTGGGCTCAGGAGCAGGAGGAAACCTTCTGGAGCCAGCCTTGCCCTGCAGCTGGGATGGGTGCCCAGCTTCCGAGGGGCAGCTGGAGGGCAGCTATTGCTCATGTATGAGACAAGGGCTAAGCCACAGTGAGGGTTCAGGCCCAGGCCGTACCCCAGGACTGTGTGACCACAGCAAGCCACTGGCCCTCTCTGCCTCAGTCTCCTCGTTTGTCCAGCGGGGGATGCCAACGCCTGCCCCTCCTGCAGTGCACTGGTTATCCATTGCCGTTTTCATGCTGCCTAACCCACAACCACAGCACGGCATGGCCCCTCGGGGGGCGGCTGGCAAGGGGGCACACTCTCATGTTGGGGGCACAGGGAGGAACGGGTTCTTCCCCACAGTCTCCCATCCTCCATCGAGCCAGCACAGGCCGGTTCTTGTGGCGATAGCCAAGGGAGCAAACCCCAGGGTCACATCTGCTGGCATCCCACAGGCCAGGGTGAGCCACAGGGCGGAGCTCAGAGGAAAAGCGTGGACAGGGCACCCCAGCCCAGGGGCCCGTGGCCAAGGCTGCAGACACGGAGGGCAAAGATGGGGTGGGGCCTCTATGCACCGAGGCCAAAGGCATGGCTGAGTCCAGGTGTCCCTCCCTGGGGCAGAGGGCAGAGCCGGAAGAGCAGAAAACCCAAGGCCCCAGGTCTCTGCCACCCACGCATTCGCTTAGCACACAAACGGAGAGAGCCTGCTGTGTACCAGACACGCTGCCTGCTCCTCCTCACCGAGAACATGTCAGCCACGGTGGCCTACTGTGTACTAGACATGCTGTCTGCCCCCCTCTCCACCAAGAACGTGTCAGCCATGGTCCCAACAGGAAAGAGCAGAGACCCCAAAGTAGAATCCTTCAAGGGGTTGCCTACGAAGGGGCCATTTCCAGGGACACCAAGCTGACGGCACACCTTGGCCCCCTGGGAGAAGGGGAGGAGGAGAACCCCCGAACCCGGAGGGAGAGAGAGGTGCAGGGAAGCCCACGGAGCCCTGGAGAGGGACCTCAGGGGAAGTTCCCAGTGGGCCTGGGCAGCCTCGCAGGAGGACTGGGGACACGTGCCCACCCCGGCTCCTCCCCCAATCTCCCTCCCATCCCCTGCTGGGCTCCCTGCTGGCTGCATGGCCAGGACGCCAGGGAACCCACGATGGGGTGCACAAGGTTCAGTCCACAGTTCAGAGACAACCTGGAGTGGGCGATGGGGGAGGCTGACCAGGGGGCAGCCACAGAGCAGGGGACGTCATCTCCACTGGGGACAGGGAGGCTTTAGAGGAGGTGATCGCTCAAGACCCTGAAGGTGGCCAGACACCGTGGCTCATGCCTGTAATCCCAGCACTTTGGGAGGCCAAGGCAGGCAGATGACCTGAGGTCAGGAGTTCAAGACCAGCCTGACCAACATGGTGAAACCCCGTCTACATCACTGTGGTACATAGTACATCATTGTGTACTAAAAATACACAAATCAGCCTGGTGTGGTGGCGGGCGCCTGTAATTCCAGCTACTTGGGAGGCTGAGGCAGGAGAATTGCTTGAACCCGGGAGGTGGAGGTTGTAGTGAGCCGAGATCGCGCCACTGCACTCCAGCCTAGTGACAGAGCGAGACTCCGTCTCACCAAAAAAAAACCAAAAAACAAAAAACAAAAAAACACACACATACAAAAAAAGTAAACAAAACAACAAAAAACAGACAAACAAAAAGACCCTGAAGGACAAACAGGAACTGGCGTGGCAGAGACAAGGCGGTGGGGACAGGGAGCGGACTTCCATCCAGAGAGGATGGCAGGGGCCAAGGTGCAGACAGCACAGACCCCTGAGCCCACCCAGAGGGGCCACCATGGGGCAGTGAGGGGGCCTGGTCTGCTGAAACTAGGGACAGGGTGGAGCCAGGCTCAGTGGCCTGCTTTGCAAGTGTGAAGAAACGACAGTAGGGCTCTGGGCATAGGGAGCCATTGACAGTTTTCTATTCTATTCTATTCTATTCTATTCTATTCTACTCTACTCTGTTCTGTTCTGTTCTATTCTATTCTATTATACTCTATTCTACTCTACTCTGTTCTATTCTATTCTATTATACTCTACTCTGTTCTGTTCTGTTCTACTCTATTCTATTCTATTCTGTTCTATTCTATTCTATTCTATTATACTCTATTCTATTCTATTCTGTTCTATTCTATTCTATTCTATCATACTCTACTCTACTCTATTCTATTCTATTCTATTCTATTCTATTCTATTCTATTCTATTCTATCATACTCTACTCTATTCTATTCTATTCTATTCTATTCTATTCTATTCTATTCAGACAGGGTCTTGCTCTGTTGCCCAGGCTGGAATGCAGTAGCACCATCATGACTCACTGCAGCCTCAAATTCCTGGGCTCAGGTCATCCTCCTATCTCAGCCTCCCAAGTAGCTGGGACCACAGGTTCGCACCACCACACCTGGCTATTTTTTGTTTGTTTGTTTTTTTGTTTGTTTGTTTGTTCTGTAGACATGGCAGTTTGTTATGTTGCCCAGGCTGGTCTTGAACTCCTGGACTCAAGTGATCCACCCACCTTGACCTCCCAAAGTATTGGGATTACAGGTGTGAGCTGCCTCACCCAGCCAGTATGTTAAAGAATAATAACTTTTATTGATGTTTTTCTTATCTCAAAAGTAATCCTTTTGCTACATAAACTTTAGAAAACAAAGGAGGAAACAGAAGTCATTTGCTCTCCCCACCCCAAGCTCACCATGGGAATATATCAGTATCTGCCTTTCTAGCCCTTTCTCTCTAATATGCAGCGGGCTTGACATCTCTACCCTGCAGTCGGATGTGCAAAGAGGTATCTCTTTATTTTCTGTAACAACGGGTGTTTGGAGCCTCTGTTCCCCCAGATGGGGCATAGGGCATGGTGCATGAAGATGGGGAAATAACCGTGTGTTTTAGGATCCAGTGCAGAAGAAAACGTTGGTGATGCCGTAAGATCTGGACCGTCTGTATTCAACGATCTCCTCTCCACGCATCGAGTATGATGCTGTCTATCAACCATCCTTGGCAGGCTTGAGAAAACAGGAAGAGGGAGAGAATTGCCAGAGCAATGCTTGAGTAAGATGGGATGAGATATTGTGCTCCATGGAAGGGCTGGCCTTGGCCAGGCAGGTCTTGGACTTGGCCGTTGCTCCTCCTCAGAGGGAGAGAACGTGGGGATGTGGGCTCTGGTGGGGCGTAGGGACAGTCTCTTTGGGTGACTGTGATTTTCTCAGTATCTCTTCTCACCCCATTGCATGGCCCTTTTGTTCTACTTTCTAGGAGTCTTTAAAATTTTTACTTTAAATTTGAGGTAATTATAGAGTCACAGGAAGTTGTAAAAATAGAGTCACCCAGCTTCCCCCAGCGGTGACACCTTACGTAACCGGCGTACAGTATCAAAACCAGGAAGTCAGCTTGTACCTGGGTGTCATTCTGTTAACTAAGATCTGATTCAGTTCCTAGCAGCCTGCACACGCATTCACCTGCATGTACGCGTGTGTAGTTCTTTGCGAACTTACCCCACATATATAGATTTCAGTAACCACTGCCCCAGTCCAGATTCAGAACTGTTCCGTCACCACAGGGATCTTGCCGTCCCCCACTCCACCCCAATGCTACCCTTGCGTGGCAGCCACAAATCTCTCCTCCATTTCTGTCATTTTGAGAATGTTATATGAATGAAATCATACCCTATTTAACCTTTGAGGCGTTTTTCCCCCGCTCAGCATAAGGCCCTTAAAAGCCACCCAAATTCTTTTATTATTATTATTATTTTTGAAATGGAGTTTTGCTCTTGCTGCCCAGGATGGAGTGCCATGGCATGATCTTGGCTCACTGCAACGTCCGCCTTTCAGGTTCAAGCGATTGTCCTGCCTCAGCCTCCCAAGTAGCTGGGATTACAGGCACCTGCCACCACACCCGGTTCAGTTTTGTATTTTTTAGCAGAGACAAGTTATCACCATGTTGGCCAGGCTGGTCTCGAACTCCTGACCTCAGGTGATCTGTCCACCTCAGTCTCTCAAAGTGCTGGGATTACAGGCGTGAGCCACCACCGTGCCTGGTCCACCTAAGTTCTTTTATGAATCAATGGTTTAGTTTGCGCCTTTTCATCGCTGAGTGGTATTCCATTGTATAGATGACACACCTAAGTTTGTTTAACCTTATTCACCTGTGGAAAACCATTTGGGTGGTTTTGCAATTTCGGGCCACTACAAATAAATTGCTATGAACATTCACGCACAGGCTTTGGTGAGAACTTAAGTTTTCATCTTTCTGGGGTTAATGCACAGGCATGCAGTTGCTGGGGTGCATAGTAAGTGCATGCTGGCTGCTCAACTGTTTTTCAGGGTGGTTGCACCCATTTTTTGTGTCCGCCACCAATGTACACGAGATGAAATTTCTCCACACCCTCACTGGCATTGGATCATATCATTATTTTCTGTTTTAGCCGTTCTAACAGTGTATAGTGACATCTCACTGTGGTTTAAGTTCTATTCTCTGGTATCTACTGATGGTGAACACCTATACGGGTGCTTATTTGTCCTCTGTACCTCTTCTTTGATGAAATGTCTCCTTACATCTTTTTTTCCCCTTTGTCTCCCTCTCTTTCTTTTCTTTTCTTTTCTTTCTTTCTTACTTTCTTTCTCTTTCTTCCCTTTTTCTTTCTTTCCTTTCTTTCTTTCCTTTTCTTTTTCTTTTTCTTTCTTTCATTTATTTTTCTTTCTTTTTCTCTTTCTTTCTCTTCTTTCTTTCCTTTCTTTCTTTCTTTTCTCTTTTCTTTCCTTTCTTTCTTTCCTTTCTTTCTTTCCTTTCTTTCTTTCCTTCCTTCCTTTTCTTTCTTTCTTTCCTTTCTTTCCTTTCTTTTCTTTCTTTCTTTCTTTCTTTTCTTTTTCTTTCGTGCTTTTTCTTTCTTTATTTATTTTTCTTTCTTTTCTTTCTTTTTCTCTTTCTTTTTCTTTTCCTTTCCTTTCGTTTCCTTTCTTCTTTCCTTTTTTTTTTTTTTTTTTTTTGACAGAATCTCACTCTGTCACCCAGGCTGGAGTGCAGTGGCATGATCTCAGCTCACTACAACCTCTGCCTCCCTGGTTCAAGCAAGTCTCCTGCCTCAGACTCCCCAGCAGCTGGGACTACAGGCACATGCCACCGCAACTGGCTAATTTTTGTATTTTTAGTAGAGACAGGGTTTCACCATATTGGTCAGGCTGGTCTCGAACTCCTGACCTCAGGTGATCTGCCCACCTCAGCCTCCCAAAGTGCTGGGATTACAGGTGTAAGCCATCACGCCCGGACTTTTTTCCCATTTTCTAAATGTTTTGTTTGTTTCTGCTGTGGGGTCTTAAGTGTCCTTTACACTTTTTTAGAAACAACACCTTTGTCAGTTGTGTGCTTTGCAAATATTTTCTCCCTGCCTGTGGCTTGTCTTTTCATCCTTAGAATGCAAGAATTTTTTTTTTAACTTTTTGAGGTCTAATTGATCCATTTTTTAATTTTGTAGATCATGCTTTTGGTGTCACATTGCCTCGCCAGAGGTCCTGAAGATGTTCTAGTATTTCTGCTATATTTTATTTTAGAAGATTATAGTTTACTTTTTATATTTAAATTCATGGTCTATTTCGAATTAATGTTCGAAAGCGCTGGGACGATGGGCATGAGCCAATGTACCCGGCCAATCTCTCTGCTTTTAATAAAGTGCCGTCACCTTCGGCTGTGCCTGGTGTCCTTAAGTCCAAAGTGTTTGTGAGTCTTCCTTTCCTGGGACTAAATTTCTAAACGAGGACAGCCACCCATTGTGACTGGTGTTGCCTTTTAAACTAATATAATCAGTGACTCTTCTGGACTTTAGTCCTAAGATTTGGACCATCTCTATTCAACTATCTTCTCTCCCACGCATCGAGTATGGAACTATCTATCAACCATCCTTGGCAGGCTTGAGAAAACAGTCACTGAAATCACTTTTCCGAAGGACTTAATTCCTTCCCAGAACTTCAGCTGGGGAAGGCTGTCATGGGGCCTGTCCTGCCACAAGGCAGTGAGGCTTTCGTACCCCGCTGTGAGGTGGTCACTGACCACAAGCTGCCCCAGGGTGAGGCAGCAGGATCCCTGACTCCTGCAAGAGGGGTGGTGCAAACCGCCCGAGGAAAACCCTCCAGAGGGGAAGCAGGTGTGAACCTCAGCAACGGCGCCAGGTAGCAGCTGGAGCACGGGTACCCCAGAGGGGTGGGAGGAACCCTGCAGCATCTGAGTGGGTCACCAACAGCATCTGCCACCGACTCCCATTGCACTATTCAAATGCATTTGCTTCTCACATTAGATGGCTTCTATCTGACACAGCTTGCCTGCATTTTAGTGGGTTCATCTGTTGAGACATTTGGAGAGGGGTAGAGGAGTGAACACTAGTACCCACAGGTGTAGCATGCCCAGACCCGTGACTGAAACCTAACTATAACCATAACCATACCCTAACCCCAACCTAACCCTAACCCTAACCCACAGGTGCAGTATGCCCAGGCCGACCACTGAAACCTAACCATAACCCAAACCTAACCATAAACATAACCCTAACTTAACTCTAACCCAGCCCTAACCCTAACCCTAACCCTAACCCTAACCCCAACCATAAGCCCTCATCACAGGCAGCCTTGCTTTCTAATGCTGATCACGGTCCATTACCCTTGCCAGCTGGTGACTGCTTTCTTTCTTTTCTTCTTTTTTTTTCTTTCTGAGATGGAGTTTCACCTGTTGCCCAGGCTGGAGTGCAGTGGTGCGATCTCAGCTCACAGCAACCTCCACCTCCGTGGTTCAAGCGATTCTCCTGCCTCAGCCTCCCAAGTAGGTGGGACTACAGGCACCCGCCGCCACACCTGGCTAACTTTTGTATTTTTAGTAGAGACGGGGTTTCACCAAGTTGGTCATGCTGGTCTCAAACTCCTGACCTCAGATGATCCACCCGCCTCGGCCTCCCAAAGTGCTGGGTGTGAGCCATCGCGCAGGGCCCCAGGTCAGTGCTTTCTTTGCTTGTTTCTATCTTGGTGAAAGGAGCTCAGAGTAAACAGGCAACATCCACTGTGTAATCAAACCCAGGTTCACCTGCTTGCTGTTATTAGAGAAGGCAAAACTTGACAGATGGGTGCTGGTAGGAGGAAGAGCAGGTGTATTCGGAGGGCCAGCCGACCGGAAAGATGGTGGACTAGCGCCCTAAACGCCATCTTTAGTCAGCACAAATTTCAGGCTTGGTTTATGTTACATGTAGGGGAAGAGGAGGGGGTTGGGACCAAGAGGTGACTGATCTGGGAGCCAGGGAGGGTCCAAGGAGGTTGGACGCTTCTTAGTCCTTGACCAGGTTACAGTGCTCCTGTAAATCTTTTTTTTTTTTTTTTTTTTTTTTTTGAGACAGAGTCTTACTCTATCTCCCAGGCTGGAGTGCAGTGGCTGGATCTCGGCTCACTGCAAGCTCTGCCTCCCGGGTTCATGCCATTCTCCTGCCTCAGCCTCCCAAGTAGCTGGGACTACAGGCGCCCACACCACGCCCAGCTAGTTTTTTTGTATTTTTTAGTAGAGACGGGGTTTCACCGTGTTAGCCAGGATGGTCTCGATCTCCTGACCTCGTGATCCGCCCATCTCGGCCTCCCAAAGTGCTGTGATTACAGGCTTGAGCCACCACGCCTGGCCACTCCTGTAAATCTTTAACAAAACTTAGTTAGCTCTTTACACAGCTCCCTTTAATCCCAGAGTTAGTTTTAAAAGTCACACGATTGCTGTTTTTGCATTTTTGCCTCAGTGCTCTAAAACCATCCCAGCCTATATGCAGGAGAAGGAAAAGGCCCCTTTGCAAACGTGGAGTGTGTTGGCTGTTTCGCTGTTGCAATCGTTTTAAATGCAGTGGGACATTTTAAATAGAGACATAGAGACGGTGTTTTGTTATGTTGCCCGGGCTGGTCTTGAACTCCTGGACTCAAGTGATCCGCCCGCCTTGATATCCCAAAGTACTGGGATTACAGGTGTGAGCTGCCTCGCCAGCCAGTATGTGAAAGAATAATAACTTTCATTGATTTTTTTCTTATCTCAAAAGTAATCCTTTTGCTTGTGTCCCCTGGTGGAAGCCTCTTGCCTCTGGGAGCCAGGATCCTGGGAGCTGCGGAGCCTAAAGTCGTGGGATGGAAAGCTGACGTTCCCCAGGTGGGTCACCGGTGGTGATGGACAGTGGGGCCGCCCCTACCCCCTCCCCTCTGGCTCTCAGGAACCTGTCTTCTATTCATCGGGAAAACAGCACCGTATAAATAGCACCGCTGTGTTAGCGTGTATGCCACATGCCACAGGACGTGTCCCTGTCTTCACAGCGTCATCTCCAAGCAGGTCCCCTTGCTGTCATTACCATTCCACCCACCCCTCTATCTGGCTGGCAGTTTTGGGGTAATGTACTGTGTGGTGGGATCAGAGAATCCCGGGGTCCTGTGCTCGCCAACACACCTTCTCCTCCATAAAGCGGGTCCCTTGAGCCAAAGTGATGTTAGGTGGGTCCTCATGCCAGCGCATCAGACACTCCACCAGCCTCGGGGTTGGTCCTGGATGAATCCCAGGTAACACGAGTCCAGGCCAGAAGGAGTCCAGTGAAATCCACTTGCCACCACCATCTCGAGAGACGGCCTCATAGCGAGGTTCGGACATTTGGCAGTGGCAGAAGCTAGATGAGCCCTGGTGAAGGGAAGTTCTTGTGATTGGACCCTGCAGACCCTCCCTCCCTCCCTGCTGCCACGGCCGTGCCAAATAAGAGCCACTGCACCAGCACTGAGTGGCCGAGGGCGATGCTGGGGTGGCCAAGGGTGAAGGCTGGGATGGCCGAGGATGGAGGCTGGCTGGCTGAAGATGGAGGCTGAGGTAGCCAAGAGTGGAGTCTGGGGTGACCACAGAGCCAGGCTGGGGTGACCAAGGGTGGAGACTGGGGTGGGTGAGGGTGGAGGCTGGGATGCCTGAGGATGGAGGCTGGGGTGGCCGAGGATGGAGGCTGGGGTGGCCGAGGATGGAGGCTGGGGTAGCTGACGATGGAGTCTGGTTGGCCAAGGATGGAGACTGGCTGGCTAAGGGTGGAGGCTGGCTGGTCAAGGACAGAGGCTGGCTGGCCAAGGATGGAGTCTGGGGTGGCTGAGGATGGAGGCTGGCTAGCTGAGGGTGGAGGCTGGGAGTAGCTGAGGGTGGAGGCTGGGGTGGCTGAGGGTGGAGGCTGGGGTGACAGAGGATGAAGGCTTGGGTGGTTGATAATGGAGGCTGGCTAGCTGAGGGTGGAGGATGCGATGGCTGAGGATGGAGGCTGGGGTGGCTCAGGGTGGAGGCTGGCTGGCTGAGGGTGGAGGCCAGGGTGGCTGAGGATGGAGGCTGGGGTGGCCGAGGATAGAGGCTGGCTGGCTGAGGATGGAGGCAGGTGTGGCGGAGGATGGAGCCTAGCTGGCCAGCGATGGAGGATGGCTGGCTGAGGGTGGAGGCTGGGCTGGCCGAGGATGGAGGCTGGTTGGCCAAGTATGGAGGGTGTCTGGCTATGGATGGAGGCTGACTAGTCAAGGATGGAGGCTGGCTGGCAAAGGATGGAGTCTGGGGTGGCCGAGGATGGAGGCTGGCTGACCGAGGGTGGAGGTTGAGGTGGCTGAGGATGGAGGCTGGCTGGCTGTGGGTGAAGCCTGGGGTGGCAGAGGATGGATTCTGGGGTGGCAGAGGATGGAGGCTGAGGTGACCAAGGGTAGAGTCTGGGGTGGCTGAAGATGGAGGCTGGGGTAGCCGAGGGTGGAGCCTGGGGTGGCCAAGGATGAAGGATAGGGTGGCTGAGAATGGAGGCTGAGGTGGCCGAGGGTGGAGGCTGGGGTTGCATAGAGTGGAGGCTGCATTGGCTGAGGATGGAGGCTGGCTGGCTGAGAATGGAGGCTGAAGTGGCTGAGGTTGAAGGCTGGGGTGGCCAAGAGTGGAGTCTGGGGTGGCCAAGGAGGCAGGCTGGGGTGACCAAGGGTGGAGACTGGAGTGGCTGAGGTTGGAGGTTGGGGTGGCCTAGGATGGAGGCTGGCTGGCTGAGGATGGAGAGGATGGAGCCTGGCTGACCAATAACGGAGGCTGGCTGGCTGAGGATAGAGGCTGGGGTGGCTGAGGATGGAGGCTGGCTGGCTGAGGATAGAGGCTGGGGTGGCCAAGGATGGAGACTGGCTGGCTGAGGATGGAGTCTGGGGTGGCTGAGGATGGAGGCTGGCTGGCTGAGGGTGGAGGCTGGGATGGCTGAGGATGGAGGCTGGGGTGGCTGAGGGTGGAGCCTGGCTGGCCAAGGGTGGAGGCTGGGGTGGCTGAGGATAGAGTCTGGGGTGACCGAGGATGGAGGCTGGCTGGCTGAAGGTGGAAGCTGTGGTGGCTGAGGATGTGAGGATGGAGGCTGCCTGCGGAGGGTGGAGTCTGGGGTGGCGGAGGGTGGAGTCTGGGGTGGCCGAGGATGGAGGCCGGCTGGCTGAGGGTGGAGGCTGTGGTGGCTGAGGATGGAGTCTGGGGTGGCTGAGGGTGGAGTCTGGGGTGGCCGAGGATGGAGGCCGGCTGGCTGAGGGTGGAGGCTGGCTGGCGTCCCGGCATGAGCCATCCTTTCCACCTGTTTTCTGAGCCTCGTCTGCTGTGGGCTCCCTCTGGTGGGTGCCACCATGAGCTGCAAAGATTCTCGTCCTTTGAGCCCACTCCTGCAGGTCCCCCACGTCTCTTCCAAAATTATTTGTCCCCAGTGTTCCAATCTTGCTCCTTCCACCTCCCCAGCCCAGCAGCCACGCCATTTGCCGCTGCTCAGGAGTCCGTGTGGATCCCTACCCTGCGTCCCTTCTCTCTGCACACAGGAGTGCGGCCTGGTGGGCTGCCCACTCTCAGCTCCCACGAGCCCAGCCTTCTCTCCCTCATCAGCCCATCTTTGAACCCACAGGCATGAGAAGATACAGAGTCATGGGAGCAGCAATCAGGAGAGACCAGCGTCCGGGCCATCCTTCTGTGTAGCTGGCCAAGCCCGGTCCTGCTGATGGGCCAGTGTGCGCTCGTAGCTTGGTGGGTTTCTCAGCCTCTGGCTCAGCGTGGGCAGCCTGCAGGTGGCACAGTCACTGGACACCCCGTGGTTAGATGCCCGGCCAGGACCAGGGCCCCCAGCAAGCGAGGTGCTGTTTGGAATTGGATGTGATTCCCCGCTGCGGCATGGACCTGCTCCCGGACTCCGGTCTTGCCCTGTGCTACAGAACTGTACTGTGGCTGGCCTGACGTCCTACCCAGCACACTCACCCTCCGCAGGTGCCTTGAGCGCCACAGGATCTGCCAGCCAAATGGCCCAAGCGGCAGGATTCCTGGAACCTGAGTCTCGAGCTGTGGTAGAGTCCTTGCATCAAAGCGCCACTTACACCTGGCATTTTCCATGCCTTTTGATGAGTGTGGCAGGGCCGTTTTACCTCACGCAGAATAATCTGCCTCTGCAACTAACACAGCCTACTGAGCCTGGTGCCACAGGTCTGTCTTCGTGGCAGAAGGTACTAGGCACAGTTGCTTGTCTTTTACCTTTCAGAGAACATCTCAGCCTGCCAAAGACTGTTACCAGGGGCCCCCTGGCCATCTGCCCAGTGGGTGAGGGCAGGATCAAGAGTTCATCCTTCAGGTCTGCAGGGCCACATCTGGTACCGTTTTACGCTGAGTTCCCTCGAGCCAGAGCCTGAGACAGGAATTCTTTCCTAGTAATTAGGGGGTGCCCTCAGGAGGAAGAGGAGAATTGTTTGGTTTTGCTTTTGAGACGGAGTTTCGCTCTTTTTGCCCAGGCTGGAGTGCAGTGGTGCGATCTCGGCTCACTGCAGCCTCCACCTCCCGGGTTCAAGTGATTCTCCTGCCTCAGCCTCCCGAATAGTTGATGACAGGCACCTGCCACCACGCCCAGCTAATTTTTGTATTTTTAGCAGAGAAGGGGTTTCATCATTTGGCCAGGCTGGTCTTGAACTCCTGACCTCAGGTGATCCTCCTGCCTTGACTTCCCACAGTGTTGGGATTACAGGCGTGAGCCACTGCGCCTGGCCGGAAGAGGAGATTTGAACACAGACCACAGAGGGCCTGCGATGTGAGGCCCCAGGGAGGAGACGGCCATCCACAAGCCAAAGAGAGAGGCCTCAGGAAGAACCAGCCTTGCCACATCTTGACCGAGGACGTCCAGCCTCCAGAGCTGTGAGCAATAGGTGTCTGTGGTTTAAGTCGGCCAGCCTGGGGTGTTTGTTATGGCGGCCCTCGCAGACCAGCACGGCCAGGACGCTGCCAGTTCCTGGCTCCACCTGCCCTTCCTCTGACGGGGGAGGAGAGTGGAGGAGTTGAGCTGCCTGAATGCATATGCCCTATGAGGCCTCTGCCTGATCCCACAGAGGACTCTGCCACACAGAAGGAATCACAGAATCCATCCTGCCCTGGGTCTGTCGGGAACTTATTGCAAGCAACCAGGGGTGGGGACTGAGCTTCCTGACACACCATTGCATGGGGGTGGGCAACTCCAGGTGTCAAGTCTCCAGGGAGGGCCACAGCACCGCCACCTGCAGCTATGGGACCCGGGTGGGGGCCAGACAGGCAGACGGACCCTGCCTACCAAGAAGCCACACCGAGGGCCGGGTGCAGTGGCTCACACCTGTAATCCCAGCACTTTGGGAGGCCGAGGTGGGTGGATCACAAGGTCAGGAGTTTGAGACCAGCCTGGCTGATATGGTGAAACCCCATCTCTACTAAAAATACAAAAAAAAAAAAAAAAAAAAAAAAAAAGCTGGGTGTGATGGCGGGCGCCTATAATCCCAACTACTTGGGAGACTGAGGCAGGAGAATCACTTGAACCTGGGAGGCGGAGCTTGCAGTGAGCCAAGATTGTGCCACTGCATTCCAGCCTGGGGGAGAGAGCAAGACTCCATCTCAAAAAAAAAGAAAAAAGCCGCACCAAGGCATGTGCCTATGTGTCCATGTTTATTTTGATGTAAAGATGTTTTGAACACTTATTTAACAAAATATATCCATCTCTCGTCTTTACAGATTCTGTTTTGTTTCAGAATGTCATAATAGTCCCATTCACAACAGCGAAAAATAGAAATGACTGAAGTGCCCAGCAACAGAGGAAGGGCCGAATTACAATATGACCGGAGACTAAACGTCAGCAGCGGTGAAGACGGAAGGATCGCTGGCATTCGGGACAGCATGCGTGAGCTGCACCACCGCCATGCAGAGGCCTCACCTAGAAGATTCCCACGGGCTGTATTTTTAATCTGCTAAGAAACCCAGCCTGCTCCTAATAGAAAATAATATATAATTTGCTTTTTGTTTTTCAATATGCCTCCCTTCCTCCCTCCCTCCCTCCCTCCCTTCCTTCCTTCCTTCTTTCCTTCCTTCCTTCCTTGCTTCCTTCCTTCCTTTTGGAGATACAGTCTTGGGCTGTCACCCAGGCTGGAGTGCAGTGGCGCGATCTTGGCTCACTGCAACCTCTGCCTCCCGGGTTCAATAGATTCTCCTACCTCAGCCCCCTAAGTAGCTGGGATTACAGCCACCCACAACCATGTTCGGCTAATCTTCGTGTTTTTAATAGAGATGAGCTTTCACCATGTTGGCCAGGCTGGTCTCGAACTCCTCAACTCAAGTGATCTGCCCACCTTGGTCACCCAAAGTGCTGGGATTACACGCGTGAGCCACCGCGCCTGGCCCAATATCTTTTTATCTTAAACATTTACTATTCTGGGATTTATTTCGGCTTGGCATACAAAGTAGAGAGCTTCGGAATTTTCTTCCAAATGATTGACCAGATGTTCGGTACAGTTATCGAGCAATCCATTCTACACCCACTGATGTGAGACGCCACTCCCACCTCTCACCAAATCCTCATCTAGGTCCTGTCTGTTCCCGGCTCCTGCGTTCTCACTCATTGATCTATCTGTCTCTTCCTCCCCAGATTCAGGTTGCTTTAGCTGGCTTAGCTAGTGATGCATTTTAATGTCTAATAGGGTAAGCCCTCTTCATTATTCCTTTCTATTTCCACATTTTTCTCGGCTGTTCTCATGCAAGCATTCTTCAGATGAGCCTTAGAATCACGATCCCACATTGCAGAACGCTTGCTGGGCTTTTGTGTGGGATTGCTTTAAATTTATAGACTAACTTGGAGGGAAATTACATCTTTATAATATTGTCTTCAATGCAGCAACATCATAACTCTCCCCTTTTATGCAAAGTGGGTTTTTATATGCCCTGGTGGAGAAAACGTTTCTTTTTCTTTTTTTCTTTTCCATGTGTGTGTGAGTGCGTTTGTGTGTGTGTGTTTGTGTGTGTGCGTGTGTGTGTGCATATGTGTGCATGTGTATGTGTGTACCTGTGTGTGCGTGTGTGTGTGCATATGCGTGTGCATGTGTTTGTGTGTGCACGTTTGTGTATGTGCGTGTGTGCACGTATGTGTGCATGTGTGCGTTTGTGCACGTGTGCATGTATGTGAGTGCATGTGTGTGCATGTGTGCATGTGTGCAGACACGTGTGTGCACGTGTGTGTGTGCGTGTGCATGTGTATGCATGCTTGTGTGTGTGTGCATGTGTGTGTATGTGTTCGTATCTACCCAGCAACCACTTCCTGGGCCTCAGAGCCTCTTTCCTTCACACCCCCAGGGATGCCGTCCCCACCAAAGGGGTGGAGCCATGAACCAATCGGAGCCAATCAGAGAACTCCATCTCCCTGACCACAGTGATGGATCACAGCCCAGGCGTCAGTTGCTCCATGAGATTTCATATATGGGTGTTGGGAAGTGAAGGCGTTTTCTCTGGAATTACCATCTGTAATGATGGGGTGGGTATGGGGGGAGTCTGCCTGCCTGAGAAACGCAACGATGAAAACATTTGCGGACCCCTTGCTGTGTGCCAGGCCGTGCTCTCCAAAGTTTGCAAGAATGGACTCCTGTTGTCCTCACAATAACCACATGGGGACAGATAGGAGTGATGTTCAAAACATTTAATAACTGGGCCTGGCGTGGTGGCTCACGCCTGTAATTCAAACACTATGGGAGACTGAGGCAGGAGGAACACTTGAGGTCAGGAGTTCAAGACTAGCCTGGGCAACATCATGAGACACCATCTCTAAAAAAATTAATAAATTAGCCGAGCGTGGTGGCGTGCACCTGAGTTCCAGCTACGCAGGAGGCTCAGATGGGAGACTTGCTTGAGCCCGGGAAGGCGAGGCTGCAGTGAGCTAGGATCGCACCACTGCATTCCAGCCTGGGCCACAGAGTGAGACGCCATCTCAATAATAACAATGATGATGGCGATGACTGGCAGGACCCCGGCACTGCCTGGTTGAAACGGACCCCACACCGGTATGTACCAGCCGCATCTCCGCTCTGACAGTCAGAATCATTGTCATCCCATTTATGAGTGTGGAAACGGGGCACAGAGAAGTTTCAGAACTTGCCCAAGGCCTGGAAGCTGGTCAGTGATGGAACCTGGGCTCTCTCCTCAACCTGGAAAGTGGTCCAGGAGTGAGTGCTGCAGGCGACAGACCCTCACAGTGGCCAGCCTGAGGGGGGCAGATCCGGGGAGAGGTGGGGACCCTCACCCCCAGCTGGAAGGACAGTGATCCTCGTCTGAGGGTAGCACGTTGGTTTAGGGGCCTTGCTACTGGGATGCATCCCATGCCTGCAGAGCCTGGAGCCCCAGGGTGGGAAATGTCTCCAGCGTGGAGTGCTCATGGCGGCTCCTTGTGACTTTTGATACAATCCCATAAGGAGGCTGTGTGGTGGTTCACACCTGTAACCCCAACACTTTGGGAGGCCAAGGAGGAAGGAATGCTTGAGCCTAGGCATTTGAGACCAACTTGTGCAACACGATGAAACCCCGTCTCTACTAAAAATACAAAAATCAAGCAGGTGTGGCCAGGCGCGTTGTCTCACACCTGTAATCCCAGCACTTTGGGAGGTTGAGGCAGGCAGATCACAAGGTCAAGAGTTCGAGACCAGCCTGGCCAACATGGAGAAACCCTGTTTCTACTAAAAATACAAAAATTAGGCGGGCATGGTGGCACACACCTGTAATCCCAGCAACTTGGGAGGCTGAGGCAGGAGAATCGCTTGAACCCGCGAGGCGGAGGTTGTGGTAAGCCAAGATTGCGCTACTGCACTCCAGCCTGGGCGACAGTGCGAGACTCCGCCTCAAAAAAAAAAAAAAATTAGGCAGGTGTGGTGGTACAAGCCTGTGGTCCCAGCTATGCGGGAAGCTGAGGTGGAAGGATCACCTGACCCTGGGGGTAAGTCAAGGCTGCAGTGAGCCGTGATTGTGCCACTGCACTCTAGCCTGGATGACAGAGCAAGACCCTGTCTCAAGGAAATAATAATAATAATGGCAAGGACAGGAATGCAGCTGTGAACATTTTATTTTATTGAATTTCATGTGTATGATTATTCCAGTCAAAAAATAAGTTAATGTTATAAAACCAAAATATCTTCAAAGCTACAATTTAGGCAACATCTTTATTTTCTTGACTCATTCTTTAGTTTTAAAATAAAATTGGCTGGGCGCGGTGGCTCATGCCTGTAATCCCAGCACTTTGGGAGGCTGAGGTGGGTGGATCACCTGAGATCAGGAGTTCGAGACCAGCCTGGGCAACATGCCAAAACCCCGTCTCTACTAAAAGTACAAAAATTAGCTGGGCTTGGTGGCACACGCCTGTAATCCCAGCTACTCGGGAGGCTGAGTCAGGAGAATTGCTTGAACCCAGGAGGTGGAGGTTACAGTGAGCCGAGATGGCACCACTGCATTCCAGCCTGGGTGACAGAGTGACACTCTGTTTCAAAAAAATAAAAAAATAAAACAACTAAGAGTAAATTTCAATTAAAAATATATTAGCCAATTTTAGTAAAATATCTCACATACAAAACAAAATTTGCATTCACCAAACCAAAACATGACACTTTACAATTCATACTCTGTGTCACTCTTGAATTTTAAACCCAGATAAAATCTCCATGTGATCACAGAGAATAAAGGGCTAATGGAAGTGGGGTTCCATGTCTGTGCTTTTATGTTGCTATGTGCAGTGGGCAGAGCGATGGCCCTGAAGATGCCCAGGTCTGGACCCCCAGGACTCGTGACCCTGGTGCCTTGTGTGGCAATGGGGACTCAGGCAGGGCTCTGCAGAAAGGCAGTTTCCTGGGTTCTCCAGGTGTGTCTGAGGTCATCACAAAGGTCCTTATAAGAGGGGGGCCTGGGAGGGGCCAGGCGCAGTGGCTCATGCCTGTAATCCCAGCACTTTGGAAGGCCAAGGGGGGCAGATCACAAGGTCAGGAGATCGAGACAATCCTGGCTAACACGGTGAAACCCCATCTCTACTAAAAAAGAAATACAAAAAATTAGCCGGGCGTGGTGGCAGGTGCCTGTAGTCCCAGCTACTCCAGAGGATGAGACAGGAGAATGGAGTGAACCCGGGAGGCGGAGCTTGCAGTGAGCTGAGACCGCACCACTGCACTCCAGCCTGGGCAACAGAGCAAGACTCCGCCTCAAAAAAAAAAAAAAAAGAAAAAAGAGGGGGGCCTGGGACATCTGGGTACAGAAGATGCTGCTCTGTGAGCTCTGAAGATGGAGGAAGGGCCCCTTGCCAGGGCACGTGGGTGCCTCCAGGAGCTGGAAAAGCCGGGAAGCAGATTCTCCTCAAGCCTCCAGAAAGAATCAGCCCTACGGACGCCTTGGTTTTCGCCCAGGGAGACCCGATTCGGACTTTACACCTAACCTATAGAACTGTATGAATAAGTTTGTATTATTTTAAGCCACCTAAATTTGTGACAATTCATTACAGCAGCCATAGAAAACTAAGGCACTGGGTTAAATTTTGTTGTTTTGTTTTGTTTTTTGAGATGGAGTCTCACTCTGTCGCCCAGGCTGGAATACAGTGGTGCAATCTCAGCTCATTGCAACCTCCTCCTCCCAGGTTCAAGTGATTCTCCTGCCTCAGGATCCCAAGTAGCTGGGACTACAGGCTTGCACCACCACACCTGGCTAATTTTTGTGTTTTTAGTGGAGATAGGGTTTTACCATGTTGGCCAGGCTGGTCTTGAACTCCTGACCTCAGGTGATCCACCTGCCTTGGCCTCCCTAAGAGTGTGTGTGTGTGTGTGTGTGTGTTTGTGTGTGTGTTTGTGTGTGTTGCGTGTGTGTGGGTGTCATGCGGTGAGTGTTCAATTCCTAACCGCCAGTGCATGTGAATGGGACCTTGTTTGGAAACAGGGTCTGTGTATGTGTTTGTGCATGTGTGTATGTGTGTGTGTTTGTGTGTGTGTGTGTTTGTGTGTATGTGTGTTTGTGTGTGTGTATGTTTGTGTGTGCATTTGTGTTTGTGTGGGTTGGGTGGGTGTGTGTGTGTTTGTGTGTATGTGTGTGTTTGTGTATGTGCGTATGTTTGTGTGTTTGTGTATGTGTGTGTTTGTGTGTGTATGTGTGTGTTTTTGTGTGTATCTGTGTGTTTGTGTATCTGTTCTCTGAATTAACTTGGCGTCTTCCATGGTGTTTATTAAAGGCTAAGTAGTACAAATGCACTAAGTAGCAGTGTACACACCGCCTCACGTTGCTAGGGCTGCCTTTACAAAGTGCCACACACTAGGAAGCTCCAACAACAGAAATGTATTGTACCACAGCTCAGGAGGCCGGACCCCCAAAAGCCAGGCATGGGCAGGGCTGGTTCCTTCCCAGGGATGTCAGGGAGAGTCCATCCCTGGGTCTCTCATTTAGCTTACGATCCTTGGAGGGCAGCTTTGGATGAGCCCTTGGCTTCTAGAAGATTCACCCGATTTCTGCCTTCGTCTTCACACGTGCATCTCTGTGTCTGTGTCCAAATGTCCCTCTTTTAATGGGGTCACCGGTAATATTAGATTAGGGGCCACCCTAATGATTTCATCTTACGTTGATCATCTGCAAAGACCCTGTTTCCAACCAAGGTCCCATTCACACGCACTGGCACTTGGGACTGGAACTCTCAGCCCATGACACCCACGCACACACGCGACCCATGTCATGTAACCACTGCCAAGCCAGTTTAACTCTGTATGTGCCTGTGTGCATACAACACACACACACACGCACAACCCATGTCACATAACCACCGCCAAGCCATTTTAACTCTGTGTATGTGCCTGTGCACATACAACACACACACATACGCACACACGCGACCCATGTCACGTAACCACCGCCAAGCCATTTTAACTCTGTGTGTGTATGTGTCTGTGCACGTACAACACACACACACACACAGAGTTAAAATTCACCAGGGAGAGCAGCAGTTGTTTAGAGCAGAGACACCACAGCGCCCACACACACCTCGTTTGAGGTCCTGTAACCAGCTGGCCTGGGGAGCCACTGAGATCACCCACCTCTGTCTCTGCTCATGCAGCTTCCGGTGGGCTCTGTCACTTCCAACAAGAACAACACCCCAGGGCCCGCTGATGCTCACTCTAAGGTCGTGGCATTTTTTCCCAGACCTAAAGCTTTTTAAATTTCATGTTGTTATTATTTTAAATGGGCTTTTCCCCCCATGTTATTCTGATGGCTATTGCTAACAGGCAGGAAAAAAGTATTTAGCTGGGTGCGTTGGCTCACGCCTGTAATCCCAGCACTTTGGGAGGCTGAGGTGGGTGGATTACTTGAGGTCAGGAGTTCGAGACTAGCCTGGCCAACATGGTGAAACCCCATCTCTACGAAAAATACAAAAATTAGCCAGGCGTGGTGGTGGGCGCCTCCAATCCCAGCTACTTGGGAGGCTGAGGCAGGAGAATCGCTTGAACCTGGGAGGCAGAGGTTGCAGTGGGCTGAGATCGTGCCACTGCACTCCAGCCTGGGCAACAGAGCAAGACTTCTTCTCAGAAAAAAAAATTATCTTGAAATACATCTTTCTTTTTACAGTTTGCTTGAATTGACATAGAGTAAAAGTCAACTTTTCTGGTGTGCAATTCTAAGAATTGGACAAATGCACAGAGTCGCGTAACCACCGCCAAAATCAAGGTGCAGCTCCTCAAAGACAGCTCTCAGGGGCCGAGCCTCTGCAACCAGCCTTCCTTGAACCCCTGAGCCCGCCCTGTGCCCCTCCCAGTGAGGTGCCCCGTCCAGCCACCCTGCGGCATCACCCAGACCCAGGACTCCTGCAGCGGGAGCCTTCAGAGCCTGGCTTCCTTCAGCTGGCGTCAGGCTTCTGATTGATCCTGGTATGTACGTGTGTCCTTTTCATTGCTGAGTGGTATTGCTCGGTATGAAGGCACCACGGTTTCCTTATGCACTAGTTGAAGGCTGAGTTCCGTCTTTGGTAAATGTGAACAAAACTGCTATAAACTTGCAGGCGTCAGTTTTTGTGTGAGCATGATTTTTCAGTTTTCTGGCATAGAGATCCATGATATTAAGGAAGGAGAATAGGGAATGAGAGTAACCAGGGATTAAGGGAGAAGCAAAAAGACCAACAGGTGCAGCCAGTTCTAGGCAAGGTGAGGCAGCAGACAGGCCGCGTTTAACCTGCGATAACACCACAGATGCCTCCACTTCAGCCTCTGATTGGTCAAGGGCCAATCCTTCATGGGGGTAACCAATCGGAGGCCTCTAAAGGGCACCAAGAGGGTGGTGCGAAGTTTTCTTGGCTCTATAAAAGCCCTGGGAGCCTTGTAATCAGGAGGTTCTTGAACCACCTGCTGGAGCCTCTCTTGCTCCGTGAATTGTGCCTTTGTTCCTCCTCCCTCCTCAGTCCTTTTTCTTCTTGTCTTTCTTTGCTTCATTCCCTTATTGCTTTGTGTATGCATTTTGTTCAATTCTTTTTTTCAACACGCCAAGACCTTGGACAACTCACAGCCGAGACCGTCCATCCGGTAACACGTGTTGGCATCAGGCCAGGAGGTAAGCCCAAATTTGGGGATGTGTTTTTTTCTTCTTTCTTTGTCAAAGCTGCCATCTGTGGGCGCGGGTTGGGCAGTGAAAAGCCACCAGGGCACCCGCTGCTTGAAGTCTCCGGTGACAGGATAACTCGGTCATGGAACAGGTCATTCAGGTCCTGCCGAGTACAAGACACGTCCACGCAACAGACAGGACGATGTTTGTGCTGCAAAATGTCTTTGTGGAGGTGACAGCTGCCTGTTCCGGTGTCTGTGTCCCTGTGCTGTGTGGGGAGGCGGTGGTGTGGCGTTATGATTTTTAGGTTCCTCTTCTTAGATCGGGGCAGGGGCCTCTCATTTTACTTATGAGCCTTTTTGTGTGAGAACTCGGAATTCTTCATTGTTCTGAGAGACAGATCCCTGACTTTGCTGTTAATAGTGTTAAGGTCTGTGGTGAGATCCCGTGTCTCACGAGGGTTACAGGCTGAAGAAGCTTATTTCACTCGGTGGGACCCAAAAAGCTAAGCATTGCATCCCGGGACTAGGGGAATCACAGTAAATCAATCCATCGCCTATGGGGGACGCCTTCAAAACAGCGCAAGGGCCCACCCTGAGGTTCGGGATATCTGACACCCCAAGGCTGGGGACGTCACCTGACACCCTGAGGTCTGGGACGTCTGACACTCTAAGGTCAGAAACATCTACAATATATAGGCCAGACCACTGTGGGAAACGCCTTCCAGAATCCTGCAATCTGTAAAGCTTCTAAGACTGGCCCTCAAAAAGAAAGTCCTGAGGCCGGGCGCGGTGGCTCACACCTGTCATCCCAATATTTTGGGAGGCCGAGGCAGGCAGATCACTTGAGGTCAGGGGTTCAAGACCAGCCTGGCCAAGATGGTGAAACTCCGTCTCTATTAAAAACATTAGCCGGGAGCGGTGGCTCAAGCCTGTAGTCCCAACTACTCAGGAGGCTGAGGCAGGAGAATCACTTGAATCCGGGAGATGGAGGTTGCAGTGAGCCGAGATCGCACCACTGCACTCCAGCCTGGCCAACTTGGTCTGAAGAGACTGAGTTTTAGACCTGAGACTTGGTCTTAAAAAAAAAAAGTCCTAAGACTGAGCCAGATGTTGTGGATGACCCCCTCTTACAAGGGCCACTTGTCTCTTGGGGATCTCTGGCTGCCCCCGTATAACCCCTTGCCAAATGCTCCATCCATGCAAGGCAGCCGGAGGAGGAACAAATCCTTCTCAGGCCCCCACATCCCCACAGCGGATCACCCTATTCAGCAGCTCCCACAGCCTCTCAGCGGAGGAGTGAGGGCTAGTCCAGTGCAAGACTCAAGTCATTTCCCATAACTGATGTCCGACCATGTCAGGGAAAGTGGGGAAGGTACTCTGAGGACCCTGGCAGGTTTGTGGACAGGTTCCAAACTTTGGCTCACAGCTAAGACCTTCCAGCCAGTATCAATGGGATTGCTAGCTCAGAAGATCACTGTATGTCTAAGAAACTGTGAAACTGTTTTCCAGAGTGGCCGTGCATTGGACGTTTCCTCCCGCCACAGAAAATAATTCTGTTTGCTCTAAATACTCACCAGCATTTCATATTGCCCAATTTCTTTATGTAACCATTCTTTATTATCATTATTATTTTTAGAAACAGGGTACTCTGTGGCCCAGACGAGTGTGGTGGTGCAATCTCAGCTCACCGCAGCCTCCAACAGCTGTTTGTTGCTAGTCTATAGACATTTTTTTTTTTCACTTTTTATTGATATTTTGAGACAGTCTCACTCTGTTGCCCGGGCTGGAGTGCGGTGGTGCGATCTCGGCTCACTGCAACCTCTGCCTCACAGGTTCAAGTGATTCTTGTGCCTCAGCCCCCCAAGTAGCTGGGACTACAGGTGCCACCACCATGCCTGGATAATTTTTATATTTTTAGTAGAGATGGGGTTTTACCATATTGGTCAGGCTTGTCTCAAACTCCTGACCTCAGGTGATCTACCTGCCTTGGCCTCTCAAAGTGCTGGGATTACAGGCGTGAGTCACCACAACCAGCCAATTTTTGTCTATTGACCTTATTTCCCATGACCTTGCTAAACTCATTTATCAGCTGGAGGAACATTTTTGGAGACCCTATGGGATTTTGTTTAATTCAATCTGACAATCACTCTCTTTCAACTGGTGTACTTAAACTATTTACATTTGCTTTTTTTTAGTTTTACATTTAAAACATAATTTTATTAAATTTTAAGCCTGCCACGGTGGCTCACGCCTGTAATCCCAGCACTTTAGGAGGCCGAGGCAGGCAGATCACTTGGGGTCAGGAGTTTGAGACCAGCCTGGCCAACGTAGCGAAACCCCGTCTCTACTAAAAATACAAAAATTAGCCGGGTGGGGTGGCAGGTGCCTGTAATCTCAGCTTCTCAGGAGGCTGAGGCAGGAAAATCACTTGAACCTGGGAGGTGGAGGTCGCAGTGAACCGAGATCGTGCCACTGCACTCTAGCCTGGGTGACAGAGCAAGACTCCATCTCGAAAAATAAAAAATGTTTAAAGGTTTATATTGACAAATTATAATTATGGGGTACAAAGTGATGTCATGATATACATATACAGCGTGGAATGATTGAATCAAGCTAATCAATATATCCATCTCATCAGACACTTACCATGTATTCGTCCTACCTGAAACTTTGTCCCCTTTGACCAGTATCTCCCCATTCTCCCCACCTCCCAGCCTCTGACAACCACCATTCTACTCTGCTTCTGAGTTTGGTTGTTTTAGATGCCACGTAGGAGTGAGAACATGCGGTATTTGTCTTTCTGTGCACAGCTTATTTCACTTGGCATAATGTCCTCTGGGATCATTCATATTGTTGCAAATGGCAAAATGCCATGCTTTTTCAAGGCTGAATAGTATTCCACTGTAGTATAAAACGTCTTCTTTATTCATTCACCCACTGGTGCGCACCCAGTTTGATTCCATAACTTGACTATTGTAAATAATGCTCCAGTGAACATGAGAGGGCAGATATCTTTTCAACATACTGATTTCACATCCTTAGGAGAGGGATCCAGAAGTGGGATTGCTGGATCACATGGGCATTCTGTTTTTAGTTTTTTTGAGGAACCTCAATCATGTTTTCTATAATGGGTATAGTAATTTACATTCCCACGCAAGTATACAAGGGTTTCTTTTGCCCCACATTCTCACCAACCCTTGCTATCTTTCATCACTTTTTTTTTTTTTGAGATAGTCTCACTCTGTTGCCCAGGCTAGAGTGCAGTGGCACAATCTTGGCTCATGGCAACCACTGCCTCCCAGGTTCAAGCAATTCTCCTGCCTCAGCCTCCTGAGGAGCTGGGATGACAGGCATGTGCCACCACACCCTGCTAATTTTTTGTATTTTTAGTAGAGACAGTTTTGCCATGTTGGCCAGGCTGGTCTCAAACTCCTGGCCTCAAGTGATTCTTCCCCCTTCCCCCCACCCCCAGCCTCCCAAAGTGCTGGGATTATAGGCGTGAGCCGCGGCACCTGGCCTCTTTCATCTTTTTGATATTAGCTGTCCTAACAGATGTGAGGTGATATCTCATTGTATTTGATTTGTACATTTCCCTAATGGTTTGTGATGATGAGCATGTTTTCATTACCCGTCGGTCATTTGCGTGTCTTCTTTAGAGAAATGTCTATTCAGGGCCTTTGCCCGAGTTGTTTGCTTGCTGTTGAGTTGTTTGAGTTCCTTCTGTATTTTGGATATTAAGCCCTTATTAGATGTGTGGTTTACAGATATTTTTTCTCAATCTGTGAGATGTCTCTTCACTCTGTTAATTTGCTATGCAGAAGCTTTTCAGTTTGACGTAATCTGTCTTGCCTATTTTTGCTTTTGTTGCCTGAGCTTTTGGAGTCAAAGCCAAAATATCATTGCCCAGACTAATCGCCTGTAGTTTTCCCCTGTTTTCTTCTAGTAGCTTTACAGTTTCAGATCTTACGTTAAGTCTCTAATCCATTTTGAGTTTTTTTTTTTTTTTAATGTGGTGTGAGATAGGGGTCCAATTTCACTCTTCTGTCTTTGAATACCCAGTTTTCCTAACTCTTTATTCCAGAGACTGCCCTTTTCCCATTGTGTGTTCTTGGTAACTCTGCTGTAAATCAATTGATCATCAATGCATGAGTTCATTTCCGGGCTCTGTACTCTGTTTCATTGGCTGATGCATCTATTTTATGCTGGTAACATGCTGTTTTTATTTATTTATTTAGAGATGGAATCTTGCTCTATTACCCAGGCTGGAATGCAGTGGTGTGATCTCGGCTCACTGCAACCTCTGCCTCCAGGATTCAAGCAATTCCTGCCTCAGCCTCACAAGCAGCTGGGATTACAGACACATGCCACAATACCCAGCTAATTTTTGCATTTTTAGTAGAGACAGGTTTTCACCATGTTGGCCAGGCTGGTCTGGAACTCCTGATCTCAGGTGATGACCCACCTCAGCCTCCCAAAGGGCTGGGATTATAGGCGTGAGCCACCACGCCCAGCCCAATGTGCTGTTTTAATTACTTTAGCTTTTGTAATGTAGTTTGAAGTCAGGTAGTGTGACGCCTCCAGCTTTGTTCTTTTAGCTCAAGATTGCCTTGGGTGTGTGTGTGTGTGTGTGTGTGTGTGGTTCCATATTAATTTTAGGATTTTTTTTCTATTTCTGTGAAATAGGACATTGGAATTTTGATAGGGATTGTACTGTATCTGTAGATTACTTTGGATAGTATGAACATTTTAACAATATTTATTCTTCCAGTCCATGAACATGAAATAGCTCTCTATTTATTTGTGTTTTAATTTCTTTTATCAATGTTTTATAGTTTTCAGTATACAGATCTTTCTCCTGCTTGGTTAAATTTATTCCTAAGTATTTTCTTGTTTTGTGGCTGTTGTAAATGGGGGACAGTTTTCTTGATTTCTTTTTCAGATAGTTTGTTGTTAGTGTGTAGGACTGCTACTGACTTTTGTGTGTTGATTTCATATTCTGCAACTTTACCATATTCATTTATTAGTTCTAAAAGGTTTTAAAAAACCATTTATAGGGCCAGGCGTGGTGGCTCATGCCTGTAATCCCAGCACTTTGGGAGGCCGAGGCAGGTGGATCACGAGGTCAGGAGATTGAGACCATCCTGGTTAACATGGTGAAACCCCATCTCTACTAAAAATACAAAAATTAGCCGGGCATGGTGGTGGGTGCCTGTAGTCCCAACTACTCAGGAGGCTGAGGCAGAAGAATGGCGTGAACCCGGGAGGCAGAGGTTGCAGTGAATCGAGAGTACCACTGCACTCCCGCCTGGGCAACTGAGCAAGACTCCGTCTCAAAAAAATATATACATATTTAATGTGATTATTAATATGACTTAATTTAAAGCCTCCATTTTGTTGTTTTAAGTTCATCTGTTGGATTATTTTTTTGTTTTCCACTTTATATATCTGTTGGCTTTTTTGCTATATCTTGTATTTTTTAGTGGTTGTGTTAGAGATTATAGCGTATATAGCACAACTTTTCACATTCTGCGTAAATATTTTACCACCTCAAGTACATTTCATAAATGGAGAATTGTCTCCATCTTTATGTTAAGATTGTCATACATATTATGTCTACATACATTGGAAACCACCCAGATAAATGTTACAATTTTTGCTATCAATAGTTATATATATTCTAAAGAACTTAAGAAGAAGCAGTATTATATTTACCCTGATATTTGTGTTTCTACTGGTTTTCCTTTATTCCTAAGTTCCAGTTTCCCTCTAGCGTTACTTCTTTTCAGTCTGAAAACATTTCCTTTAGGATTTTGTTAAAAGAATGTCCACTGATAACAAATTCTCTTAATTTTCCTTCCTGTGAAAATATCTTCATTTACCCTTCATTCCTGAAGGATATTTTTGCTGGACATAGAATTGTAGGAGGACAGTTCTTTAGGCACCTTAAGTATGTTGATTTTCTGTATTTTCTGAGGATAAACCCACAGTTACATAAGCCATTGTTTTTCCCATGGTTATCACATCCTCCAGCTGCCCTCGAGGCTTCTTTATCTTTATTTTTCAGCATTTTGATGGATGATGTGCCTGGGCATCGTTTTCCTTGGGTTTATCCTATTTGGAATTTGCTGAGCTCTTGAATTGGTAAATTTATGTTTTCCACCAAATTTGGCAAAGTGTGGCCATAATGTCTTCAAATATAGTTTTCCACTCCAATTATTTCTGTCCTTTTGGGATTCCAGCAACAGGAACGATCGAGCTTATTGTTCCATAGGTTCCTGAGATTCTGTTCCTTTCCCACTCAATCTTCTATACTCTCTGTTCTTCAGAGTGGACCATTTCTAGTCATCTGTCTTCAAGTTTCCCAAAGCCTCCTCCTTTCATCTCTATTCTAATACTGAGTCCATCCTATGAATTTTTTATTTCAGATAATGTAGGTTTTTTTTTTTTCAATTCTAAAATTTCCATTTGGTTCTAGTTTCTATCTTTCTGCAGAGAAATTTTATCCTTCCATTCACTTCCAGATTGTTCATCTTAACCTCATGAATTAAAAAAATTTACCTGTGTTATTCTGGGACTGGTGTCTGTTGATTGTCTTTTTTCCTTGAGTATTGCTCAGCTTTTTTTTTTTTTTTTGAGATGGGGTCTCACTCTGTTGCCCAGGCTGGAGTGCAATGGTGCAATTGTGCAATCTCAGCTTACTGCAACTTCCGCCTCCAGGGTTCAAGCAATTCTCCTGCCTCAGTCTCCTGAGTAGCTGGGATTACAGGTGCCTGCCATGACCCCTGGATAGTTTTTATTTTGTATTTTTAATAGAGACAGGGTTTCACCATGTTGACCAGGCTGGTCTCGAACTCCTGACCTCAGATGATCTGCCCACCTCAGCCTCCCAAAGTGCTAGGATTACAAGCATGAACCACTGCACCTGGCCAGCTTTTCTTTTTTCTTTCTATTTCTTTCTTTTTTTTGAAACAGGACCTCACTCTATCGCCCAGGCTAAAGTACAGTGCCATGATCTCAGCTCACTGCAGCCTCTGCCTCCCGGATTCAAGTAGTTCTCCAACCTCAGCCTCCCGAATACCTGGGACTATAGGCACCTGCCACCATGCCCAGCTAATTTTTGTATTTTTACTAGAGACGGGGTTTCACCATATTGGTCAGGCTGATCTTGGACTCCTGACCTCAGGCAATCCGCCTGCCTCGGCCTCCCAAAGTGCTGGGATTACAGCCGTGAGCCACCGCGCCCGGCCTTGGTTGGCTTTTCCTGTATCTTTTGTGGGTTGGGTAATTTTGGATAGAGGCTGGACATTTTGAATACTGTGTTGTGAGGCTCTGGGTTCCACTTAACACTCTGGAGAAGGCTGCCTTGCTGCTGTTGCTTTAGGAGGCAGTGGTTCCGCTGGCCAGATGCAGAGCACACATTCTGGCTTTCTTTCCACAGGCAGCGGTTCCAACATCAGCTCAGTTTTCAAAGTCCTTCCAGTGTTGGTTGGGTCTCCCTGGTGTGTGGTCTCTGGAGGATTAGTCTGGGGTTTGGATGGTATACATGGTGGTCCAGGTCTTGAAACCTCACATACTTCCTTGGGAACGTTGAGGGAGTAGCTCAGGCCTGAACCTGGGACTTCTGTTGGTTCATATGCAGGACTGGGCAAGGCCTTTCTCCAGCTCATTCTTTTGTGCGATTTCTTCCACACCCTCAGACTCCTTTCTCTGTCTTCTGGCTAGACATATTTTTCCCCTGGGTTTTTACTGTTAGTACTTATAGCGCAGCACTGGGATTTGTCCCACACTTGGGTCAATGCTGGGAGTCAACAGAGGGCAAAACAGTGCAAAACTCACCCTCACTTCCAGTTGTTATTCAACCTTTGACTTCAGGCTCCAGTCTGCCTGCTGTTATTAACACTTCACAGGCCCTCAGGCAGTTGATTTTTATATTCTGTTCCAAAGTTTTTGCTGTAATCAGTGGGGGAGAGAGGCTGTGTTACCGGTTGGGGGTGTCCAGGTTCTTGGCATCTTCAACAAAGAATTGGACAAAATGCACAAACAGGCCAGGAGAGGTGGCTGCTCCTGCCTGTAATCCCAGCACTTTGGGAGGCCGAGGTGGGTGGATCCTTGAAGTCAGGAGTTTGAGGCCAGCCTGGCCAACATGGTGAAACACTGTCTCTACTAAAAATACAAAAATTAGCTGGGTGTGGTGGTGGGCGCCTGTAATCCCAGTTACTTGGGAGGTAGGAGAATTGCTTGGACCTGGGAGGCAGAGGTTGCAGCGAGCTGAGATTGCATCACGGCACTCCAGCCTGGGTGACAGAGTGCGACTCTGTCTCAAAACAACAACAACAAAACTGTGCAAACAAAGCAAGGAAAGAATGAAGCCACAAAAGCAGAGATTTATGGAAAACAAAAGTACATTCCATAGGGTGGGAGCAGGCTTGAGCACAGGGGCTCAAAAGCCTGATTACACAATTTTCTGGGGTTTAAATACCCTCTAGAGGTTTCCCATTGGTTACTCAGTGTACACCCTATGTAAATGAAGTAGTGGCCTGCAATGGGTCTAATTGGTTGCAGAAAGCAGCTAATCAGAGGCTGAAGTGAAATCACAAAGTTACCTCCTGTGGAAACATCTGATTGGTTGCAGAAAGTAACCAATCAGAGGCTGAATTGAAGTTACAAGGTTAAACTCCTATGCAAATGAAGACTTGGACCCTGGACCAGCCTGATTGGTTGTGAGAGGGGACCAATCAGAGATACTTTCAACTTTTTTATCTGCTTCTCAGAAAAGCGGGCATGGTGCAAAGGGAGTAGCGTCTGGTCCTTCTGTTACTCGGGCATAGAAGTTGGGGTTTTCCTTTTGATTTAATCCTAGGAAGTCAGTATGAATTACTCGTAGGTTCGCTGCCTCTAGACCCTATTTTCCTTCCTCAGCTATAGTCAGTTTACTCCGTCGTGGCTGGCACCAGAATTCAGAATACTCATTCATTCATTCATTCATTCATTCATTCATTCATTCCACAGAGTCACGCTCTGTGGCCCAGGCTGGAGTGCAGTGGTGTGATTTCAGCTCATTGCAACCTCTGCCTCCTGGGTTCAAGCAATTCTCCTGCCTCAGCCTCCCAAGTAGCTGGGATTACAGGCGCCTGTCACCACACCTGGCTAATTTTCTGTATTTTTAGTAGAGACAGGGTTTCACTGTGTTAGCCAGGATGGTCTTGATCTCCTGACCTCGTGATCTGCCCGCCTTGGCCTCCCAAAATGCTGGGACTGATTACAGGCATGAGCCACCACGCCCTGCCCAGAATACACATTTTTAAGGTGACCACTTTATTGGGCTCTTATGAATTTCAGTACTTTTTTTTTTTAAAGAAAGCTATTTGACATACAATAACATATAAAATAGGTATAAAAATCAGGGAGTTTAGGAACAGAACAAATACCTAGGAACCTGTTATGCACCTTGTGTCATTCTTTTATCCCATCCCCTTGTGTCATTCTCCGGTCCCCAGAGGTGACCACCAGTCTGAATTAATTTTTATTATAATGACATCGCTTTTCCTAATAATTATGCTACTTTTGGGTACATCCATAAATAGTGTTTACTTGTTCATTATTTTAATTATACATAAAAATGGTGTCAGTGCATGTATTCTTTTCTTTTGCAACTTGCTTTTTTTTTTTTTTCCTTAATAAGCCAGGTGTTTGTTGCCCAGGCTGGAGTGCAGTGGTGCAGCCATGGCTCACTGCAGCCTCAAACTCCTGGGCTCAAGTGTTCATCCTGCCTCAGCCATCCAAATAACAGATTATAGATGCACTCACCACCATGCTCAGCTAATTCTTTTTGTTGTTGAGATGTGGTCTTGTTATGTTGCCTAGACTGATCTTGAACTCCTGGACTCAAGCCATCTTCCCATCTCAGCCTCCCAAAGCACTGGGATTACAGACATGAGCCATGGTGCCTGACCCCTACAACTTACTTTTCTGTCCAAAATTATTTTAAGATTCGTCTACCAATGGGCATGGCTGTAGTTCTTCTTCTTTTTTTTTTTTTTCTGAGACAGAGTCTTGCTCTGTCACCCAGGCTGGAGTGCAGCAGCGCAGTCTCAGCTCACTGCAAGCTCTGCCTCTGGGTTCATGCCATTCTCCTGCCTCAGCCTCCCGAGTAGCTGGGACCACAGGTGCCCACCACCACATCTGGCTAGTTATATATATATATTTTTTTTTCTTTTTTTCTTTTTTTTTTTAGTAGAGATGGGGTTTCACTGTGTTAGCCAGGATGGTCTCGATCTCCTGACCTCATGATCCACCTGCCTTGGCCTCCGAAAGTACTGGGATTACAGGTGTGAGCCACCACACCCGGCCAGGCATGGCTGTAGTTCTTTAATCTCCAGTTCAGTGTTGTGGTTCATTGTATGAATATACATCCATATATTTATTCATTCATCTGTTAAGTGGAAATTGAGTTTTTTCTGATGGTTTGATCTTGTGAACAATGAGGTAGTGGCCCTTCCTGTCCTAGAGATCTGGTGCAGAAGTTTCCCTTCCTGTCCTAGAGATCTGGTGCAGAAGTTTCTTTCGGGCCTGTACCTAGGAGCGGAATTGCTGGGCCAAAGGCTATCACACCATTGGCATGGCTAGATCATTGGCAGTTCATTTTCAGAACAGCCATACCAATTTATCCCTCCATCAGTGCACGAGAGTCTCTGCCAACCAACACCCTTGCTAACGCTCGACATCATCAGACGTGATCATTGTTGTCAGTCTAGTCTGTGCAAAAATGGTACCCTGTTAGTTTTCATTTCCATTTCTTGGAATACTTTTTTTTTTTTTTTTTTTTTTTTTTTTGAGATGCAATCTCACTTTATTGCCCAGGCTGGAGTGCGGTGGCGTGATTTTGGCTCACTGCCACTGCTGCCTCCTGGGTGCAAGCAATTCTCCTGCCTCAACCTCCTGAGTAGCTGGGATTACAGGTGCCACCACCACGCCCAGCTAACTTTTCTATTTTTAGTAGAGATGGGGTCCACCGTGTTGACCAGGCTGGTCTTGAACTCCTGACCTCATGATTCGCCTGCCTCAGCCTCCCAAAGTGCTGGGGTTACAGGTGTGAGCCACTGCACCTGGCCATTTCTTGGAATACTTTGATATGGACCATTTTTGGCCATTTGTGTGGTGTTTTCAGTGAAAGCCTATTCATGCCTTTATCCATCTTTCCATCGGGTTGTCATTTTTCTCTTTTGGATTTTAGGAAGTCTTCGTTCTAGATGCTAACCCTTTGTCAGCTATGTGTGTGCTGGAATTATCTTTTCTGAGTGTGCAACCTCTGTTTTCACCTTCTTTGTGTTGACTTTTGATAAACAGCCATGCTCACTGTGACTATAGTTGCAGATGGTACTTTCTGCCTTTGTGGTGTGTGTCTTCACGGTCACAGTGTGCTTTTTGCATCTTGTGCTCTTTGTGTCTCACGTTTGTACCTTGATTTGTTTTTTGGTATGAAGTGATGGCTAAATGCCATTCTGCTCCCCTCCCTGTAGGGATAACCAGTTGCCCAAGCACCATTTATTGAATGTCCGTTTCCTCCTGCTGATTTCTGGCACCCCCTTTGCTAAGCATCGAGTTTATATAGGCACACATGCCTCTCTGAGCTCTCGGTCCATCCTGTCCAAAGGGACTAGAATGATACTTACTCCCGTAGTTACTAAGGATTTACAGTATGCCCTGTAACCTGGGAGGTGAAGCATTTCGGCTGTTCTTGACTCTGCTCTAAATTCTAGAATCAGTTCGCCAAGCTTCATGAAAATCCTGCGTGTGCTTCCAGGAATCATCACTGCTACACCATGTGGCTGAGGTTTGGGGTTAAGGAAATTGTCTTCACTTTGCTATGCATTTTTATTATGGATAGATAGATGTTCCATTTTTTTAAATGTTTTTCCTGGCCAGGTGCAGTGGCTCACACCTATAATCCCAGCAGGAAGCTGAGGCAGGAGGATCACTTTAGCTCAGGAGTTTGAGACCAGCCTGGGCGACACTGTCTGACCCTGTCTCCAATGAAAGTTTAAAACAAACTAGCCAAGCATGGTGGTGCGCACCTGTGGTTCCAGCTACTCGGGAGGCTGAGGTGGGAGGATCGCTTGAGCCTGGGAAGTCGAGCCTGCAGTGAGCTGTGATTGCACCACTGCACTCCAGCCTGGGTGACATAAAGAGCCTATGTCTCAAAAAATAAAAATAAAATTAAAAAATGTTTTTCCTATGCCAGTGAGATGACCGGAGATGTTCCTTCCTTATTCTGTTACTATGGAGAATGTATACACGTATTTCCTAATGTTAAGGCACCGTTTCAATCCAGGGATAAACTCGATTTGGTCATAACGTGTTACAGATACAGGCACACACAGAGAGATCATGCTGTCGCATTATAACCAAATTAAATAGATAAAGCACATTATGGGCCAGGCATAGTGGCTCACGCCTGTAATCCCAGGACTTTGGGAGGCTAAGGCGGGAGGATCACTTGAGGCCAGGAGTTTGAAACCAGCCTGGGGGCAACATAGCAAGACCCTATTTCTACAAAAAATAAAAAATAAAAAATAGCCAGGTGTGGTGGCACACGCCTATAGTCCCAGTTACTCAGGAGGCTGAGGTGGGAGGATCACTTGAGCCCAGGAGGTCAAGGCTGCAGTGAACGGTGATCGTGCCACTGCACTCCAGCCTGGGCAAGTTCAGCAAGACACTATTTTTTAGAAAAACATTGGCCGGGTGCGGTGGCTCAAGCCTGTAATCCCAGCACTTTGGGAGGCCGAGACAGGCGGATCATGAGGTCAGAAGATCAAGACCATCCTGGCTAACACAGTGAAACCCCGTCTCTACTAAAAAATACAAAAAACTAGCCGGGTGAGGTGGCGGGCGCCTGTGGTCCCAGCTACTCGGGAGGCTGAGGCAGGAGAATGGCGTGAACCCGGGAGGCGGAGCTTCCAGTGAGCTGAGATCCGGCCACTGCACTCCAGCCTGGGCGACAGAGCAAGACTCTGTCTCAAAAAAAAAAAAAAAAAAAAGAAAAGAAAAACGTTATGACCAAATGTATACACAGTCTTGCGCTGCATAGAGATATTTTGGTCAGTGACTAACTACATATCCGACAGTAGTCTCATGAGAGATTGTAATGGACCTGAAAATTCCCTATCGCCTGGTGCTGTGGTGGCCATCGTCACATCACAGTGCAATGCGTTACTCATGTGTGTGTGTGTGTGTGCACGCACGTGATGCTGGGTAAACAAGCCCTCTGCACCACCAGTCATAGAAAAGTCTAGCACATACAATTATGTCCAGTGCACAGTACTTGCTAATGATTATAAACCACTCTGTTACTAGTTCATGTAGATACTATCCTATACTTTTTTTTATCATGATCTTAGAGTATACTACTGATTAAAAACAAAAACAAAGTAACTATAAAGCAGCCTCAGGCAGGTCCTTCGGGAGGGATTGCAGAAGGCCTCCATTGGGACAGGATGTGGAAGGGAAGTCAGTGATATTGGCGATCCTGACCCTGTGTAGGCCTAGGCTAATACTGGGCTAATATGTGTGTTTCTGTTTGTAACAAAAAAGGGTTTTAAAGTAGAAAAAAGGGCCGAGTGCAGTGGCTCATGCCTGTAATCCTAATACTTTGGGAGGCCCAGGCAGGAGGATCACCTGAGGTCAGGAGTTCAAGACCAGCCTGGCCAACATGGTGAAACCCCGTCTCTACTAAAAATACAAAAATTAGCCAGGTGTGGTGGCACGTGTCTGTAATCCTAGCTTCCTGGGAGGCTGAGGCAGGAGAATCACTTGAACCGGGAAGGTAGGGGTTGCAGTGAGCTGAAATCGTGCCACTGTACTCCAGCCTGGGTGACAGAGCGAGACTCCATCAAAAAAAAAAAACCAAAATAATTAGAAAAAAGTTTCAAAAATACTAGGTTGGTGCAAAAGTAATTGCAGTTTTTGCCATTAAAAGTAATGGCATTAAAAAGTAATGGCAGGCCGGGCATGGTGGCTCAAGCCTATAATCCCAGCACTTTGGGAGGCCGAGACGGGCGGATCCTGAGGTCAGGAGATCGAGACTATCCTAGCTAACATGGTGAAACCCTGTCTCTACTAAAAAATACAAAAAACTAGCCGGGCGAGGTGGCGGGCGCCTGTAGTCCCAGCTACTCGGGAGGCTGAGGCAGGAGAATGGCGTAAACCCGGGAGGCAGAGCTTGCAGTGAGCTGAGATCCGTCCACTGTATTCCAGCCTGGGCAACAGAGCCAGACTCCGTCTCAAAAAAAAAAAAAAAAAAAAAAAAAAAAGTAATGGCATTACTTTTGCACCAACCTTAATAGAAAAAAACGTACAGAATAAAGAAGAAAGAAAATATTTTTGTACAGCTGTACAATGTGTTTGTGTTTTAAGCTACGTATTACAAAAGAGTAAAGGTTTTTTTAAAGTTTACAAAGTAACAGTAAGCTAACGTTACTTTATTATTGAAGAAAAAATATTTTTAATAAACAGAGTATAGCTTAAGTATACAGTGTTTATAAAGTCTCCAGTAGGCCAGGAAGGGTGGCTCACACCTATAATCCCAGCACTTTGGGAGGCCAAGGCAGGTGGATCACCAGAAGTCAGGAGTTTGAGACCAGCTTGGTCAACATGGCAAAACCCCGTCTTTACTAAAAATACAAAAATTAGCCGGGTTTGATGGTGCACACCTGTAGTCTCAGCTACTCAGGAGGCTGAGGCAGGAGAATCGCTTGAACCTGGGAAGCGGAGGTTGCAGTGAGCTGAGATGGTGCCACTGCACTCTAGCCTGGGCGACAGAGTGAGACCCTGTCTCAAAAAACAAAAAAAAAGTCTCCAGTGGTGCACAATAATGCCCTAGGCCTTCACACTCACTCACCCTCTCTCACCGACTCACCCAGGGCACCTTCCACTCCCGCAAGCTCCATTCGTGGTGAGTGCTGTATCAGGTACAGCACTTTAAAATCATTGATCCTATATTTTCACTGTGCCTTCTCTGTGTTTAGATGTGTTTAGATTCACAGGTATACACTATTGTGTTGCGGTTGCCTGCAGTGTTCAATGCTGTCCTGCTGTGCACGTTTGCAGCCCTGGAGCCACAGGCAACACCATACAGCCTGGGTGTGGGGTAGGTTCTGCCGTCTTCGAGTACACTGCTGGATCTGTGGAAGTTCACTTACACATGACGAAATGGTCCAACAACACGCACACACACCTATAACATTATAGCAATATGGGTATAATATTCTACGCATGTCTCAGAATGTATCCCCAGCACTGAGCATTGCTTGTCTGTATAATACTATTGAGGTAGGAGGTGGGAATCAACCAGATTGAAGACTGGCTAAAACACGGAAGAGGCACCGAAGGCTCCTCTCCATCAGACAGGTCCACCAGTGCCATGCCAGTTTAGCATTGCCATGGCAACACCCGAAAGTTACCTCTCCTTTTCATGGCAGTGACCTAGAAGTTACCACCCTTTTTTTTTTTTTTTTTTTTTTTTTTTTTTTTTTTTTTGAGAAGGAGTCTCGCTCTTATCACCCAGGCTGGAGTGCAGTGGCACGATCTCAGCTCACTGCAAGCTTGCAAGCTCCCGGGTTTACGCCATTCTCCTGCCTCAGCCTTCCGAGTAGCTGGGATTACAGGTGCCCGCCACCATGCCCAGCTAATTTTTTGTATTTTTAGTAGAGACGGGGTTTTACCGTGTTAGCCAGGATGGTCTCCATCTCCTGACCTGGTGATCCGCCCGCCGTGGCCTCCCAAAGTGCTGGGATTACAGGCATGAGCCACCGTGCCCGGCCCCTTTTCTAGAAATTTCTAAATAATCTGCCCTTTAACTTACGTATAATTGAAAGTGGAGTTTGGGCATAATGGCTCACAGCTGTAATTCCAGCACTTTGGGAGGCCGAGGTGGGCAGTTCACTTGAGGTCAAGAGTTTGACATCAGCCTGGCCAATATGGTGAAACCCCGTCTCCACTAAAAATACAAAAATTAGCCAGGCGTGGTGGCGGGCACCTGTAATCCCAGCTACTCGGGAGGGTGAGGCAGGAGAATGGCGTGAACCCGGGAGGTGGAGGTTGCAGTGAACTGAGATGCCACCACTGCGCTCCAGCCTGGGTGACAGAGCGAGACTCCATCTCAAAACAAACAAACAAACAAACAAAAAAACCAAGAAAGTGGGTATAGGTATGATTGCAGAACTGCTCCCAAGATGTTACTCTCAACACACTGCCTGTGGGGTAGCCCTGCCCTGCAGGAGAGTCACGAGGCTGTAACACCAGTAAAGCTACCTTATTCTACCCCACTGCCAGCTTTCCCTTGAAGTCTGTCCTAGGCGAAGCTAAGAACCCTCGCCAGCTAAGCCCTACTCTGGGGCTCGCCTGTCCTGCATCACTGCTAGATGGTTGGATTGTTTTTGTTGTTGTTTCAGAGATTTTGTGTATGTTTGTTAGAGTGCCATTAACTTCCCTTCTCTTACCACCCTTGTCTATCGGGCACAAGGATTTTCCCATCATCAGAGAATCTGCTGGGGAATGCTCCCTTTGGCTGTCTTTCCTGGAAGACTTTGAATAAGATGTAAATCATCTGTGCCTGGAACGCTTTGCTAGAACTTGCTCACAAAACAAGCTGGGCCTCGTTTTTGTATTTGTGAGAAGATTTCTAAAATACTGATTAAATCTTTGTTGTTGTTGTACAATTCAGGATGTCTCTTCTGAGTCTGTATTGGGAATTTGTATTTTCCTGGGAATGTGTCCATTTCATGTAATTATCAAATTTATTTGCAAAAAGATGTTCATAATATTCCTTTTTTTTTCTTTTCTTTTCTTTTTTTTTTTTTTTTGAGATGGTCCCGCTCTGTTGCCCAGGCTGGAGTGCAGTGGCACGATCTCGGCTCATTGCAACCTCCACCTCCTAGATTCAAGTGATTCTCCTGTCTCAGCCTCTCAAGTAGCTGGGATTACAGGCAAGTGCCAGCAAGCCCAGCTGATTTTTTTGAGACATAGTCTCGCTTTGTCACCCAGGCTGGAGTGCAGTGGCGTGATCTTGGCTCACTGCAAGCTCTGCCTCCCGGGTTCACACCATTCTCCTGCCTCAGCCTCCCGAGTAGCTGGGACTACAGGCGCCCGCCACCACACCCAGCTAATTTTTTGTATTTTTAGTAGAGACGGGGTTTCACCATATGGGTCAGCTGGTCTTGAATTTCTGACCTCTGGTGATTTGCCCCCCTCAACCTCCCAAAGTATTGGGATTACAGGCGTGAGCCACCACACCCAGCCCGTAATATTCCCTTATTAACTTTTCAATCTCGACTCTCCTGTGTAGTGATGTTCATTTTCTCTATCTCAATAGTTTCTGTGTTTTCTATTTTTAAAAAAAATTGATCAGTCTTGCTAGAGGCTTAGTTCAACTATATTAGTTCTTTCAAAAAGTTGAGTCTATAATTCCTCCCCATTGTATTTTTCTATTTTATTAATTTCTGCTTGCCTTGATTATCTTCCTTTCATTTTCTTTGGAATTATTTTCCTGTTCTGCTAACTTTTTAAGTTGGGTACTTTATTAATTTTAGCAGATTTTCTTCTAATATATGCATTTATGATTACAAAGTACTCATCCCCATATGGTATTATAACTCATTGTCATTTTTGGTATTTTCATTATTTAGTCTTAAGCATTTCTGAATTTCCATTATGAGACTTTTTTACCCATGGATAATTAGAAATTGTTTTTAAATTTCTAGATTTATTAAGATTTTTAGGTTTTAGATTTCTTTCATTGTTATTGACTTCTAAATGACTTGTGTTGTGATCAGAGAATGTTGTTACTAAGATACCAATTCTTCCAGGTCTATTTAGATTTGATTTATGGTCGACTATGTATTCAGTTTTATAATATTTCTTGGGCCCTGGAGAAGAAAAGCATCTTCTCCCGTTATTGTATACAGAATTCTATAAATATCCTGCGGACCAGGTTTGTTATTTTGTTACTCAGATCTTCTAAACCCTTACTGATTTTGATTTGCTCGTTCTATCAATTAATGAAGGAGGCGTGTTAAAATCTCCCTGTATGCTGCTGGATTGATCAGTTTCTTGTAGCCATTTCTTTTGTAATTTGTTTTCTTTATAAAATTTAAAGTTATCCTAATAGGTACATACAAGTTCAGAATTCTTCTGTAGTTCTCCCGAGTCGGCATCATACTGTGACTTCTTTATCCCTAACAATGCTTTTTGCATTTTGATTAGAATATTTTTTCCTGGCCGGGCACGGTGGCTCACGCCTGTAATCCCAGCACTTTGGGAGGCCAAGGTGGGTGGATCACCTGAGGTCGGGAGCTCGAGACCAGCCTGACCAACATGGAGAAACCCCCTCTCGACTAAAAGTACAAAATCAGCTGGGCTTGGTGGCACATGCCTGTAATCCTAGCTACTCAGGAGGCTGAGGCAAGGGCAAACGCTTAAACCCAGGAGGTGGAGGTTGCAGTGAGCCGAGATTGTGCCATGGCACTCCAGCCTGGGCAACGAGAGCAAAACTCCGTCTCAACCAATTCTTTTTACTTTCAACCAATACCTGTACTAACATTTTAGGAGCATCTTTTTTGTTTTTTATTTTTATTATTTATTATTTTATTTTTATTTTTTTGAGACAGAGTTGCTCTGTTGCCCAGGATAGAGTGCAGTGGCACGATCTTGGCTCACTGCACCCTCTCCCTCCCGGATTCAAGCAATTCTCCTGCCTCAGCCTCCCAAGTAGCTGGGACTACAAGCGTGTGCCACCACACCCAACTAATATTTTGTATTTTTAGTAGAGATGGGATTTCACCATGTTGGCCAGGCTGGTCTCAAACTCCTGACCTCAGGTGATCCACCTGCCTCAGCTGGGATTACAGGCATGAGCCACTGTGCCTGGCCATAGGCATACAATTTTAGAGCTTTTCTTTAACAGTTATTTTCTGTCTAAACTTGGAAGACAGTTGTTCCTGTTCCTTTTTTGCTTCTTTTCTGTCTGATAGGAAGTTGGAGGTGGTCTGATTGTTGTAGTGTATGGGTGACCTGTATTTTCTCTGGTGCAGCTTTTAAGACCTGTGTGTCATGTTCTGCAGTTCCACTATGAGGAACCTCTGAATGGATTTCTAGTCATCCTGCTTGGATTCATCTGGGCTTCCTTATCTGAAAGACTATGTCTTTCATTCATTCTAGGAAATCCTTTGCCATTATCCCTCCTGACAATGCCTCTTTCCTGTTCTGTGCAGAATTTCTTTCTGCAGCACCAATTAACCCTGTGCCGGACCTTCTCCCCTGACCTTCTGTGTCTCAGAGCCTGTCTTTTCACCTCTGATTATCTTGGTGCTACATTCCCTGTAACATCTTTGGGTCAATTTCCAGTCTACTAATTCTACCTTCAGCTGTGTTGGTCTGTGTTTAACCCTTCCATTGTGCTGCAGTCCGTGGATTTTCTGCAGGTCTACCTTCTAGTCTGCCAATTTTTTCTTGTTCTTTTGAGACAGAGTCTCACTCTGTTGCCCATGCTGGAGTGCAGTGGCACAATCTTAGCTCACTGCAACCTCCACCTCCCGGGTTCAAGTGATTCTCCTGCCTCAACCTTCCAAGTAGCTGAGATTACAGCTATGTGCCACCACGTCTAGTTTTTATATTTTTCGTAGTGACAAGGTTTTGCCATGTTGGCCAGGCTGATCTCGAACTCCTGATCTCAGGTGATCTGTCTGCCTCAACCTCCCAAAGTGCTGGGATTACAGGTGTGAGCCACTGCACCCGGCCCCAATTTTCTAATTCTCTGTTTAGTCATGTTTGTCTGCTGTCTAATCTTTCCAGTGATTTAAGATTTATTCATGACTATATTTGTTTTACTTTGTTTCTTTCCCAGTTTTTAAATTCTCTTACTAGGTTTTCATTTCCCTATTTCAGGTCTTTAAAAATATTAAACGTTGTGTTTTATATGCTGCTTTCGTTAACACCGATATCCCAGGTCTTTCTGGGCCAAGTTCTGTTTGTTATTTGGGCTGAGCTTTTACATGGTGCCTTTTACTGTCTGGTAGTTTTTTTCTTTTATTAAAAATCATATTATTGTACATATTATATGTAAATAGATATTTGAACTTGACCCTGGAAATTCTCTGAGGCCTGGGTTGAGGTGTATTCCTCCAGAGAAAAATGTGTTTGTTTTGGGCAGGTTCCTGGGGCACTACAAATCCACATTAAATTACAATTCTCAGCTGGGCGTGGTGGCTCATGCCTGTAATCCCGACATTTTGGGAGGGTAAGGTGGGCAGATCACCTGAGGTCAGGAGTTCGAGACCAGCCCGGCCAACATGGCAAAACCCTGTTTCTAATAAAAATATAAAAATTAGCTTGGTATGGTGGCAGGCACCTGTAATCCAAGCTACTTGGGAGGCTGAGGCAGGAGAATTGCTTGAACCCGGGAGGCAGAGGTGGCGGTGAGCCAAGATCGCGCCACTGCACTCCAGTCTAGGCGACAGAGTGAGACTCCATCTCCCCTGACACTCCCCCCGCCCCAACAACAGCAAAAAAACATAATTACAATTCTCGCCTTGTCATTTTGGGGTCATGCTAAGAGCAGAATATTCAGGGGCCAAGCCTGTGGCAGGGCTGGTCAGTGCCACACATTCTCTCGGGATTTAAGAAATAAACTTTCCCGGTTCTAAGGTTGAGACAGTTTCCCTGCCAACTAAGGCTCAGGATGTTTCCTAGTTCGCCCTTTTCTGAAAGGGGCAGCCGTTCCAGAATGCTGGCTTCAGGCTGGGTGGCCTCTGACCCCGCTCCCATCCTGGTCCCCAGGCATGGTGCCCCGTCCCTCTTAGGACAGAGTCACCATGTCAGAACCACATTCGTGCCCCAAGTATCTGCTGGCTTCAGCCCCTCTCCTGCCTCTTGGACTCCTGCTGTCATTTTGCCCATAGACTCCCAGAATTTCTTTCAGTTGTTTGCAGCTTCATTCTGGCAACGTAATTTAGGTGTTTTGCAGGGAGTAATCGCAGGGTCTCTAGTCCAGAGCTCTCAACCTTAGCTTACATCCGAGTCCACCGGAGAACTTGTAAGCAGAGGTTCCCAGCACCCCCTCCAGAGTTTTGGACCCAGACAGGCTGGGGCAGGCCTGAGAATCTGCATGTCTGAGGAGCTCTCGGGTGATGCTGGCACTGCTGGTGCAAGGGCCACACGTGGGGGGCATCTGCCCTTTTCCTCTACAGCACCCAGCAGGCACAGGGGCTCTCATCAGGCATAGAGGAGCGCCACATCAGGGGTGTTCAATTAATCTGGTGTATCTGCCTCAAAAGCCATCTTCACAGTGACTCACAGATTTTAGCATGTGTGAGCATTGCTCGGACGGCTTCTTAAAACACAGTGGCTAGGCGCGGTGGCTCACATCTATGATCCAGGCTCGTTGGGAGGCCAAGGCAGGCGGATCATTTGAGGTCAGAAGTTCAAGACCAGCCTCACCAAAATAGTGAAACCCCGTCTCTACTGAAAATACAAAAATTCACTGAGTGAAGTGGCTCATGCCTGTAATCCCAGCTTCCTGGGAGGCTGAGGCAGGAGAATCGCTTGAACCCAGGAGACGGAGTTTGCAGTGAGCGGAGATTGCACCACTGCACTCCAGCCTGGGTGACTCTGTCTCAAAAATTAAAATAAAATAAAATAAAATAAAACACATAGCGTACTTGCCATCAGAGTGTTAATATTAGTTATAAAGAATCAACTTAGAGTTTCTACGTGTCACCGATAAACTGTATTAACATAAATTCTGTTTTTACATATTGCTCCCTCCTGCTTTCTTGACGTGTGTCTTGATGTGTTTAACACACCGGCTTTATTTCTACTTGTTAAATAATGAAAACATTTAATCTTATGTATCTTTTTTCATAGTCTTAGCTAGATCTAAGTTTAAACAGCAATTATTCTCTCCATCGTTATAGAGTGTAAGTGCGGTTTTTATTTCCTCTTTGACCCAAGACTCATTTAGGAGAATCCTTTACACGTCCAATTGAATCATAAAATGCTTATTAATTTCAAGTGATAATGCATTGCGGTTTAAGAAAATGCTCCATTATTATTATTATTATTATTTTTTGCGTCTCAATGTATTGTCAAGCTTTCTAACTGTCATGTAGACACTCAAAAGGTATATTCTCTGCTTGAATAAAAAATAATTTGAACATATATTTATCTCTTAAGTGTATCTCTTTTACAACATTTAGATTCTCTCCGATTTTTCCCTCCTTGAGTGGGCCTTATGATTCTCCAGAGTCCTGCCTGGAGAGTTTCCAGACTGTGACACAGGGAGGGGGGACCCGAGCTGAGCTGCTGGACTCACAGAGCTGAGGAAATGGAGCTGAGGGTTCAGGGAGATAAGGACAGATGGAGAGAGCAAAGCAGAGCCCTGGGGAGGAGGGAGCTGCAGAGAGAGCTGGAGCTTTGTAGAGGGTCCTCTTCAGCCACTCCTGAAAGCAATTCATGAATGTTAATCCACCTAACAGCAGAGTTTCAAAATACACTAAGCTGGCCGGGCGTGGTAGCTCACACCTGTCATCCCAGCACTTTGGGAGACTGAGATGGGTGGATCACTTGAGGTCAGGAGTTCCAGACCAGCCAGGCCAACATGGCGAAACCCCAACTCTACTAAAAATACAAAAAATTAGCCGAGCATTGTGGTGCTCATCTGTAGTCCCAGCTACTCGGGAGGCTGAGGCATGAGAATCCCTTGAACCCAGGAGGTAGAGGTTGCAGTGAGCCGAGATTGAGTCACTGCATGCCAGCCTGGGTGACGGCGAGACTCTGTCTCAAAAAACAAAAACAAGACAAAACCCCCAAAACAAAATACACGAAGCAAAACCCAAAAGAACGGTAAAGAGGCATAGGGAAATCCATGACAGTGATTTCAACCCTGCTCTCTCAATAACCGATCAAACAGGCGCACAGAAAACCACTAAGAACTCAGAAGATCAGGGCATCACCATTGGCCACCTCAATGGACTTGATATTTATAGAATGCTCAACCCAGCAATAGGAGAATATGCGTTCTTTTTAAATTCCACGTGGAAGATTCACCAAGGTAGATCCTATTTGGGGCCACAAACAAGTCTCAGTAAACTTGAAAAGATTCAAATCATACAGAGTGTGTTCTCTCACCTCAATCGAATTAAGTGAAAACCAGTAACAGAGGCCAGGCATGGTGGCTCATGCCTGTAATCCCAGCACTTTGGGAGGCTGAGGTGGGTGGATCACCTGAGGTCAGGAGTTTGAGACCAGCCTGGCCAACATGGTGAAACCCCAACTCTACTAAAAGTACAAAAATTAGCCAGGCGTGGTGGTGGGCACCTGTCATCCCAGCTACTCAGGAGACCGAGGCGTGAGAATCACTGAACCCAGGAGGGGGAGGTTGCAGTGAGCCGAGATCACACCACTGCACTCCAGCCTGGGTGACAAGAGCAAAACTCCATCTCAAAAATAAAAACAAACAGTAACAAAGATTCCTAGAGAATACCCAAATATTTGGGGACAAAAATAAGCACTTCTGAGTAATCCATAGGTCAAAGAGATCAAAAATGGAAATTAGTAAGAAATTTGAAGTGAATAACGATAGAAACACAACTTAGTGGAATTCTCAAAATGCTGCGAAAGTGGTACACAGGAGGGAATTTAGAACACTGAATACTGGCCGGCGCCGTGGCTTACACCTATAATCACAGCACTTTGGGAGGCCAAGGCGGGGGGATCACTTGAGGCCAGGAGTTCGAGATTAGCCTGGGCAACATAGTGAGGCTCTGTTTCTACAAACAACAACAACAACAAAAACCCAAAAATGAACTGGGCATAGTAGTGTACACCTGTAATCCAAGCTACTCACAAGGCTGAGATGGGAGGATCACCTTAGCCTGGGGAGGTCAAGGCTGCAGTGAGCCGTGATTGTACCCCTGCAATCCAGCCTGGGTGACAAAGTGAGACCCTGTCTCAAAAAAAAAAAAAAAAAAAAAAAAAAAAAGCTAATGAGATGGAATAAGCAAATTAATATAAAGAAGTGATGAATATAGAAAAGGAAAGAAAGAAGTAAAAATGGAACAAGAACACATCAGACCAGGCCAGGCAAGCTGGCTCATGCCTATAATCCCAGCACTTTGGGAGGCCACAGTGGGCGGATCACTTGAGGTCAGGAGTTTAAGGCCAGCCCGGCAAAAATGGTGAAATCCCATCTCTACTAAAAATATAAAACTTAGCCGGAAATGGTGGCTTGTGCCGGTAATCCTAGCTACTTGGGAGGCTGAGACAAGAGAATTGCTTGAACCTGGAAGGCAGAGGTTGCAGTGAGCCGAGATCATGCCACTGCACTCCAGCCTAGGCAACACAGCAAGACTCTGCCTCAAAAAAAAAAAGTATCAGACAAATATAAAATATATACATACATAATATGATGTACTTAAACTTATCTTATGTTAAACTTATCTATACTTTAAACTTATCTATTACGTTAAATATAAACTGACTAAACACTTCAAATAAAAGATAAAAATTGGATGAAAAAGACTGAAGTATAAGCTGTTTAAATGAAACATTTAAATATACAAATACAAATAAAATGTAAAAAGATAAAAGATATACCTTGCAAAATAAAGCTGGATTAGCTATCTTACTCTCTGTGGACTTTAAAGCAAGATGTTTCCGTGAGAGATAGATGGGGACAGTTTATTGTGATAAAAGACCAATTCAACAAAGATATAAAATTCTACATTTAAACACACCTACTAGCATAGGCATAAAAATTTAGAGTTTTGAATGCACATATTGTAGAAAGAGCTGAACTCAAAAAGTTAGAAAAGGAATAGCAAATTTCATTGATTTTTGAAATCATCTTTTTTTTTTTTTTTTTTTTTTTTTTTTGAGACAGAATTTCACTCTTTTTGCCCAAGCTGAAGTGCAATGGCGCGGCGATCTTGGCTCACTGCATCCTCTGCCTCCCGGGTTCAAGCGATCCTCCTGCCTCAGCCTCCCAAAGTGCTAAAATTACAGGCATCCACCACAACCATGCCCAGCTAATTTTGTATTTTTAGTAGAGATGGGGTTTCTCCATGTTGGTCAGGCTGGTCTCAAACTCCTGACCTCAGGTGATCCGCCCGCCTCAGCCTCCCAAAGTGCTGGGATTACAGGCATGAGCTGCCATGCCCGACTGAAATAATCATTTTTTTCCTATCTAAAAATGATTGCAAAAATCAATGAGATAAAAAGAACATATACAAGAGAGAAATTTAATAAAACCAAAAGAGGCTTCTTTTAAAAATATTAATAAAAATAACAAATCTCTGGAAAAACCGATCAAGGAGAAGAGAAAAATAAAAAAAACCATGTGCCAACATCAGAAATGAAAAAGCAAAAGGCATCAGATCTTCAATCAGTAAAAGGATAATTAGAAATTATTATGGGCCAGGCGTAGTGGTGGCTGCCACCTGTAATCCAGCCCTTTGGGAGGCCAAGGCAGGAGGATCACTTGAATCCAGGAGTTTGAGGCCAGCCTGGGCAACATAGTGAGACCTTGTCTTTACAAAATTAAAAATTACCCGAGTCTGATGTCATGTGCCTGTAGTCCCAGCTACTTGGGAGGCTGAGGCAGAGGCTTGCCTGAGCCCAGGAGGTCAAGGCTGCAGTGAGCTATGATCACGCCATGTCACTGTACTCCAGCCTGGGAGACAGAGTGAGACCCTGTCTCAAAAAAAAAAACCAAAAAAAAAACTTACGAACATTCTTAGGCCATTGCAGTAGACAATTTAGACAAAATAAAAATTTACTTGAAACACAACTTATTGAAACTGACACAAAAAGAAATAGAAAGTCTGAATAGACATATATTTGTTAGGGAAACTGAATATAAATTTAAAACCTCCCCCATAAGATAGCACCAATCTCAGATGGCCTCACTAATTTTTCCACTTAAGAAACAAATAATACCAATGTGATGTGACGTCTTCTAGGGAATAGAAAATGTGGAAATACTTCCTAAGTCATTTTATAAGGCTAACATACATTTGATAGTAAAACATGGCAAGGGCATTATAAGAAAAAAATTACAGGCAAATTCCTCACAACTATAAATGCAAACATTATTTAAAAATTAACAGATTGTTAGCGTAAGGGATCCTTGTGGTATAAATATAAATACCCTCTACGTCTAGGGGGTGAGCAGGAAACTATGGGCTGAGATTATTGCAGGATTCTTTTTTTAATTATTATTTTTAATAGAGACAGGGTCTTGCTACATCACCAGGCTGGAGTGCAGTGACATGATCATGATTCAGTGAAGCCTCAAACTTCCGGGTGCAAGTGATCCTCCCAGGAGGATTTTTGCAGTTGGTGAAGGAGCAGGATCACCGGGAAAGTCTCATCCCTGAATTCTAGGATCTGCCCCTTTTTCTAGGTTAGCAAGGACCAAGTAGCCATCAACAGTCTATCACAGAGAGACAGAGAGAGAGAGAGAGACAATTGCATAGAGACCAGTTCTGAGGAACAGTCACACAGAGAAGTCTGAAAGCTGACTGTAGGGCAGGAACATGGAGAAAACCTCCAAAACACAATCCCCACACTAGATCAAAAGGTAACATTAGAGGAATTTCAAGCCAGTGTTAATCACAGCGATAACAAAACCTATGCCCAAGTGAACTTCTGAGTAGAGTAACTCAATCTTCTATACTAATGATCTGGCAGCAAAGGAGGTATGCACATTTTCAGTCATTACTACCATCTACCCAAGTCTCTACTACATATTCAGCATTCAACCAAAAATTACAAGATACACAAGAAAGCAAGGAAATAGACGATCTACTAGCAAGAGACAAAACAATCAGTGAAACCAGGTTTATAGATGACGCAGATGTTGAAACTACCAGACAGGAAAATTGAAACTCTTAAAAGCATAACTATGATTAGTATGCCATTAGCTATAAGAGAGAAGGTAGAAAGTATGTGAACAAGAAGAATTTCAGCAGAACAATGGAAAGTATAAGTCAAATGGAAATGCTAAAAGCAAAACAAAAACAACTAATAACATAGATGAGTATCTTCAAAGGGTTCCTTAGCAGATTAGACACTGGCAAGGAAAGAATTATTGAACTTGAAGATAGATCAATAACAGATGCCCAAGTTAAAGCATACAGAGAAAAAAAAAGTGAAAATAAAAACAAAAACAGAACAGAGTATCTAAGAGCTGTGAGACTCTAAAGCAACATACTACATGCAGTTGGAAACCTAAAACAAGAGAACAGGGCAGAAGAAATATTTGAAGAAATAAAGGCTAAAAATTTTTCAAAAATAAGAGATATCAAACTATAAATTCAAAAGGTTTGAGAACCCCCCCAAAAGATAAATTAAAAAAGAGACACCCAAATACATCATATGAAAATTGCTGAAAACAAAAGGTAAAGAGGAAATCTTGATGTCAACCAAAGTAAAGAGTAGAAAGTACATTAATAGGATCAAAGATAAACATTGCAACAGATTTGTTGTTATAAACTATATCAACAAGATAATGGAATGACATCTTTACATAAGCTGGAGGAAAAAACTCAAACCAGAATTCTATACTCAGAAAAAAATATATATATATATGTGTATATATATATATATATTTTTTGAGACGGAGTCTCGTGCTGTCGCCCAGGCTGGAGTGCAGTGGCCGGATCTCAGCTCACTGCAAGCTCCGCCTCCCAGGTTTGCACCATTCTCCTGCCTCAGCCTCCCGAGTAGCTGGGACTACAGGCGCCACCACCTCACCTGGCTAGTTTTTTGTATTTTTTAGTAGAGACGGGGTTTCACCATGTTAACCAGGATGGTCTCGATCTCCTGACCTCGTGATCCGCTCGTCTCAGCCTCCCAAAGTGCTGGGATTACAGGCTTGAGCCACCGCGCCCGGCCAAAAAAATATATTTTAGAAATCAAGGCAAAATGACTTTTGCAGACAAACGAAAGCTGAGGGAATTCATTAGTAGCAGATCTTCATTACAAGAAAAGTTAGTTATTTGGAGAAAAGGAATATGGTATCAGACATAAGTTTGGATCTACACAAATCTTTGGAAATGATTAAAATAAATATAGTTAAGACTTCTTATATTTAATCACTGTAAAAGGAAATTGACTTTCTAAAGCAAATATAGTAGCAATGTATTATAGGTTTATAACATATGTCAAAGTAACATTAAAGCAAAAGCACAAAAGATGAGAAAGAAGAATTGGAAGTATACTTTTGAGCAACCACTAAAAACTTTTGGCCGGGCGTGGTGGCTCACGCCTGTAATCCCAGCACTTTGGGAGGCCAAGACGGGTGGATCACGAGGTCAGGAGATCGAGACCATCCTGGCTAACACGGTGAAACCCTGTCTCTACTAAAAATACAAAAATTAGCTGGGCGCTGTGGCGGGTGCCTGTATTCCCAGCTACATGGGAGGCTGAGGCAGGAGAATGGCGTGAACCTGGGAGGCAGAGCTTGCAGTAAGTGGAGATCACGCCACTGCACTCCAGCCTGGGTGACAGAGGGAGACTCCGTCTCAAAACAAAACAAAAAAACAACTTTTAAGAGTTACAGACAAAAGTGGAGATGAAATGGAAAAGGAAATACCAAACTTACCCCAAATTAGGCAGAAAAAGTAGAAAACAGGAAAAAATGGAACAAAACAAGAACAAAGCGGTAAATTTTAATGAACCACGTCAATAATTGTATTACATGTAAATGGTCTAAAGATGCCAATTAAAAGACAAAGATTGTCAGACTGCACGAAATACTAAGAACCAAGTATTTGTTGTTTACAAGAGATCACATTAAGTATAAATACATAAACATTAAAATCAAAAGGATGAAAAACATATCCTATGGGTTCTATAATACTAAGCAATGTATTCTCAGCTCCTAATTCACCTTCAATGCCTGATCTTTGAAACTGGTTCTTTATTTTTCCTTTACAGTTGGCAAAACATTCATCAGTAGGGGGCACTGGAGAGACATGGCAGGAAGAGGGGTCTTGATTCTTGTGGCCTATTCACCATTATCCTGAAGAGCAATCTTTCCCCCCGACTGCTTCTGGTTCTCTGTGGTGCTAAATGCCACAGGATTCAACTTTCTCCAGAGTATGGCTCCATGTGTTTTTTTTCCAGATCTCAACCTGTGCAGATCTCAACCTGTTCCCACCCGGTGTAGGTAGGGACCTGAGACAGCCTGGTCACAGCTTCTTGCCAAGTCCTCATCTCCAGGAGTATGCACACCAGGGATCCCATGGAGGTGGTCATCTATTGAGCTGGCCATTCAAATTTCATCCACACAGACACCCAGAGCTGCCCCAGCTCTCCAAATCCTCTTCTCAGCCCCAAACACACGCACGTTGGGGTCCTGGCAGGGCTGGCTCACTGGGTGGCCAGTCCCTCAACCTGCATCCCCCACACTGACCCAGAGTGATGCTGGTCCGAGTCATACACAGAAGTGCGCTAGGTTACACACATGAGGAAGCCTCTCTGCCTGAAGAAGCTTCTCTAGCTCTCAGTTCCAGCAGAGCCTGCATAGAAACTTGTCCCACCACCCTCACACCTGACTCCTTTAGCCTGCCTCCATCATCCATGGCTCACCTGTATTTTCTTCAGCCCTCCCAATACAGGCACCATGAGTTCTAGGTCTTGTTCCAACAGTGTCACTGAATACTTCTTTATGCCTGACATCTTCTACACACCTGCTTGCTAGCTTTAGTTCACATGCACCCCAGAGGGCTGTTTCTGCTTTCCCAGTGACCGTGGACCAGCTCTTGCTGAGGCAACCCAGAAAACATCTCCACCCTCCAGTAGTTGCAACCACAGCTTTTTCAGTGAGGCCTGAATCTCTCTACTGCCCCTAGTCTGTCTTTGCTCTTCTCAATGAAGAGTGTCCTTAGAGTTCTCTTTCCATTTTTATAGATACTCTTCTATTCTAGCTTGATAATTTCTAAATATTAAACCTCTCCTGTTTAAATTGCTGTGTGATTTCTAGCTGATGATTGGATCCAGATTAGAACTTGAACATTAAGAGCAAATTAAACCCAAGGCAAGCAGCAGAAAGGAAAAAATATTTTTAAAAGGGCAGAAACAACTGAAATTGAAGAGAAAAATAGACAAAAATGAATGAAACCAAAATACGGTTCTTTGAAAAGATCAATAAAATTAATATGTCTTTAGCCAGACAGAAGGAGGAGGAGGAGGAATAAATTATTGATATCATAAATGAAATGGGGAGCATCATCACAATCCCTACAGACTGCTAATGGATGATTACAAACAAATTCACACTCATAAATTCTACAGCTTAGAAGAATGTATTTCTTGAAAGGACTATATCCCTTTCCTACAAACTACCAAAGCTCACTCAAAAAAAGAAAAAATAAGCTAAATGGTCTTATGTCTATTAATGAAATTAATACTTAAAAACATTGCAAAAATAAAACTCTGGGCCCAGATGGTTTCACTGACAAATTTTACAATATATTTAAGGAAGAAGTAACACCAGTTCTACACAATCTCTTTCCGCAGTAGAAGGGAAGAAGACTTCACATTTGTTTGTGAGGTCAGCATTACCCTGATAGCAAAACCAGACAGACATTACAAGAAAAGAAAACTTCAGAAGAAAAACTTTTTAACATAGACCCCCCCCCCCAAAAAAAAATCCTTTTTTCTTTCTTTCTTTCTTTCTTTTTTTTTTTTTTGAGATGGAATTTCGCCCTTTTTGCCCAGGCTGGACTGCAGTGACATGATCTCAGCTCGCTGCAACCTCTGCCTCCTGGGTTCAAGTGATTCTCCTGCTTTAGCCTCCTGAGTAGCTGGGATTACAGGTGTGCACCACCAGGCTTGTCTAATTTTTGTATTTTTAGTAGAGATGGGGTTTCATCATGTTGTCCAGGCTGGTCTTGCACTCCTGACCTTAGGTGATCCACGTACCGTGGCCTCCCAAAGTGCTGGGATTACAGGTGTGAGTCACTGTGCCCGGCACAAAATCCTTTTTTAAAAAGGACAGTATATAACTAAGTTGGGTTTACTTCAGGAATGAAAGGTTGTTTCCACATTTAAAAATTAATATAATTCACTTTCTCGATAAAGTAGAATCATATGATTACCTCAATAGATGCCAAAAATACACTGAAACAGCACAACTTTTTATAATTAAAACTTTCTGACAATTACAAATAAAACAGAACTTAAGTTGATCAAATATACCAAAATAACTTACAGATAACATCATATCAATAGTGAAATATTGAATGTTTGCTCCCTTTGTAAACAAAATAAAAACACAATCACCACTTTGACATAACATTATGTAGTAGATTGTAGCCAATGCAATAAGGCAGGAAAAATTTTAAAAGGTGATAAAAAATGGATGAGGAAGTAAACTGTCTTTATTTGTAGGTACCATGATTATGAGCATAGTAAATCTAACAAAAAATCCACAAGCCATTAGCTGGGCGTGGTGCTGCATGCCTGTAATCCCAGCTACTTGGGAGGCTGAAGCAGGAGAATCGCTTGAACCCAGGAGATGGAGGTTGTGGTGAGCCAAGATTGCGCCATTGCACTCCAACCTGGGCAATAAGAGGGCAACTCCATCTCAAAAAAAAAAAAAAAAAAAAAAAAAAAAAAAAAAAAAAAAAAAAAAAAAAAATCCACAAGCTATTAAATTAATAATTTTAGCAAAATTCACTGGATACAATATACTGAAACTAATATACAAACATCAATTGTATTCCTATAGTTTCAAAAATTAGAAAATAAATAAATTTTTACAATACCTGGGAATCTAATGAAAAATATGTAAGGTCTCTATATTAAAAACTATAAAATGTGGCTGAGAAATTAAAAAGTGCTAAATAAATGAAGAGAGATACTGTGTTCATGAACTGACTCAGTGATATTAAGATGTCAGTTCCCCTCAAATTGATCCATAGATTCAATGCAACATCAAAATCCTCATGAGTTTTGTTGTGAAAACTTAGAAAGAAATCACCACATACATAGCCCTCTGATCTATGACAAAGGCACCAGTGTAATTCAGAGAGGAAAGGATGGTCTTTTCAATTAATGGTTTTAGAGTAACTGGATATTCAGAAGAGGAAGAATGAACCTTGATCTCATGCCATAAGTAAAATCAATTTGAGATTATTAATCAAATATCTAAACAGAAAAGTGAAACCATAAAGCTTCTACCATAAAATATAGAAGAATAGCTTAATCATCTTGGGCTAAACAAAGATGTCTTAAACAATATGCAGAAAATATTAACCATTAAAAAATGACAAAGTAGGGGCTGGGCACAGTGGCTCACACCTGTAATCCCAGCACTTTGGGAGGCCGAGGCAGGTGGATCACCTGAGGTCAGGAGTTTGAGACAAGCCTGACCAACGTGGTGAAACCCATCCCTACTAAAAAAAATAAAATTAGCTGCGTGTTGTGGTACACACCTGTAATCCCAGCTACTTGGGAGGCTGAGGCAGGAGAATTGCTTGAACCTGGGAGGTGGAGTTTGCAGTGACCCAAGATCACATCATTGCACTCCAGCCTGGGCGACAAAGCGAGACTCCATCTCAAAAAAACAAAAAAGGACAGGCTGGGCATGGTGGCTCACACCTGTAATCTCAGCACTTTGGGAGGCCAAGGTGAGAGGATCACTTGAGACCAGGAGTTTGAGACCAGCCTGGGCAACATAGTGAGACCCTCTCTCTACTAAAAATACAAAAATCAGCTGGGCGTGGTCGTGGCACATACCTGTAGTCCCAGCTGGTCAGGAGCCTGAGCTGGGAGGATTGCTTGAGCCCAGGAATTCAAGGTTGCAGTGAGCTTTGACTGTGCCACTGTACATCAGCCTGGGTGATGGTGAGATCCCGTCTCAAAAATAAACCCATGATAAGATACCACCACATACCCATCAGAATGGCTAAAATGAAAAAGGTGAAACATACCAAGGGCTGTGAGGACATGGAGGATTGGCATTCCCAAACACTGCTTATGGGAGTGATGCCAGTCACTAGAAATCTGTTTGGCAGTGTCTGCTAAAGCTGATGTAATGGCCGGGTGTGGTGGCTCACACCTGTCATCCCAGCACTTTGGGAGGCTGAAGTGGGTGGATCACCTGAGGTCAGGAGTTCGAGATCAGCCTGACCAATACGATGAAATTCCATCTCCACTAAAAATACAAAAATTAGCTGGGCATGGGGTGGGCGCCTATAATCCCAGCTACTTGGGAGGCTGAGGCAGGAGAATTGCTTGAACCCGGGAGGCAGAGGTTGTAGTGAGCTGGGATCATGCCACTGCACTCCAGCCTGCGCGACAGAGCAAGAGTCCATCTCAAAAAAATAAAGTTGAGTTGGATGTCCTTTGACCCAGTGGTTCCATTCCTGGGTCCGTATCCCACAGAAGTGCACACCTGTGTTCCCCAGAAGATGTGGACAAGACTGCTCACGGTGACCCATTCTTGATGCCCCAAGTGGAACCCTACCCGTTGGCAGCAGAATGGATAAACTGTGAAATAGTCATGCTGTGGAATCCTGTGCACTAATGACAATGAGTGAAAATAGCCACCCACAGCCACAGCGGCTGAGTGTAACGCAAACAGCATTTGGGCAGAAGCCAGACACAAGTGAAAACACACTGTGTGCGGTTTCATTTCCATGATGTTCACAGCAGGCAAAAGTCATCTCCCCAGTGGGAGGAGTTGCCCTCGTGGGCACAGGTGGTTTTTGCGGCAGGGGGTGGGGGCCCGATAAAGTTTTCTGTTGGGAGTTGAAAAACAAAGATTCACTGAGCTGCACCCTTATATTTGTGTATCTTTATTCTTATTTGTTAACTCCAATAAAAATTCACATGTTAAAAACTCGAGGCCGGATGCGGTGTCTCACGCCTGTAATCCCAGCGCTTTGGGAGGCTGAGCTGGGCGGATCACTTGAGGTCAGGAGTTCGAGACCAGCCTGGCCAACATGGTGAAACCCCATTTCTACTAAAAATACAAAAAATTAATCAAGCATGGTGGCGGGCGCCTGTAATCCCAGCTACTTAGGAGGCTGAGGCAGGAGAATCGCTTGAAACCCGGGAGGTGGAGGTTGCAGTGAGCTGAGATCGTGCCATAGCACTCCAGCCTGGGCAACAAGAGCAAAACTCTGTCTCAAAACAAAACGAAAAAACACTCTTAGGAAAAGAGGAATAGATTGGATTTATTCCAGAGTTCTTATCTGGAAGAGGGATCCAACTATAATTTATGATAGTGAAGCACTTGATGTATTCTCTTTAAAAAAAAAGAAAAAAAAACACAACATTTCAAGAAGCTAGCAGCCCCTTCGCAGTCCCTCCAAGTCACTGCCCGCCACCCAGGAGTGACCCCGATCCCCTGTGTGTGGAGCTCATTAATTAAGAGAGTTTGGCAGGAAGGCTGGGATAGACGTCGTGACCGAGGAAAAAGAACAAAGGCGCAGATGCTGATCCACGTGTGTGTGGAGGCCTGATTTATGACAGCATGGGCGGTGGAATCAGCTCAGGAAACAGGAGACTGTTTAATAAATGCTGCTGAGACAATTCGTTATTCATGTGGAAAAAATGAAATTGAGTTTCTGTCTCACGTCATAAATAAAAGTCACTTGCAGAAGACAGTGTGGGAGATTATGTTTATGTTCTCACTGTGTTGGGGTTTCTTAAGACACAAGAGCGCCGACCGTAACATAAAAGATTGATAAATTCAACTACATGCACGTCGAGAACTTTGTTTATCAAGAAATGACATAAAGAGGATAAAAAGTCACAGGGTGCAAGGAGATCTCTTCCACGTGTATAGCAGCAAAGGGTGGGTATCCAAGTATGAAAGGAATTCCACAACATCGGTAAGAAAGAGACCCAAGCCCACAGAAAAATGAGTAACAGACAGGAATGACCATTTCGCAACAGAAGAAACATGAATGGCAAATACTCCTATGAGAAGATATCTAGCTTTCTTGGTATTCAAGAACATGCATGTTCAAGTTGCTATTTTGTACCCAGTAGACTGGGAAAACTTTGAAAGTCTGTATTCAAGAACATGCATGTTCAAGTTGCCATTTTGTACCCAGTACAAACTGGAAAAACTTGGAAAGTCTTGTAGTGCAAAGTGTTGGTGACAAGATGCGGCAAGATCTTGCACCTTGGCTGGGCGCAGTGGCTCACGCCTATAATCCCAGCTGTTTGGGAGGCCATGGCTGGAGAATTGCTTGAGGTCAGGAGTTTGAGACCAGCCTGGGCAACACAGTGAGACCCCACCTCTTAAAAAAAAAATTAGCCAGATGTGGTGGTATGTGCCTGTCATCCCAGCTACTTGGGAGGTTGAGGCAGGAGAATTGTTTGAGCACAGAAGTTCAAGGCTGCAGTGAGCTATGATGGTGCCACTGCACTCCAGCTTGGGCAACAGAACAAGACCCTGTCTCTAAAATTTAAAAAATAAAAAGATCTTGCATCTTGTTGGTGGAAAGGTAAATTTGTCTCAGCACTTTGGAAAATAATTGGGCTTTAGCTTGTAAAGCTGAACATTTTCAGGTGCAATGCCCCAGAAGTTCTACTCTGAGTTAAATCCTAAATAAACTTTTCTACATGAACTCAAGGAGAGAGGTAATGGGATGTTCACACCACACTGTTTCTAGTAGCAAAAAGTTGGAAACAGACCAAACATCCGTTTGATGGATAAATACATTTTTGGTATACTCATACTATGGAATTTTATACCGTGGTGAAATCAACAACAATCCAAGAATAATATGAATAAATCTTAGAACATTGAGTGAGAAAAAGTTCAGTTGCAGGCCAGGTGCGGTGGCTCACTCCTGTAATCCCGGCACTTTGGGAGGCTGAGGTTGGCAAATCATGAGGTCAGGAGTTCGAGACCAGCCTGGCTAACATGGTGAAACCCCATCTCTACTAAAAGTACAAAAATTAGCCAGACATGATGGCGGGTGCCTGTAACCGCAGCTACTCAGGAGGCTGAGGCAAGAGAATCACTTGAACCCAGGAGGCAGAGGTTGCAGTGAGCTGAGATCGTGCCATTGCACTCCACCCTGCGCAACAGAGCAAGACTCTGTCTCAAAAAAAATTATTAATGTTTTATTCAGCTTCATAAATAGGCTCACAAAATCATTCCAGCTTGGTTCTGTGTAAACCGTTTAAGCTTCTGCAGCCATTTCCTGCCTCCAAGGGGTACATCTGTCCTGCCCACGCCTTTCGGTTTCCTCAAAACCCTGCCTCATCCCCTGTCTCTCACTTCGCCACGTTTTCCTTGCACAGACGGCATCTTTCAGCAGCAGTTTTCTCAGTCACTTAAAGTTTTTCCGATCACTCATTCCTAAACTAGAAATGGGGCTTCAGGAGCCCCTTGGTGGCTTGAACAAAGAGACAATGGCCAGTGGCTGGTGGGGGGACAGCCCAGGAGAATGACTTGTTTTGTGACATCTGAGGCCTCTCTGGAGTCCCTGGCTAGGGGTGGAGATGGTGCTCACGAGCAGAGAAATTCAGCATCTGGCTGACTCCAGGTCACACTGGGCCAGCAGCCTGCAAGAGAGACCCAGCTTCACGCCCTCAACATGGGACAAACTCTAAGAGTTAAAGAAAGAAGAAAGAAACATGAAAAGCAGCTCAACAGTCAGAGACAGGTTTATTTTGCAGGAATAAACCAGAGTGGGGCTTCTGGCCAATTTTGGTCAGGAGTGTTCTCTCTCTCTTTTTTTTTTTTTTTTTTTTTGAGATGGACTCTTGCTCTGTTAACCAGGCTGGAGTGCAGTGGCACAATCTCAGCTTGCTGTAACCTCTGCCCCCCAGGTTCAAGCGATTCTTCTGCCTCAGCCCTGCAAGTAGCTGGGACTACATGTGCGTGCCACCATGCCTGGCTACTTTTTTTATTATTAGTAGAGATGGGGTTTCACCGTGTTGGCCAGGCTGATCTTGAACTCCTGACCTCATGATCTGCCCGCCTTGGCCTCCCAAAGTGCTGGGACTACAGGCATGAGCCACTGTGCCCACTCACAAGCGTTCTCTCTTACAGACTAAGAGTATATATAGGTTTTAGGGTGAGGGGGCTTATCACAGGTTTGGAATGTTTCTGTGTGGGAAGTTTTATGGTGGGGTTGGAATGTCTCTGGGCAGAGGGGAGGTTATCTTGGGGCTGACTTCTTTCTGGCTGGAGGGGGGTTATCTCAGGGCTGGCATATCTCTGGTTGGGGAGGGGTTTGGAATGTTTCTGGTCGGAGATGTTATTTGTGGTTTATTGTCATGCTGACCTTAGCCATTAGGCGGATGACCTTTGGATGTAGGCAGCTTTTGATCAAAGTGAACTTTAGAATGGTGGTATTTGTCCAAGATGGCAAAGCTCCTGCTCTGTCACAAACTGTTACTGGACAAGGGTCCTGATCCAGACCCCAAGAGGGATATTCTTTGACCTCACACAAGAATTCAGGGTGAGTCCATAGCATAACGTGAAAGCAAGTTTATTAGCAAAGTCAAGAAACAAAAGGTAACCACTCCATAGGCAGAGCTGCCAGGGGCTGCTGGCTGGCTATTTTTATGGTAATTTATTGATCATATGCAAAACAAGGGGTAGATTATTCATGAGCTTTCTAGGAAAGGGGGCAGAGAGTTCTCGGAACTGAGGGTTCCTCTCCTTTTTAGACCATAGAGGGGAACTTCCAGGTGTTGGCATGGCATCTGTAAACTGTCATGGCACTGGTGGGAGTGTCTCTTGGCATGCCACTGTATTATAATTAGAGCATAATGAGCATTGAGGATGACCAGAGGTCACGTTCATCACCATCTTGGTTTTGGTGGGCTTTGGCCAGCTTCTTTGCCACGTCCTGTTTTATCAGCGGGGTCTTTGTGACCTGTGTCTTGGGACCTCCTATGCTATCCTGTGACTAAGAAGACTCAGCCTCCTGGACTGCAGGTCTCAGCCCCATTTTTCCCAGCCCCTGTTCGAGATGGAGTTGCTCTGGCTAGAAGGCCTCTGACAAAAAAGCCTCCTCGTGTCTCTGTTCCGGAATCTTTCATCTCCAAGAGGCTCCTGCGTATGTGGAGACACCCTCCCACCTGTCTCTGCTTCGTCTCCTGATCAGTTCACTCACCTTACGAACCTCCTAAGTCTATGTCCCTAAATATTTAAACACAATTGCACAATTAATGAATCCCAATTAAAAAAATTAACCAATAAAGTTTCCCAGGTATTTAGGTATTGATTATAGACTTTAATCAAATTCTTCTAAATATTGAAATCACTAGCTACATTTATCACATTTGTTTAAATTACTTCAAACACTGACCATTAGGTCAAACCCATGTGCTATGGACCAAATTGTGCGCCCTCCAAATTCACGTTGCAGCTGCAGCCCCGGTGTGACCGCGCTTGGAGATAAGGCCTTAAGGAGGTGATTAAGGTTGAATGAAGTCTTAATTGTGCAACCCTGATCTGATAAGACTGTGGCCTTATAAGGAGAAGAGAGCTCTTTCTTCTGTCTCCCTCTCTGCCTCTCCCCCTTCCCTCCCTCCCAGCCATGGGAAAAGACACCACCCACAAGCCAGAAAGAGGCCTCCCCAGGAACTGAACCAGCCCGCACCTTGATCTCAGCCTTCCAGCCTCCAGGACTGAGAGAAACGGATTTCTGTTGTTTACAAGTGGCCTGGTCTATGAGATGTTGTTGTGGCAGCCTGGGTGGACATGCACACCACAAGTTATTCCCAGGAATTAAAAGCATAGTGTTGGCCGGGCGCGGTGGCTCACACCTGTAATCCCAGCACTTTGGGAGGCCATGGCGGGTGGATCACGAGGTCAGGAGTTTGAGACCAGCCTGACCAACATGGTAAAACCCTGTCTCTACTAAAAATACAAAAATAAGCTGGGTATGGTGGTGGGTACCTGTAATCCCAGCTACACAGGAGGCTGAGGTACGAGAATTGCTTGAACCTGGGAGGCAGAGGTTGCAGTGAGCCAAGATTGCGCCACTACACTGCACACTGGGCGAAAGAGCGAGATCCTGTCTTGGAAAAAAAAAAAAAAGCCCAGTGTCAGAGGGTGGGAGGGTTTTGGGGGACGATGGAGTGGTGGGTTCACAACTACATGTTTCTGTTCTTGAGACAGAGTCTTGCTCTGTCGCCCAGGCTGGAGTGCAGTGGTGCAATTTTGGCTCACTGCAACCTCTAGCTTCTGGGTTCAAGCCATTCTCCTGCCTCAGCCTCCCAAGTAGCTGGGATAGCAGGCATGTGCCACCTCACCCAGCTAATTTATTTATTTTTAATTTTTATTGTTTTTGAGACAGAGTTTCATTCCATCAGCCAGACTGGAGTGCAGTGGCGCGATCTCAGCTCACTGCAAGCTCCGCCTCCTGGATTCACACCATTCTCCTGCCTCAGCCTCTAGCTGGGACTACAGGTGCCCGCCAACACACCCAGCTAATTTTTTGTATTTTTAGTAGAGACGGGGTTTCACTGTGTAAGCCAGGATGGTCTCGATCTCCTGACCTCGTGATCCACCTGCCTTGGCCTCCCAAAGTGCTGGAATTACAGGCGTGAGCCACCGCGCCCGGCCGCTTTTTCTTTAAACTACAAACTCCATCTCCTTCCCGTGTACGTTTCTCCCACTCTCAGTGACCTCCGCTGTATGGCTGTGTTGTTGGTCTCCCTGACCCTCAGTTTCCCATCTGCAACCTGGGGGCCCATTCCAGGAGTGAACTGGACAAAGCAACACAGCTGAAGCCTCCAAGCCTCCTCCTGCTCCCCGGTGATCTCCCGGGAGGCTCCTGGAAGGCATGGGCAGGAGGTTGGCGGGCTCATGGCTTATAGGTGACTGCTGAGAAATAATCGTAACGAAAGGGAAAAACTGAATTTCCTGACAGAAAGCGGGGATCAGATATTTAAGGCACTCAGTAGGGCTCTCGGCGGCCATTGAAACTGCACTTCCAGAGGGATGTAATGGTGTGGAAAGAGCGTCGTCTTCTAATTTTTAGTGAAAACAGAAATAACACAAAACAGCATATGCAGTATGTCCAAATTCCCTGAAAAAATTATTTGTGTCTTCATAGATATGGTATGTATTGTCTGTAGAAATGTGTACATATTGAGATATTTATCTGTGTAGACATAAATATATGTATAAATACATGTGCACAGGCTGGGTGTGCTGGCTCACTCCTGGAATTTCAGCACTTCAGGAGGCCGAGACCAGAGGATCACCTGAGGTCAGGAGTTCGAGAGCAGCCTGGGCAATATGGCCAAACCCCATCTCTACCAAAAATACAAAAAATTAGCCAGACGTGGTGGTGGGTGCCTGTGTTCCCAGCTATTCTGGGAGGCTGAGGTGGGAGGATCGCTTGAGCCTGGGAGGTGGAGGTTTCAGTGAGCTGTGATCACACCACTGCCCTCCAGCCTGGGCAATAGAGTGAGATCCTGTCTCAAAAAAAAAAAAAAAAATGTGTGGGCCAGGTGCGGTGGTTCACACCTGTAATCCCAGCACTTTGGGAGGCCGAGGTGGGCAGATCATGTCGGGAGTTTGAGACCAGCCTGATCGACATGGTGAAATCCCGTCTCTACTAAAAACAACAACAAAAAAATAGCTGGGTATGGTAGTGGGCACCTGTAATCCCAGCTACTCAGGAGGCTGAGGCAGGAGAATCACTTGAACCCGGGAGGCGGAGGTTGCAGTGAGTCGGGATCATGCCACTGCACTACAGCCTGGGTGACAGAGCGAGACTCCATCTCAAAAAAAAAAAAAAAAAAAACAAAAAACAGTGTGTATATTTATACATTTCTATGTGTATATATTTAAATCTGTAGTACATATTTCTCTGTAGACATATATAGACATACATATATACATAGATATATGTATATATACACGTATATATTTCTATGTGTATTGTCAAAAAACAGTATTTCAACGACTTGGATTTAATGATGGGAGTGGCTCCTGTTAGCGATTCCTGAACATGGCAGCTCCATCTGTGGAACTGAGCAGAAGGCACGGGCTTCACAGACAGAAAAGACCAGGGCAGTGCAGACAATGAACAAAAACCTGATGGGTCATCTCCGAGTCCCTTTCCTTAGAGGGCTGAAGCGGAGGGGACTTCGGTGTCGGGCTGGCTCAGGTGGACGGAACCCCTCACCACTGGTTGCTATGATCTCCTGTTTTTGGGGGAACTGGCCCACTTCTAAGTTCAGTCGGATGATGGGCCCCAGGACCCGTGCTTCCACTCTGGTCCACTCCGCCGGGGCCCAGTGCAGGAGCTCAGTTCAGAACAGCGACCTTTGTAAACGTCATTGAACAGTATGTCAGTCGTATGTGTACGTCTGTGGGTGTTAGGGTTCTCTAGAGAGACAGAACTAATGGAATATATATACATATACAGGGGAGTTTATTAAGTATTAATTCACACAATCACAAAGTCCCACAGTAGGCCCTCTGCAGGCTGAGGAGCAGGGAGAGCCAGTTCAAGTTCCAAAACTGAAGAACTTGGAGTCTGATGTTCGAGGGCAGGAAGCACCCAGCACGGGAGAAAGATGGAGGCTGGGAGGCCAGGCCAGTCTCTCTTTTCACATTTTTCTGCCTGCTTTATCCTCGCTGTGCTGGCAGCTGGTTAGATGGTGCCCACCCAGATTGAGGATGGGTCTGCGTTTCCCAGCCACCCACTCAAATGTTGATCTCCTTTGGCAGCACCTCACAGACTCTCCCAGGGTCGATACTTTGCACCCTTCCATCAAGTGGATTGTGTGAACCATCACACCATGTGTGTATACTGCATCTGTAACTACACGTGTAAACGTCTCGGCTCTTCAACTCCAGGCATGTGTGTGGTGTAACTCTGTGTGTAACATGCTCCACGTTACACTCTGCACATATGCTGTAACTACACAGGTACACGTGCCTCATGTATATTGCTGGGTGTGTCCATCCGTGTCTAAAGTACATGTGTATATAGTGTATGTCATGTGCATGTATGTTGTGCCTACAGCTCTGTACATACATATTATCTATATGATATGGTGCACACGTCTGTCACTGCCTGTCTATATGACACGGCACACACGTCTGTCACTGCCTGTCTATATGACACGGCACACACGTCTGTCACTGCCTGTCTATATGACACGGTGCACACATGTCTGTCACTGCCTGTATGACATGGCGCACACACGTCTGTCACTGCCTGACATGGCACACACGTCTGTTACTGCCTATGTGACACGGCACACACACCTGTCACTGCCTGTCTGTATGACATGGCGCACACACGTCTGTCACTGCCTATATGACACGGTGCACACACGTCTGTCACTGCCTGTATGACATGGTGCACACACGTCTGTCACTGCCTGTCTGTATGACACGGTGCACACACGTCTGTCACTGCCTGTCTGTATGACATGGTGCACACACGTCTGTCACTGCCTGACATGGCACACATGTCTGTTACTGCCTATGTGACACGGCACACACACCTGTCACTGCCTGTCTGTATGACACGGCACACACGTCTGTAACTGCTTGTCTATATGACAGGACACACACATTTGTCACTGCCTATCTATATGACACAACACACGTCTGTCACTGCCTGTCTGTATGACACAGTGTACATGTCTAACTGCTTGTCTAGGTAACACAGTGCACACATGTCTAGCTGCCTGTCTATATGACATGGCACACACATGACATCTGTAACTGCTTGTCTATGTGACATGGCACACACATGTCTGTAACTGTTCTCCACATGACACACACATGATATCTGTAGCTGCTTGTTTATATGACACGGTGCACACATGATGTCTGTAGCTGCCCATGTCCACATGTTGCATGCACAGTTCTGAGTGTTTCTGTCCCGTGTCTACAGGCATGTGTTATATGTATAACTCCCGTGTTTGTACCTAGAGCCCACTTGGACGTGAGCTGTAAGGTTGCCAAGACGCCCTCTTCCTGGGGATTCTGGGGTGTTGGGTGAGGGCACCACACTCGTCCTCACACCACACGTTGTGAAAAAGGTGGCCAGGGCCCCGGACCGTGCCAGGGCTCTGAGCAGCTGTGGGGTGGCCCTCATGGGGTCATGCAGGGCTGCATTGTAGGAGGGTGGTCCCACCTGCAGAGTGCCCAGCAGGTCTGTACATGAGACCCTGCCTGGGGACATACATGTGAGAGCTGCAGGTTCTGGGGGCTGATTCTGCATGTGTGTGCGTGTGCGTGCAGACAACACAGGTATGTGTGCATACTCACAAATGTGCACACATGCACACTCACAACACTGCACACGCACATTCAACACACGTGCACACATCCACAAGTGCACACATGTACACTCACACGTGCACATATGCACACATGCACAACCACAACACACGTACACATGTGTGCACACCCACAACATACATGTGCACACGCAAGACACTATCACACAACATGTACATGGAGGAGGGGCGGGAAGATAAGAGTCTCCAGAGGCATTGCTGAGTGGGGGTGTTTAAGTGACTTCTTGTTTTTTTTTTTTTTTTTGAGACGGAGTCTCGCTCTGTCGCCCAGGCTGGAGTGCAGTGGCCGGATCTCAGCTCACTGCAAGATCCGCCTCCCAGGTTCACGCCATTCTCCTGCCTCAGCCTCCCGAGTAGCTGGGACTACAGGTGCCCGCCACCTCGCCCGGCTAGTTTTTTGTATTTTTTAGTAGAGACAGGGTTTCACCGTGTTAGCCAGGATGGTCTTGATCTCCTGACCTCGTGATCCGCCCGTCTTGGCCTCCCAAAGTGCTGGGATTACAGGCGTGAGCCACCACGCCCGGACGACTTCTTGTTTTTTTGAGATGGTGTCTCGCTCTGTAGCCCAGGCTGGAGTGCAATGGTGCGATCTCGGCTCACTTCAATCTCCACCTCCCAGGTTCAAGCCATTCTCCTGCCTCAGCCTCCCGAGTAGCTGGGATTGCAGGCGCGCACCACGGTGACTCCCTAATTTTGTATTTTTAGTTGAGATGGGGTTTCTCCATGTTGACCGGGCTGGTCTCGAACTCCCGACCTCAGGTGATCCGCCGGCCTCAGCCTCCCAAAGTGCTGGGATTACAGGCGTGAGCCACCGTGCCCAGACTTAAGTGACTTGCATTTTTTTCTTGAGACTTTCCCACGTTTTCTAAATATGTTAAAGTGAGTATGAATGTTATAAAAAATCAAAATTCTAGTGTATGTTTGTTTTTAAAGTAAAAACCCCTGAAGCTATTGTGTCGCAGGGCTGCTGTGGGGCTGCGGTGAAGGCCCCGGGTCTGGTGCCCACTCAGCCATACTGGGCTGGGGGAGGCTCCCTGCTGGGATGGGGGCCCCCAGGAACGGGCAGCAGGCGCAGCACCTCTAGCCGTCCGCCCGAGGCTACGTTTACCACCGGGCCCCAGGGCCTTCCCCTCTTCGGCCAGCTCAGAAGGGGTTAAAATGCTTCACCAATGCAAATAGATTTAATTAATCCTTTCATCAGCTGCAAATATACCTTCTGAACCCTATTAAAAACATGAATATGCAAATATAGACCTTTTTGAATTCTCATTTTCAAGGACTTGGTATTGGGTTTGATTAGTGAATTCCGTTAACAGCCTGTAAACCTGCTGCAAAATTTAATTTCCATTTTAAATTAAAAAAAAAAAGCATGAAGGCGGTGGGTAATTGGGTTAATTATAGTGTTATGCTGAAGAGGCCACATACTGTGCCCTGGGGTGTCCCCCTACCCGGGCTGGGTGCTGGGCCAGGTGACACCCCCAGCAGGTTCTGTGGTCCGTCCGTTTTCCAGATGCGAAGACTGAGGCCCGGGGAGGGGAGGACCCTTGTCCATGACCGTCCCGCAGGCTGGGCTGAGCCAGCATTGAACTGAGGCCGCCTGATGTCCCGGCCGGGGTGCGCCCGGCTGCCCAGCCCCCAGGTCCATCTGGGAAGAGGTGCTTGGAGGAAGCTGAGGGACCTTGAGCTCCAGGTCCCCTGTCCTTGGTGGGCACCGCTCACTGCTCACCTCTGTCCCTCTGCCCAGGAGGGAGCCAGGCCTGGCTCTGCCACCACCTCCACCTGTGCCCAGGGACACCAGAGCTGGGACAGCCGCTTCCCTTGTTCTCTGGTTCCAGTTTTCTCATTAGTCAAGTAGGGACACAGCACGCCATCAGCTGTCACCACACAGCATGGATTCACCGGCGTACGGCCGTGCACCAGTGTGAGCCGTGACAGGCGCCAGCTTCCTCAGCAAACGTGACAAGGCCCCTCCTTCCCCCACGGGGGTGACACGCCAGAGCCAGGAGCGCCCGGGGTGGCTGGACCCAACCGAGAAGGACAAGTGGGAAATCCAGTGGGATCCCCGAGACCAAGGCCGACTGGGGAAGGTCCCATTCACTGTCCATATTGATTACACGTCGAAACAATGCCATTTAGGATATATTGGGTTAAAGAAGGTGTATTTAATAACACTAATTTCACTGGCTTCTGCTTACTATTTAATGTGGCTACTAAAAAATGTCAAGTTACATATGCGGTTCGCATGGCGTCTCTTTTAGTGCCGTTCTGTGGGTGGGGACACTAAACTGTCTAAAACGTTCCTGCATCTACTGAAACAGACGTGCAGTACGTGTCTATCATAAATAAACTATGCATTGAACAAAACGCCAGGTAGTGAGGAATGCCGGAAGAAAGGATAGAGCTGGCTCAGGAGATGAGCAGAAGGGAGGCCTCACTCGTGGGTGAGGATGAGTTGGGCAGCTCCGGCTGCTGTAACCAAAGCCCAGAAGATGACCCACCAGGGTGGCCTCCGCTGCAGCAGTTCTTTCTCGAGGTTCTGGGGGCCCAGGTCCAAGATCAGGGCATCAGTCGGCAGGTCCTGTTTCCCCGGAGCCTCTCCCTGTGGTTCTCAGAGGTGTGGTTCCCACCTCTGCTTGCTGGGATCTGGGACTCAGTGTTGTGTTTTGCTTTGGTTCAGAACTATGGAAGTTGTGGAAAATGCTGTCAATTTTACTTTAAGACGAGAACCTGGTGTTTCTGTGCGTCACCATTTTCAGTAAAACTTCTTGAGGGTGTTGGCAGCAACAGCAAAACCCAGTGAAGTACATCGGTAGACGTTTCTGTGGAAAATTTCCAAGACGTATTGTCAAGTGAGAAAAATCAAGCTGTGGAACAATATGTAGGGGTTTTAAAACCACACAGGCCCCCCAGGGAAGCAAAACCGTGTGTTTTCGTGTGTCCATATGGCAGGTGTGCATATCCACCCACAGGCGGGAGAGTCTGGGATGGGAGCCAGAAGGGGACTTCTCCTTTTCACTCTACGTTCCTCCTGTATTGTTGGAGGGATCTGTGTTTTGTTTTAGTGTTAAAAATGCATTGGAATTGTGCAGTTAAAGAAAACGTAAAACAAAATGAGACTGCCAGGCTGAGCCAGCTGATGTCTGGACTGGGCTCCTAGCGCCTCCTTGCTGGGCCTCTCTCACTGTGCGACTTCGGACAGGGAACTCCTCGTCTCTGGGCTGGAAGCAGGAATTTAAGCATTCTGGTGAAGCCGCCTGTCCTCAGGGTGCAAGCATGCATGCACACAGGTGCATACATATGCAACCATGTGCACACATGGCTATGCACCAACACACATGCAGTCGTGTGTACACACATGTACAATGCACACGTGGCCCACACCAGTACACACGTGCACAGTCATGCTTGCACACAGGTGCACATATGCACCTATGTGCACACATGACATGCACCAATACACGTGCAGTCACACATGCACACGTCACATGCACACACATCCTCATGTACACAAACCATACAGGGATACATGCACATACACATGCCTCTATGTACACATGTGCACAGGGCTACACACCAATATACATGTGCAATTATGCACACACGGCACATGTACACGCATGCTCACGTGCACACACAAACCAAGCCTGGGTACATGCACTGCACATGCCTGTATGTACACATGTGTACACGGGTCGTGTGTCCAGGCGTGGCAGTGGTGCATACCCACACCTCTGCATGTACATGCCTGCAAACACACTCTGGTATGTATGGCCTGAGGTTCTGAGTCCCTGGACCTCTGAGTCTCCCTCCAATGCTGTCTCTGGATGAAGGTCCCGGCCCTCGCCGGCCCCAGTGTCCTGGCGACATTTTAACAGGAGGGCAATGGGCCAAGTTTACCTCAGACGCTGGGGCCTGGAGGGGCAGCTGAATTTGCAGTCGAGAGAGCAGGGTTTGAGTCCACACCCAACACAGACTGGCAGAAGGCGTTGGTGGGCCAGCCCCTGTCTTTCTGCACTGAGGTCTCCTCTCCTGACAAGACCAGACTTGCAGGATCATTATGGGATGGGGATGAGCATTGCCAATTGGCAAGTTCCAAGCCGACGAGAGCCTCCGTGTGTACGAGCTGCCCGAGAGACTTGTTAAAGGTGGATTCTCACAATTGTTCCAGGCGGGACCTGAGGACCTGCCTTTCTCAGGCACTTCCAGGGACCCCACTCCGAGGAGTGAGAGGCTGCACAAAACCCAGGGATTTCTCCAGAACTTTCGCGAGGTGTCTGCGGGAAGGAGAGAGACAGAGACTCACCTTGCAAGGGTCTTGTGCTGGCTGCCCCATGCCAGGCGCAGTGGGAGGGAGGGAGGGAGGGAGGGAGGGAGGGAGGTTGGTCCCTCGGAGGCCCCGGCAGGTGGCACTGTCCTTCCCGGCCTGCCGGGAAGTTGGAAGGAGCCCTGGGGCCCCCCAAATCCTGTTACATCCTGGCAATTACAGTTTATTGCTGCGGCACTAATCCCTTAAAATTAGTCATTAGCGGCTTAAGAACCATTTAGCGTTGGGTGCCCACTAAGGAGCTGGGGGAAGCGGGGAATCTGCCAGAACCAGAACTTTCTCTGGCCTGGCGGCCAGGGCTGGGCGGGGCCCGGGGCCCGGCGGTGCCTCCCGGGGTCCTCACGCGCTGTTTCTTTCCCATTCCACTGGCAGACGCGTGAAGAGGATTTGACAAACTCGTGGGGAAGGCTTATTAAATCAGCCCGCGAGGGAGATGTGTTATCAGAGACCTCTACTCTCTCCAGCCCACCCAGACACGTCCCTCGGGGGTGTGAGGGCTGCGCCCCACCCCTGCCTCTTACCAGGAAAGGAGAATCCCACAATCTGAGTAGAGCCGGAGCTGCTGCATCTCAGCGCTGGCTGGGGGCCCAGCCTGGTGTAGACCCTCACAGGGAGCCGGCAGGGGAGGGGCCAGCCCCAGGCTCCCCCCGAAAGGAAGGTGCTTTGGAGACCCCTGGCTGTGGAGGGGGAAGGGGAGACCAAGGCAGAAAGGAGCCGCGGGTCCGGATGCGGACATGAGGTTGCACTGGGGACAGGGTGGTTGTCTGTGGCCCTTTAGCTGCCAAGCCTGTCCCGACTGCCACAGAAGCCGGGGTGGAAGGCGGGTGTGGGCAGTGGCCCGGGCTGCAGCAACCAGAAGGTTCAGCAGCCTCAGATCTCGGGAAGGTGACACAAGGACTTGGGGACAGTGGGTGGAGTCCTGTGGCCACGGGGTCTGTGGCTGTGGGATCCCCTGGTGTGATGTTTCTGGCGTGGGTGGAGTCCGTGGCCAGTGCTCCTTGGCCACCAGGTTTGGCATCGGTGATGGCAGAGTCGGCGGTCCCAGGGTCCCGGAGCTGTGGGGTGTGTGTCCACCAGGGGAGTCAGTGCCAGAGCCACCTGAGGCTGAGCCACCTCTCCACCCTCCCGTTTTCTCAGCCTCTGCCCCAAATCCTCCCGATAAATTCCATTCCTACCTGGGCTGGCTGGAGTTTAGCTCTGGTCTTGCCATCAAGACCACCACCTTTGGGGGGGCTCCTGCCTGGACCTGGACCTGGCTGTCACCCACCAGGGACCACTCCTCCTGCTGCCCCCGGGGCAGAGGCTGCGGGCTTCTGTTCTGCCTGAGGGCCCAGCCCTCTGTCCTCCCCCAGGACAGCCCCTGACCTCCAGCCTCTGGGCCCACCCTATCCCCACTTCCCACCTGTTGGGGTCCCACCCGCCTTCAGGGCCCAGTCAGACCCCATCTCCTAAATTGCCTTGACAAGAACCGACCCCTGCCCCTCTGTGTCCACAGCCAGGGTGGTGCTGGCTCCCTGGTCCTGAAGGGCCAGCTGAGTGGGGCTCGGTCCCGGAAGCCCCAGCTCCATGAGTGTGTCGGGGGGGCCGTCACCGGGGCTGCTGGCGGTGAAAGGGTGGGTGGGAACAGGCACCTCGGCGCTCAGGCTGTGGCTTGGCAGGAATGGTGATGGGGAAAGCAGGGTGGTGGGGGCTGGGGTGCCAGGACCCTGGGATTGGCCTGGGGGGTATTGGCGGAGGACAGCCCAAAGGCTAGACCAGGGCCCCCGTTCTGATCATCTGTGGCCGTGGGAGCAGCATCTTGCGTGGGCCCCGGTGTGCTCAGCTGAGACGTGGGGCGGCGGCAGCCCCAGGGCTGCGATGGGGCCGGGCAGTCTGGAGCTCCCGGTTTCAGTGTGAGAGCCAGTGGCTGCCCAGCTCTGGCGGGGCTGTGTCTGTCTGAGGCACATGTGTCTAGGGGCCGAGCCAGGGCAGAACAGCCTTTGCCTGACATGGAAACGTCTCACTTCTCCTCTTGTCTGCACAGCCTGCGTCCCGCACAAAGCCTCGTGCAGCTGAACCCCACGGGCCTCCGAGGACCCCTCCATCAAACCCTTTGTGCCCAGGAACAGAAGCCAACACTGAACGGTGACGTTGGGGGGTTGGGAGAGGACATGCAGGAGGAATCAGGGGCTTCCTGTCTCAAGGCTGCAGGGCACACCCATCTCTCCCAGTGGGCCACTTAGAGGACAGTCCCCCCAACTTTCCCCGAGACCTGGAGGAAAAGGGCTTTCATGAAGGGTTTGCAGAGCCTGGTGGAGTGCTCTAACTGTGGGTGGGGGGTGCCGGGAGTGGGGTTTGTGGAGATGGTGGAGTGTTCTAATGGTGGGCGGGGGGTGCTGGGATGGTGGTGTTCTAATGGGGGCGAGGGTGCCGGGAGTGGGGTCTGTGGAGGCTGGAGGAGTGTTCTAATGGTGGGAGTGGGGTCTGTGGAGGTGGAGTGTTCTAATGGTGGGTGGGGGGTGCCGGGAGTGGGGTTTGTGGAGCTGGTGGAGTGTTCTAATGGTGGGCGGGGGGTGCTGGGAGTGGAAAGTAGGGGGTGAGGCGGGGATGGCAGAGCTGGAGCTGCCTCGCCCTGGAGGAGTCTGGGTGGAGGCGGCAGCCCTGGGCATGGCCCTGGCCCCCAGTTCGCAGGCAGGAGGCAGGGGCCACCCTCCCCGGTCCTTCCTCCCCTGGCCCCTGCCTCAGGTCTCCCTCGTCTCAGCAGCGGCGTCTCTGCAGCGAGGCCATTCCCCTGGCTGCACCGGCTCCCCTCTGCTAGGCTCAGACAGCGGCACCTGCACCTCTAAGGCCGGGGCTGCCGAGCCGAGTGGAGGGGACTCGCTCTCCAGCCTCGAGGGCCAGGTGCTCCATCTGCCCTGTGGGGTGGAGTCACCACACGCCCCTGGCTTTGGTGCTGCCAGCCGGGTCCAGGCCCTCCCTTGGCCCTGGAGTGACGGGCACAGAGGGCAGTCTCCCCTCGATGCGCCCTTATCTGTGAAGACAGTCCCCCCAACCCCTGTGCCTCCGTCCGGGTTCCATCAGCAAAGGGAAGCCCCGGAGCTGGGGCCTGGCCTCGAGAGCTGGAAGCTGCTAAGCGGAGGGGCCTCAGCCCATGGTGGTGGGGAGGGCACCCCGGCCACCCTTGGTCCCAGCTGCCACCTGTGTGCTGGCTGTGCATTCCCTGAGTGGAGATGCCTGACCCCCGCAACGCTGGGCTACGGCTGGTGGTGTGCTGACAGAGGTCCTTCCGCTCCTCCCTCCCACCCTGCTAGGGCTGGGCCACAGACACACAGGGTGGGTGGACTGTCTGGGGGAGAAGACTTTATTTCACAAGGTGAGGAACCTGGGCTGGCAGCCGATGCCCGCACACCAGGCTCTGGGACACACAGTGTCTGCACGTGGGGAGGGTGCTGGCCGCCCCAGCAGAAGTCTGACGTAGGTCTCGGCGTGTCTGTCAGTCATACCGCTGCTGCGGGGCTGGAGAGGCAGGACGTGCACCCAGCCTGTGGCTGGCGGGGCAGGGGACCCGCAGGTCCGGCTGAGCGGAGCGGCTGCAGGCTAGGCCACGGTCTGGCGGCTGAAGAGCTCGAGGGTGAGCGAGCTGAGGAAGGCGGGGATGCTGTCCTGGCGTCGCAGGTGCACCTCGATGAGCTCGCCCACGGTGTGCGAGAACTCCGTCTCCAGCAGCTGCATCTTGGAGCCCGAGGGGCTGGTGGCCTGTGGGGCAGGTAAGAGACAGGACAGCGGTCAGCCTGGCAGCCCTCTCTCCCTCTCCCCTCCCTCCCTACACAGCCCCTCCAGCCATGGGGGCTTCCCTTGGCCTGAGGACCTGGACAGGGGTAGATGTGTCCTTAACCCTGCCAGGCCTTATTCCAGGTCACCTAAAGGGACTGAATTAACCCAGGGCAGGGTCTCTGTCGTCTACACTGTCATGTGCACAGGCAGCTGGGGGTCCCAGGCATTGCGGGGTGTGCCCACCCAAGGCGCTGCTGCCTCGCCCCTTCCTCCTCCGCCTGGGGGGCTCCAGCACCTGTCTACGCACCTGTGACTGGCCCCAGTGCCACTCTCCACTGAGGCTGGAGGACCCCACGCCCTGGGCAAGTCCCACAATGCCTTCCAGACTGCCTGGGGCCCCACAACCTAGGTTTCCCCACTTGTGAGGGGCTGCTGGGGCCAGGCGGGGTCTGGCTCTGTGAGTTCTGCAGCCCAGAGGGCAGCCTCCTGTAACTGGAGAACGGGCAAGGAGGAGATGGCCTGGTGACCAGGAGCTTCCAGACAGCATGGCAGGTGCCAGGGGACACAGGGCAGGACCTACAGGGTTCAGGTCACGCAGCAGGTCTGAGTGAGCTGCTGTGCCACCATCCTGGGCTGTGGGGAGTGGACAGAGGCCCTTCTGAGCAGGGACTCGGTCATCTCTCTCCCTCCCCAGCTGCCCCCGAGAGCCAGCCCCACCCCGGTCAGCACAGGGCAGAGGGCTCTGGCATGGACCCACTTCCCACTCTGGAGACCACAGCAGAGATGCCGCAGGTGGGAGGGGACACACCTGTGACACACACACTCCCAAATACGGGGAGACCCCTGCTTCCCAAGCCAGGGTGCTCGGTCTCCAGACAGCTCTCACCAGGAACGACTTCTTGCTGATGCCCAAATCTGCCCAGGTGCCTGCTGGCTGGTTCTGCCCCAGTGGGCACCCAGGCCCCGACTGTCCACAGGGCTGGCAGGTGTCCCACACAGCCCCAGGTCAGGCAGGACACAAACCCAGCCCACCAGAAAGCTCCCTCTCAAACCACGTCCCTGAAAAGTCCCGAACCCAGAATATGCCCGAACTCCCACAACTCCACCATAAAGAGGACAGGGCCCAACTAAGGGGCCCTTGAACATCTTTCCAGAGAAGAGCCACACACGGCCAACGAGCTCATGCCAGGATGCCGGGCACCGGGGACATGTGAACCGCACTGAGCGAGACACGGACCCGCCTCATGCCGACGGCCACAGAGAGCAAACAGCACAAGCTGCTGGGTGGAGGGGAATCCGACCCTCCGCGTGGCTGGTGGGGGCGTGTGTGGGGCGGCCCCTGCAAACAGCTGGCGGCTCCTCAAAGAGCTGAACGCAGAGTCCATGGGCCCAGCACGTGCCCGCGTGCCCAGCCAGGGAGTCGGACTGAGCGCTGATGTTCCCGGCAACACGATCCCATCCCTAACAGATGGGAAGTGGAACCAGCCCTCAACCGTCGGAGAGAGAAAACCGGGTTTACCCGTCAACACTGCTTCATACAGCTGAACTCTGAGACATGCTGCCACGCGGGTAAACCCCCAAAACATGCCCAGCCAGACACAAAGACGAGTCGGCACAACTCCACGCCTAGGGGATGTCCTGGAGGGGCACATCGGGGCTCAGGGCCGGTGGAAAGGCGCCACGGTTAGACTGTGGTAGCGGCTGCACACTGGATGTGCCGGGAAGAACGGAACGGTAGACTTGAGGGTGAGCCGCATGTGTGTGCATCAGAGCTCAGGAAACTCTTGTAAAGCACTCCTCTGGCAGGCAGCCCTCTGGGAACCCTCCCCAGGAGCCACAGGGCGGCCTGGCTGCACCCAGCTTCGTCCTGGCAGCTCCCTGTCCACCGGGACCTGAGCTGGGCCCGGCCCTGATGGTGGCGCCGCCCCCTGCTCCACCTTGCTGCCTGGCCTGTTCCTGTACCTCCTGTTTCTCAGGAGCCGTCCCCCGCCCTCCCCCTGTTCCTGCTGCCTTAATACATTTGGCCTTGTCATAGTTCAACACAAACCATTTTTAAACAAAAACAAGAGAAACCACTCTGACCTTTTACTGAGAAAATCCTTTCATTTCTGCCTTCTGCTCTTGATTCTGAATTTCTCCCCCTAAATGTCAGAGGGGCTGATTCTCCTGCAGCTGCCGGGCAGGGGTGGGAGGCAGTGTGGGAAGAAATCTCCTTAGCCGGCACCTTCGCCCTCCTCCCAACCCGGGGCTGGCAACCTGGCTGGGCCTGCAGCACTGAGGTACAGACTCCGGCCAGGCTGGACCAAAGAACAGCTGTTCTCCAGGCACCCACCTTCCCTGGCCCTCAGAGGCTGGCAGGCTTTGGGAGCCTGGCCGTTCTTTTCTAAAAATATATATATTTTTTAGAGACAAGTCTCACTGTCATCCAGGCTGGAGTGCAGTGGCATGATCATGGTTCACTGCAGCCTCGAACTCCTGGGCTCAAGTGACCGCCCCCCTCAGCCTCCTGAGCAGCTGGAATTACAGGCATGTGCCATCACACCTGGCTAATTTTTAAATTTTTTTTTAGAGACAGACTTCAGCTTTGTTGCCCAGGCTTGTCTCAAACTCCTGTCTTGATGTGAGCCTCCTGCCTCAGTTTCCCACGAGGTGAGGATTACAAGCATGAGTTCTGATCATTCTTTATTTGAAACAGGTGCACCCTGCCAGTGTCAGCGAGACAACTGCTCCCAATGGTAGGCCAGGTCGCCCACCCACGGCTCCTACAGCACCTCCTCTCTGCTGGCCTCAAGTGGCTCTGGAAGAATGATGCCCTAAGATTCCGTACTGCCCTCCAGGTTAGGGCGGGGGTGGACGGGGACAGGCAGGAGTGACCAGTACTACTCTCCTAGCTCAAGCCCCACACAAAGGCAGACCCAGTGTTTGCAAAACACCAGCCCCCCGCGAACAAGTCAAACCGCCCTGCAGCCCACCTCTGACTCCGTTTCCCCCAGCGTACCCGGCCGCATTGGGAGGGGCCGTCCCACTGACTCCGTTTTCCCCAGCGTACCTGGTCTGCATTGGGAGGGGCCACCCCACTGACTCTGTTTCCCCCAGTGTACCCGGTCTGCACTGGGAGGGGCCGCCCCGCCTCTGACTCCGTTTCCCCCAGCGTACCCGGTCTGCACTGGGAGGGGCCGCCTCAATGACTCTGTTTCCCCCAGTGTACCCGGTCTGCACTGGGAGGGGCCGCCCCACCTCTGACTCCGTTTCCCCCAGCGTACCCGGTCTGCACTGGGAGGGGCCGCCCCACCTCTGACTCCGTTTCCCCCAGCGTACCTGGTCTGCATTGGGAGGGGCCGCCTCAATGACTCTGTTTCCCCCAGTGTACCCGGTCTGCACTGGGAGGGGCCGCCCCAACTCTGACTCCGTTTCCCCCAGCGTACCCGGTCTGCATTGGGAGAGGCCGCCCCACCTCTGACTCCGTTTCCCCCAGCGTACCTGGTCTGCATTGGGAGAGGCCGCCTCACTGACTCTGTTTCCCCCAGTGTACCCGGTCTGCACTGGGAGGGGCCGCCCCACCTCTGACTCCGTTTCCCCCAGTGTACCCGGTCTGCACTAGGAGGGGCTGCCCCACCTCTGACTCCGTTTCCCCCAGAGTACCCCGTCTGCATTGGGAGGGGCTGCCCCACTGACTCTGTTTCCCCCAGCGTACCCGGTCTGCACTGGGAGGGGCCGCCTCACTGACTCCGTTTCCCCCAGCATACCCGGCTGCACTGGGAGGGGCCGCCCCACCTCTGACTCTGTTTCCCCCAGCGTACCCGGCTGCATTGGGAGGGGCCGCCTCAGTCTGACACCCTCAGCGGCACTCTGGCATTAGCAGGACCTGCTGAATGAGTGGCACCCGGCCCATCCATCTCTGCTCAGCCCTCTGCCATGTTCAAATATCACACAGTCCCCAGGTACCTCGTAAATCACTGTAATTAGGGGCTGCTCACTTAAAATTAGAGCGCAATTTTTTAAAAAGCAAATTGCCAGTGAGACACGTTGGCTGTGGCTGGAAATATTTATGGGGCGGCCTGCTTGCTGGCTGTGGCTTCCTCTCCCTTCTGTCTGGCCGGCCCGAGCTGCCACCTGTCTAGTCGGCACATACAGCGGCCGTGTGGCTGGCGGGTGCCCTGGGGGAGACTGAGACACTCACTCTTAATGAAGACACTCTCAGTGTCCATTGTGGCCACTGCACTCCAGCCCAGACCCTGACTGGCCTGGCCTGGGGCTCACCTGCCCCTCTGGAAGCAGAGCGGGCCTGCCCTGGAGGGTCGGGGGCCTCTGCAGCTTGTCTGTGGAACACGTGGGCCGGGAAGTGCATGCCCGGCCTCCATTCCAGCTCTGCCACGTGAGCAGGTCTCTGTGCAGTGCTCATACAGTGACCGGGGCTGCGGGGCCTTACTAAGCGCTGGTCCTACCATCCCCGGAGCTGAGCCCCGTGGTGTCCCAGGGGGCACGGACAACAGACACGGAGTGAGGGAGGAGTGCGGGCTGACGAGGCACTTGGAGAGCAGAGACAGCGCCTCTCTCCACACACCACCAACCGCAGGATGTGGTGGGGCTCGGAGGCCAAGGGGGAGGTGTGCAGGATTCCTGTCGAGAGCAAGACTCCCTGCGGCTGAGGGTCCAAGAGCAACTCCATGAACAGGGAAACTCGAGGGGAGGAAGCTAGAGACGGAATGAAAGAAGCCCTGAGTCCTGGCTCAAACAAGCAAAGCTGAAATAATGCATTAAAATGAGAAAACATGCAGGAAATGGAAACGATGCTACTTTGAGATACTGGGAAGTTATGTGAATCCTGTTCATCTGTGGGGTGGCATGAAGAGGTGGAGGCCACACCAGTGGACATCAAAACCAGAAACCAGTCAGCGAAAACAGGAAAACTGGGTAAGTGCCTGGAAATTAAACAGCACACTTCGAAGTAATCCACGACTCAAATGGGATGCCTCGAAGGAAATAAAAAAGAACAGAATGGAAACAAGAATACAGCATAATAAAATTTGCCGGATGCACCCAAGGCAGTGCTTAGAGGGAAACTGACAGCACTCAATGCCTCTATCAGAAAAGAAGAAAGATCTCAAATCAATTCTCTAAATTCCTACTTTAAGAAACGAAGGCCAAAACAAGCCTGAAGCAGGAGAAGGAAATAAAAGTAGGAATGAACGGGAAAACAAAAGACAGTTCTTAAAACCAAAAACTGGTTCTTTAAAAAATAGCAATAAGGCCGGCCAGGAGCAGGGGCTTATGCCTGTAATCTTTGCACTTTGGGAGGCCAAGGTGAGAGGACTGCTTGAGCCCTGGAGTTTGAGAACAGCCTGGACAACACAGTGAGATCCCATCTCTACAATCAATCAGCCAGGTGTGGTGGCATGCACCTGTAGCCCCAGCTATTCGGGATCACTTGGGCCTAGGAGTTTGAGGCTGTAGTGAGCTGTGATCACACCACTGCACTCCAGCCTGGGCAACAGAGTGAGACCCTGTCTCAAAATTTTTTTAAAAAGACCAACAACAGTAAAATTGATAAACCCCTAGCAAAACTGCCAAAGATTAAAAAGAGTGAAATGACCAATATCAGAAATGAAATGGAAGTATTATAATAGATCCAGAAGCTATTAAAATAACAATAAAAAATATGACAACGAAATTTGATGCTCATAAAGAACTGGACGGATTCCTGGAGAACCACAGACTACTAAAACGTGCCAAGATAAAATAGACAGCCTCGGTAGTCCTATAACCATTAAATAAATCAAGTTTGTTGTAATTAAAATGCTACTCAGAATCTCCAGTCCCAGATGGTTTCACTGGACAGTTTTACTGAACATTAAATATGAATTAATACCAATTTTACACAATCCCTTTTCAGTTAACAAAAGACAGGGAAACACCTTTCCACTATTAACCTTGTACTGAAACCAACAAGGATAGTGCGCACACACGCAGAAAAATGAGTCTCTCGTGAACTTGGATGCAAAAATACTCAACAAATACTAACAAATGGAATCCAGTAATATACAAAAAAGAGTATCACACCCTGACCAAGTAAGATTCAGTCGAGGTGTAAAACAAAGGCTAGTTCAAATTTGAAAATCAATCAATGTTATCTGCCCTATCAACAGGCTAAAGAAAAACAATGCTATGATCCCGTTGACACAAAGCATTTGACAACATTTAATCTCCATTCCTGAAGGGAACTCTTGCAAAGCAGGAATCAAGGCAAAGTCCTCCAGGAAGAACCCTCAGCTCACACTGCTTCGCGGAAGAGCCTGGCTGCCTTCCCTTGTTCGGTCAGCGGGGAGCTGGCTTACCCGACTCATCCTCAACCCAGCACAGGAGCCCCTCACACCAGGGCATGAAGGTAAGAAAAGGAAAACAGCAGTGCAGGGACTGGAAAAGAAACGAACTGTCCCTACTCGCAAATGACGTGACGGCCCACATAGAAAACCCTGAGCAATCTGCAGAAAACTCAAACACTAAGTGAGTTCACGAAGGTTGCAGGAAATAAGATGAACATGCAAAAATCAACCACATTTCTATAAAGCAATTGCAAACCAGTGAAAAGCAAAATTAAAAGGCAATACCATTTACAGAACATCTTACATACTTGGGTATAAATCTAACAAAAACTTGCACCGTGTCTGCAGAAAGTCAGGAAATACTGATGAAAGGAATCAAAAGAATGTTTGCATAAATAGATACAATGTTTATGAACTGGAAGACTCAACATAGTAAATACATCAATGTTTCCAAACTTGATCTTTGGTTTTAATGTAATTGCTATCTAAACCTCAGTATAAATATATATTTTTGAAACAGGGTCTTATTGTCACCCAGGCTGCAGTGCAGTGGTGCGGTCTTGGCTCACTGCAGCCTCAAGCAATCTTCCTGCCTCAATGTCCCAAGTAGCTGGAACTACAGGTGCGCACCATCACTCATGGCTGTTTTTTGTAGAGATGGGGTCTCCCTATATTGCCCAGGCTGGTCTCGAACTCCTGGGCTCAGGCAATCCTCCTGTCTTGGCTTCCCCAAGTGTTGGGATTATAGGCATGAGCCACCATGCCTGGCCAGCATGATTTTTTTTTTGTTTTTTGGTAGAGATATATAAGATTATTCTAAAATTTATACAGAAAGCAATTCCGAAAAAGAAGAGTGGAGGAACTGCCCTTCCTGATGTTGAGAACTGTACAGCTACAGCACAGCGTTACACGGCTCCTACGTCAGACAGACACGGCTGGGGCAGCGCTGGAGGGGAGATGTGGAGACCAGTGGAACAGAACAGAGGAACCTGAAACAGACCCACAGACACGTCCAGGCCACTTTCTAACAAAGAATATTATACCATGACCACGTGGGACTTAGTTTAGGTGTACACGGCTAGTTTGGTATTTGAAAAATCAACGTAATCTGCTCTATCAACAGGTTAAAGAGCAAACAACAAATGATCCTATTAATTGATACAGAAAAGTCACAAAAGAGTCACAAAGGCGCTTCAGTGGAGGAAGAACAGTCTTGTCTTTGCTACAGCTGGTGCCAGAGCAGCTGGACATACGTAGTTAAAAAAAATTCTTTTTGACTGAAACCTCACACCTCATATAAAATTTAACTCAAACTGTATCATGAACTTACGTGTAAAACACATAATTATTTTAAAAAAGAAATCTTCAGGATGTGGATGAGGCAGAGCTCTGAGACTCAACACCAAAGCACGATCCATAGAATAAAATTAAAATGGATAAATGGGCCTCACCAAAACTTTAGGAAATTGCACAGTGAAAGAGCCTGTGAAGCAGATAAAAGGACAAGCTACACGACAGGGTGCCAGCGTCTCCCTGCCTATCTCTCCCGGGACGCCACGGCCACGGGGGACCCCGGCTCCTGGAGGGGCCAGTGCACAGAACCCAGAGGGGTGACTGCAGTGTCTTAACCCCGAGTGGGATTGCTGCCTGTGCCCCGGCCCCACAGGGCAAGGCCGACATCTGTCTTGCTTCTCTCTTTTCCCAGGACAGACCTCACTGGGCTGGAGACTGGCCTGGGCACAGAGGCCACTGTGGCATCAGGGGCCATCGTGAGGACACAGAGGCCAAGGCTGTGGCATCAGGGGCCATCGTGAGGACAGAGAGGCTGGGGCTGTGGCATCAGGGTTCATCATGAGGACACAGAGGCTGGGGCTGTGGCATCAGGGTTCATCGTGAGGACAGAGCACCCAGGCATTCTTAGACACATCCCTGCTCCCACTGGCCTTCCTGGGAGAAGCACCCCCTTGTTCCAGATGAGAAGCTGCAGCTGCTGGGCCAGGGGACGCATGAACATTCCATGGTCAGATCTACAAGCGCCATGCGCCTAACTGGACACAGCTCCAGGCGCCTGCTTCCCTGAAGCCCAGTCCTCCTGTCCTTGGTGCTGCAAGCTCCGCTCCCGAGCAGGGCTGTGTGTGGGGAGAGGACAGGAGCCCTCGGGGGAAGTTATGCTGGGGGCCCATTTGTCAGGGGAGGGAGGGCAGGAAGCAAGGTCCATAAGGATGGGGTACCCTGCAGCTGGGTCCTGACCCGGGGCTGCTCCCTCTCCTGGGCATAGACACTGCAGGCAAACAGCAGGCAGTCAGCCTGCCACCACCTCCCAGCCGCCACCACACGCCCTCGACAGACCTTCCAGATAAACGGCTCCATCCTGACTTGAGCACTGCTGGCCCCAACGCCTCCCCTCTTACTCCACCTGCTTGTGTGGGCCTCGGGGCAGAGCTGCCGGCATCGGGGGCTTTCACACCCACCAGACCTAGCTTCTAACCTCGGCTTGGCCACCAGGAAGCTGCGTGACCCTGGGCACATGGAAACGCCTCTCTGAGCCCAGTCTGCAAACTGGGCACGGCCGAGAAGACTAACCAAGTCAGGTGCGTAAAATCACCGGGCTCGGGGGAGACGCTGAGCACAGTGGGATGAGGAAACCCTGTGCCCACATGACCCCAGGCCACGAGGACGGCGGCTGCCCCGTGCCCTGGCACCACCGGATGGCCTCTACTGGAAAATGAGCTGCTCCCGGCCTCATCCCCACCTCACTGAAGCGGGACTGGTTGTCTGCCAGGCCCCGCAGCCCCCAGGCTTCCCACAGAGGCTCCCCCACCAGGACCCGCGGGAGAGGAGATGGACATGCCTGGTTGGCCTCTGCCAGGGCAGCCGCAGGTCCCTGTGAACCTTGCTTGTAGAAGACACCTGCTCTCAAAGCCAGGCAAGGAGAGATTTTTTTTGTCTTGAGGCTGTAAGGAAATCAAAGTGTTTTCAGCTTCAAAAGACGCTCTGGGCTTCTCAAGTTGAGAATCTGACGCATCCCAGGCACTTTCATGCACACATGGGGCGAGCCGGGGAGAAGACTCAGCTGCGTCCACTGAGAGTCAGCCTTGAACTTCAGGGGTGAGAAACCCTGCAAGTTCACACTGCGACACGACACACACACCCACACACAGTGCAAAAGGACCCTTAGAAAATCATCAAAATGCTAACGGCGGTTAACTTGGAGTGTTGGCATGGAAAGTGACTCATGGTTCTCTGCATTTTCCAGATTTTTCTATATGCTGCATATTTGTAATTAGGAAAAAAGTATATCTAAGTTATATCTGCAAGGGCGGAATAGCTTTGAGACAGGCCGATGAGCACTATGGACACACGCAAGCACCAATCCTTACCCACCTGGCCTGCAACCCTCGGGCGTCTTGCCTGGGCCCCTGTCTGCCCGTCTGCCTGGAGCATCTCCGGACACTCTGTGGGAAGCCCCCCCGTGGGCTGCTGAGGCCGATGCTGCCTGCCCACCTGCCCCAGATGTCCTGGGGTGCCACGCTGGCGTCATGGCTGGCATCTTGGCTGGTGGCACCACAGACACCGGGCGTGGGTCACAGCGCGAGCTCAGCCAGCTGGTGGGGGTTGGGTGGCACTGGTCAGGTGGCCACAGCAGAGCCTACTGAGGCCACCACAGGGCTGCTGCTGAGGTGTGAGACACAGGCCCACGCCCCTCGGCACCCAGTGGCCAGGGCACCCAGGTTGGGCTTGTGCAAATCCCAGGTGGGGCACAGCTCTGTCTGTCCACGGGTCTTTGCGGTGCCCATCTGAGCGCCTGTGAACAGTACTGGGCAGTCTCACTGTGCACACGGCTCTGCATGAGCCTCCACGGCCAGGGCTGCCCTCGCTCCCCTAAAGAGTCTCAGGGGCTGAAGGCCTTGGACCACAGCGTCAGGGTCCAGAGGTGATAGACCTGGGTAATGTGTGCCCTTACCCCTGCAGGTGCTGCTGGGGGTTAGAGGTCAGCACGGTCCCGGCCCCGGGGTTAGAGGTCAGCGCGGTCCCCGCCCCCGGGTTAGAGGTCAGCGCGGTCCCGGCCCCGGGGTTAGAGGTCAGTGTGGTCCATGCCCCGGGGTTACAGGTCCCCGCCCCGGGGTTAGAGGTCAGTGTGGTCCACGCCCCGGGGTTACAGGTCCCCGCCCCGGGGTTAGAGGTCCCCGCCCCGGGGTTAGAGGTCAGCACGGTCCCCGCCCCCGGGTTAGAGGTCAGCACGGTCCCGGCCCCGGGGTTAGAGGTCAGCACGGTCCCCGCCCCCGGGTTAGAGGTCAGCGCGGTCCCGGCCCCGGGGTTAGAGGTCAGTGTGGTCCCCGCCCCCGGGTTAGAGGTCAGCGCGGTCCCGGCCCCGGGGTTAGAGGTCAGTGTGGTCCACGCCCCGGGGTTACAGGTCCCCGCCCCGGGGTTAGAGGTCAGTGTGGTCCACGCCCCGGGGTTACAGGTCCCCGCCCCGGGGTTAGAGGTCAGCACGGTCCCCGCCCCGGGGTTAGAGGTCAGCGCGGTCCCCGCCCCCGGGTTAGAGGTAAGCACGGTCCCGGCCCCGGGGTTAGAGGTCAGCGTGGTCCCCGCCCCAGGGTTAGAGGTCAGCGCGGTCCACGCCCCAGGGTTACAGGTCCCCGCCCCGGGGTTAGAGGTCAGCACAGTCCTCGCCCCGGGGTTAGAGGTCAGCGCGGTCCTGGCCCCGGGGTTAGAGGTCAGCACGGTCCCGGCCCCGGGGTTAGAGGTCAGCACAGTCCCCGCCCCAGGGTTAGAGGTCAGTGTGGTCCTGGCCCCAGGGTTAGAGGTCAGCGCAGTCCCCGCCCCTGGGTAAGAGGTCAGCGCGGTCCCGGCCCTGGGGTTAGAGGTCAGTGCGGTCCCCGCCCCGGGGTTAGAGGTCAGCGCGGTCCATGCCCCGGGGTTACAGGTCCCCACCCCGGGGTTAGAGGTCAGCGCAGTCCCCGCTCCGGGGTTAGAGGTCAGCGTGGTCCCGCCCCGGTTTCATGACTTGGCGGCAGTGATCTGTATCCCACAGGTCGGGAGTGATAACGTCGACTGTGCTGAGCCTGCCGGGTGCAGCATGAAAGTGGCTGGTGCTACCGTGGTCTACACAACGTTAGACCGGGATACCGAGGACCCCTGGCAGCCTCACACGTCACAGCGGGGCTCTGCACAGGAGTCTGTGCCTGCTGCACATCCATGGCCCGAGGGTGACTGCAGAGCAGCAGCCACCACTGCGTCCTGATAGTCACTGCCTGGCTTGTCTCTGCTCTCAGGAGGGAGACAGCAAGCTTCCCGTCTCTGGTCTGTTACCTCCGCCGAGGGACTCCTCCTCCAGGCTGGCCACAGGACTTGTTCTAGCCCATGCCTGACTCCCCTGCTCACGGCCTCACTCCCTCATGGATGCCCATGACCGGCCCAGCCCCACCCTGCACATGTCCCCTGGCCCCTGGCCCAGCCCAGCTCAGCTCCTCAGAGCTCCTGGTCCGGAGGTCCAGGTTTGACCCTGGACACCCTGCTGTGTGGCCCTCAGCTCCCAAATCTCTCTGCACCCCCGTCCCTACGGTGCCCCTCGGGAGGCGATGAAGCCGGGCCCAAAGGAGGCCTCGCAGATGCTGCCACGCGAGCACCGCGCCCAGGGCCTGGCGGCAACTGGGTCAGGACAGCTTGGACAGAACGCCGAGAACAAATGTCCCAGCATGAAGTTCCAAAGAACGGAAGCTGGCAAAAAGCGTGTCCGGCACGGGGAAAATAGCTCAGCCAATTATTCCTGCCTAATTGTACCGAGGAAAGCATCTAAATACTGCCTGTGCTAATTATACCAGCGTTATTGGGGTTTATCTTCCCCGCGAGGGTGACCTTTCCTTCAAGAGTGACTGGCGGGGCGGGCAAGGCCAGGCACCCCAGCAGTCGCAGAAAAATCCCAAACCAACAATTATTATTATTATTATTCTATTTATACAGCTCCCCCTCGCACACAGGCGCTCTGCTTTAGAGCCACACACAGCTGCTCCTGCAGCCGCAGCCGGAGGGCAGTGGAGGGAGTGGGGCGCCAGCGCAGGGTGGGGTGGCCTGCGCAGCCCCTGCTGTGAGTGGCATCTGCCACAGGGGGCTACAAGGGCCGTAGAAGGGCATGGAGGCCACAGGGATGAGTTAGAGGAGGTGGCGGGGATAGAGAAGGAGGGAGAGGGGGCTGAGTGTGGGTTAAAAGACAGGGACTGGCCCCGAGGGCAGCAGGAGCACAGAGCACAGTGAAGGTTAAGGGAAGAGGGCACACGGCGGGCAGGCGGGACGGGTGCTCAGCTCAGGCACGCGGGTGAGGAGGGAGGAGCTGCAGCACTGCCGGCGCCCAGTGGCTCCCTGGGCCCCACCTGGGTGTGGGCTCCTCCCCTCCTGAGCCCAGCCTGGGTGTGGGGTCCTCCTCTCCTGAGCCCAGGCTAGACAGCACCACCCCTTCCAGCTGTAGCCGAATGAGGAGGAGAGGAGAGGACATCAGTGGCCTCTGCGCCTTCTCACCTCCCGCCCAGGCAAGGCCTACGCCGCTGGGGGTGATGTTTCGAGGAGTGCCAGGCTTAGGGCAATGTGATACTGGGGATGTGGTGTGGGGAGGGCTGGAGATGCAGGCCCGCCCTCCTGGAAGGCTGCCCCTCTTATCTGCTATGGGCCCCGGGGCCCATCAGTTTGTCTCTGAGCTGAAGTTTCCTGAATGTAAAATGGAGACAAAATGTCTATTTTCCCTGCTGGCAGCGTCTGGCCGAGACAGAGCCACACGGACAGATGCACCTGCCATCTGAAACAGCCAGAATATGAGGCATAAAATGTGAAACAACAGTTTTCATTCAGGAAGGGTGGCGGGCCCTGAGAGACGGGGTGAGCCCGGGGAGACTGATCATGGCCCAGGCAGGGCCTCGGGGACCTGAGTTGAAGGACAGGGCTGGAGCTGGAGCTGGAGCCGGGGCACAGAGAGGGCTGAGTTCTGTGGAGTGCTCAGTGAGAGGCTGAGAAAACCTGGAGCATCAGAGAGAAAAAACCAGAAAACGGCACCTGAAGCTCACACCGGGCTGAAGCAGCGCCTGTCTCCAGCAGCCTTGCGGGAAAGCCTGCGAGCTAGGCGGCTCCGGGGCACAGCACTGAGATGGGCACCCCTCAGCAAGGGGAGGTGTGAGCCCCAGACAGACGGATGCTGCCCTGCGCCCACCTCACACTTCCTGAACCAAGACCCAGAGGACCAGGCTGTTTCCAAGTACCTGAACTGTGTCTCCGAACAGAGCTCACGAATATTTACAGGAACACACATGCGCACGTGCATGCACAGGCACGTGCACACACACACGCACACACACCCTCGCAGCACCCAACAAAGAGAAAATCAGCCGAGTGAAACCAACCTAGGGCTGACCTGACGTCAGAAGCGGCAGATCACATTTAAGTCACTGTAACTTTGCTCCATATGCCCAAAAAGCTAAGGACAGACATAAAAGCGACCAAAAAGAGCCAAATTGACCTTCTAAGGATGAAGACAACAAGGGTGGGGGACGGATCCACGCCAGGTCAGATATCGTGGAAGCAAGATCAGTGAACCTGCAGATACAACCACGGAAACCGTCTGAGATGAAACCGATGAGAAAAAGAAAGGAAAGCGCATACAAACAACAAGGAAAAAACAGATAAATATAAAGCAGCAGCACACTGGGTGTGGGCTGTGGGGCGACGTCACGTGGCCTGACGCACATGGGGCGGGAGTCCCGGAGGTGGGCTGGTGGCACTTCTGAAATGGCCCCACCTCCAGGCATCACCCGCAGTAGCACCAGCCGTTCCGTGTGACTTACAGCTGATGGAAAGTGTGGCGCAAGTGCTGGCTGTCCCCTCTGCAATTGTGCCACGGCAGCCGTGACTTCTGTGGCTCCCACCCTGGTTCTTGGAGCTCTGACATGCCAGCTGCTGTGGGTGAGCTGCCTATGTGGCAAGGAGCTGCCGTAGGAACCAAGCCCGGCAGCCCAACCACAGATGAGAAACAGAATCCTTCTGACAGCCACATGGGTGCACCTGGATGTGGGACCTTCCCCAGCAGAGCCAAGAGGACTGTGGCTGGGGAGATCCCTGAGCAGACAGCCAGCTCAGCCACACTTGGACTCTTGACCTCAGAAGCCACAAGCCACTGAGTTCTGCAGCAATGTTATTCAAGGACTGGTCACTAATGGTGGGCACAGGGAAAGAGTCTTGAAAAAGTAATGGCCTCATTTTTCTGAAATGTGTGGAAAAGTGTAAACTGAGAGATCTGAGAAGTTCAAAGAACCCCAACCACCACCAAAAAAAAAAAAAAAAAAAAAAAAAAAAAAAAAAGGGAAAAACGACATCAAAGTACATCATAATCAAACTGCTCAAAACCAGTAGTACAGATGAAATCTTAAAAGCAGTCAAAGGAAGAAAAGACAATTGACCTACAGAGGAACGACGACAAGGATGACAGCAGACTTCTTGGAGGAAACACTGGAATTAAGAAGACAGTGAGATCACCTCTGTAAAGTACAGAGGGACAAAAAACAGCCCAGAATTCTCCACCCAGTGGAAATATCTCCTCCCAAATAAAGACTTCTTCAGGTGTGCAATTAAAATATCCAAAAGCAGCTGATTCACACTGCAAGAATATTAAACAAAGCTCTTCAGACAGAAGGAAAATGAGGATGCAAACAGGGGCTTACATAGCAGGCCGGGCGCGGTGGCTCACGCCTGTAATCCCAGCACTGTGGGAGGCCAAGGCGGGTGGATCACCTGAGGTCAGGAGTTCAAGACCAGCCTTGTCAACATGGTGAAACCCTGTTTCTACTAAAAATACAAAAATTGGCCAGGCGTGGTGGCACATCCTGTAATTACAGCTACTTGAGAGGCTGAGGCAGGAGAATCGCTTTAACCCGGGAGGTGGAGGTTGCAGTGAGCCAAGATCGCGCCACTGCACTCCAGCCTGGGGCGACAGAGGGGGACTCTGTCTCAAAAAATAAATAAAAATAAAAACAATCATGGGCCTACACAAGAAGAAGGAAGAACACCCCTACTCCTTCCATGAATGAGGGGTGGGAGCTGCATGTGCAGACATACACAACATTTACAACTATTTTTTTATTTACATATCTTTCAAAGATAACTGACTAACCAGAAACAAAAACAAAGTATTGTGGGGTTTATCATGTGCATAAATAAAACATATTACAAGCAGAGGACTAAGGCAGGAAGGAGAAGACTGGAAGTACGTGACTGTCAGGTTCTCACACTACACGTAAGGTGGTGTTGCATCATTTAAGGATAAGTGTGTTAAGTTAAAAGATCTACACCCTAAATCCTAACACAACCTGTCAGAAATACAGTTAACAAATCAAAAAAGGAGACACAGGAACTCCAAGAAAGGCAGAAAAAGAGGGAAGAAAAAGGAACAAAAGGACAGACAGGACAGACAGAAAACAAGTAACAAGATGATAAACTTATCTAATCAAAGTAGTAATCAAGTTAAACGTAAATGGCCTAAACACCCTAGTAAAAAGGCAGAGATTGTCAGATTTCACGCTCAGCTATATCCTGCTTTTAAGAAGTACATTTTAACTTGAAGACATAGTAGATTAACAGTAACGTAAAGCAGATAGGGCACACTCACAGAAGCCAATTCACCCTGCGTTCAGGTGGCCACACCTCGCTTCTTCCCACGCTGCTTTACTGTGCTTTACAGATGCCGCATTTTTCACATGTTTAAAGTCTGTGTCTGGCAAGTCTTTCAGCACTATTTTTCCAAAAGCATGAATTTGCTTCATGTCTGTGTCACATATATATCCAACTTTCTCATTATTAATATATCTGTTATGGTAGTCTGTCATCTGTGATCTTTGATATCACCATTTTAATTGTTTCGGAGCGCCACAAACAGTGCCCATAAGATAGCAAACTTAACTGATAAATGTGCGTGTGGGCCAGGTGCGGTGGCTCAAGCCTGTAATCCCAGCACTTTGGGAGGCCGAGACGGGCGGATCACGAGGTCAGGAGATCAAGACCATCCTGGCTAACATGGTGAAACCCCGTCTCTACTAAAAAATACAAAAACAAAAACTAGCCGGGCGAGGTGGCGGGCGCCTGTAGTCCCAGCTACTCGGGAGGCTGAGGCAGGAGAATGGCGTAAACCCGGGAGGTGGAGCTTGCAGTGAGCTGAGATCCAGCCACTGCACTCTAGCCCGGGCGACAAAGCGAGACTCCGTCTCAAAAAAAAAAAAAAAAAAAAAAAAAAAAAAAAGTGCATGTGCTCTCACTACTCTGCTGACCGGTTGGCTGTCCCCCATCTCTCTCCTTCTCTGGGGGCCTCCCCATTCCCTGAGACACAACCATCATTGAAACCAGGCCTGTTAATAACCCTAGAATGGCGTCTAGGCATTCAGTGAAAGAAGACTCACGTGTCTCTCACGTTAAATCACAAGCTAGAGATAATTAAGTGTAATGAGGAAGGCATGTTGACAACTGAGACAGGCCAAAAGCTAGGTCTCTTGCACCAAACAGCTAGCCTGCAAGGGAGAAGTTCATAAAGAAAATCACAAGGGCTGTTCTAATGAACACGTGAATGATAAGAAAGCAGAACAGCCTTACTGCTAATATGGAGATTTTCAGGATGGTAAGTGAGCCTTTGGGGCCCTTATGAACGGTGCTGAGTCTTCTCTCTCTCTGCTCTAACAGCGGAACAACAAAGCCTGGATGACAGCACATTTGTTCAGATGCAGCAGGGTGCACTGAATATTTTAAGCCCACTGTTGAGACCTCCTGCTCAGAAAACAAAACTCCTTTCAAAACATTATTGCTCACTGACAATGCAACTAGTTACTGGGCTCTGATGGAGATGCTGGAGACTAACGTTGTTTCTATGACTGCTAACACAGCATCCATCCTGCAGCCCCTAGATCAAGCAACAACTGACTTTGAAGTGTTATTATTTAAGAAATACATTTTGTAAGGCTATAGTTGTCACAGGTAGTGATTCCTCTAATGCATCTGGCCAAAGTCAACTGAAAACCTTCTCGAAAGGAGTCGTCATTCTAGATGCCATTACGAACATTAGTGATTTACAGGAGGAGGTCAAAGTATCACCATTAACAGGAGTTTGCAGAAGCTGGTTCCAGCCTTCATGGATGACTTGGTTCAAGAAGATGTCAGTGGAGGAAGATGGACAGATGTGGTGAAAATAGCAAGAGAACTAGAATTAGAAGCAGAGCCTTAAGATGTGACTAAATTGCTGCAATCTCATGATCAAGCTTGAATGGATGAGGAACCGCTTCTTATGAATGACCAAAGAAAGTGGCTTCTTGAGTTGGAATCTGCTCCTGGTGAAAATACTGTGAACATTGTTGAAAAATGACAGCCAAGTACATAAACTTGGTTGATAAAGCAGTTTGAGGGGTTGAGAGGATTGGCTCCAAGATTGAAAGAAGTTCTACTGTAGGCAAAATGGCATTAGAGAGCATTGCATGCTACAGAGAAATCTTTCATGAAAGGAAGAGTCAATATGGCCAGCTTCATAGGTGTTTTTTATTAATATTTTGAGATGGAGTCATGCTCTGTTGCCCAGGCTGGAGTGCAAGGGTGGGATCTCAGCTCACTGCAACCTACACCTCCCAGGTTCAAGCGATTCTTGTGCCTCAACCTCCCAAGTAGCTGGGATTACAGGTACATGCCACCATACCTGACTAATTTTTGTATTTGTAGTAGAGACGGGGTTTCACCATGTTGGCCAGGCTGGTCTTGAACTCCTGGCCTCAAGTGATCCACTTGCCTTGGCCCCCCAAAGTGCTGGGATTACATGTGTGAGTTGGTGTTTTTAAGAAACTGTCACCCCAACCTTCAGCAACCACCACCCTGATCAGTCAGCAGCCATCACCATGAAAGCAAGAACCTGCACCAGCAAAGAGATTACAACTGGCTAAAGGTTCGGGTGATCATTAGCACTTTTTTAGCAATAAAGTATTTTTAAAATCAGGACATGTACATGGTTTTTTAAAGACATAATGCTATTGTACCCTTGATGGACTACAGTACAGGATAAACAGAACTTTCGTATGTGCTGGTAAACAAAATTCATGGGACTCGCTTGATTGTGATATTAGCTTAATCACAGTGGTCCGGAACCAAATCCATGATATATCCAAGGTTACTCATTGATAGTGCAACTCTGTATCAGACAAAGATTTCAGAGCAAAGAATATTACGAGCAATAAAGGTCATTTCATAATGATAAAAGGGTTATATATGAAACAAAACCTGGAATGCAAGAAGGAATAGAGAAACCTGTAATTATAGTCAGAGGTGTCAATATTCTCCTATCAATAATTGATAGAACAGGAAGACAGAAAATTAGCAAGGATATAGAAGCTTTGCAAACATTATTAAAAATGTCAGCTACGTGACATCAATACAGCACATTCCAGTGGGACACAGGATACACACAGATTTCAAGTACACACACAACATTTACCAAGGCAGTAACATTCTGGATGGACCTTAAAACAAATTTCAAGAAATGTGGCCGGATCCAGTGGCTCACGCCTGTAATCCCAGAACTTTGGGAGGCCAAGGCAGGTGGATCAGATCAGGAGTTTGAGACAGCCTGGCCTGGTGAAAACCTGTCTCTACTAAAAATACAAAAATTAGCCGAGTGTGGTGGCACATGCCTGTAATCCCAGTTACTTGGGAGGCTGAGGTAGGAGGCAGGAGAATCACTTGAACCGGGAAGGCAGAGGTTGCAGTGAGCCGAGATTGTGCCACTGCACTCCAGCCTGGGTGACAGAACGAGACTCCGTTTCCAAAAAAAGTAAAAGGATTCAGACCGTTCTGAGAATGTTCACTGACTACAATGAAATTAAATGAGAAATTAGTAACAGATGGTATCTGTAGATTTTCAAAAAATGTGGAAACTAACACACTTCCAAATAACCCATAGATCAAAGAAGAAAAAAAAGGGAGATTAGTAAGTGATTTGAACTGAATGAAAATAAAAACAAAATATCAGAATTTGTGGGATGCCACTAAAGCAGAAACTGGGGGGAAACTTATAGCACTGAATGTCCACATTAAAAAAAGAAGAAAGGTCTCAAATCAGAGACTTCAGCTCTGCCCTTTAAGAACTAAAGAAGGGGCCGGGCGCGGTGGCTCACGCCTGTAATCCCAGCACTTTGGGAGGCCGAGGCAGGCGGATCACAAGGTCAGGAGATCGAGACCACGGTGAAACCCCGTCTCTACTAAAAATACAAAAAATTAGCCGGGCGCGGTGGCGGGCGCCTGTAGTCCCAGCTACTCAGGAGGCTGAGGCAGGAGAATGGCGTAAACCCAGGAGGCGGAGCTTGCAGTGAGCCGAGATCGCGCCACTGCACTCCAGCCTGGGCGACAGAGCAAGACTCCGTCTCAAAAAAAAAAAAACAAACAAACAAGAACTAAAGAAGGGCAAATTAGACAAAGTAAGCAGAAGAAAGAAAATAAAGATCAAAGCAACAATTGGTGAAAGAAAACAAAAAAGCAGTAGAAATAATAAAACCAAAAGCTGTTTCTAGCCAGACTGACCTGGAATAAAAGAGAAGAGACAAATTACTAACATCAGGAACAAGAAGGGTGACAGCACTACAGATCCTACAGATGTTAAAAAGATAGTAAGAGAAATTATGAATAACTTTATGCCAATACCTTTGAAAACAGATAAAATGGACAAACTTCTGAAGATACAAACTACTAAAGCTCACCACAAAATAAAAAGATAATGTGAATAACCCTATGTCTATCAAGACATTGATGTGTAGCTAAAACCTCACGAAGAAAACTTCAAGGTTCAATGGGTTTGCTGATGAATTGTATCAACCATTTAAAGAAGAAAATATCAATTCTATATTAACTCTTTTTTTCCAGTTTGTTTTAATCAAGAATTCCCCATGAACTCTTTTAAGAAAATTGAAGAGGAGGAATGCTTTCCAACTCACTCTGTGAGACCAGCATTACTATGATATACAAATCAGAAGACATTACAAGCCCACCCCAAAACTATGGAACAACCCTAAGGAATATTTATGCAAAACTTCAAAACAAAATGGTTAGCAATTCACATCCCGTAACATATAAAAAGGATAATGTATTATGACTAAATGGGGTTTATCCTAAGAATACAAGGTTGGTTTAACCCTAGAAAATCAAAGTAATTCCATATATTAACAAAGTACAAAAGGAAAACCATATGATCAACTCAATAAATGCAGAAAAAGCATCTGATCAAACCCAACAGGCATTCCTCCAAAAAAAAAAAAAAAAAAAAAAAAAAAAAGAAAAATTCTCAGCAAACTAGGATTAGAAGAGAACTTCCTCAGCCTGAGAAAGGGTATCTATGAATGACGTACAGAGAATACCACACTTAATGGCTAAAGATTGGATGCTTTTCCTTCAGATCTGAAACAGGACAAGGATGTTCACTCTCACTGCTTGTATTCAGCATCATCCTGGAGGTTCTAGCTAGTGAAATAACACAAGAACAAGGAACTTCACAAGCATCCAGTGTGGATAAGTGGAAGTCCAAGTGTACTTACAGATAATATCATTGTAAGTGTACTTACAGATAATATCATCATCCAGTACTAAGAAGCTACTGGAACTCACACATGAGTTTAGCAAAGTTGCAAAATAAAAAGATCAATATACAAATGAATTGTTTTTATATAGTAGCAACAGAAATTAAACATAAAAACAAAACCCTTTTATAATAATATCAAAATCTAAAATACTTGGGATAAATCTGAAAAAGATGTGAAATACCTATGTTATCAGGAAGGGGTCTCAATCTAGACCCCAAGAAAGCGTTCTTGGATCTCGTACAAGAAAGAATTCGAGGTGAGTCCTTACAGTGAAGTGAAGGCAAGTTTATTAGGAAAGTAAAGAAACAAAAGAATGTCTACTCCATAGGCAGAGCAGTGACATGGGCTGCTTGACTAATGCTTATAGTTATTTCTTGATTATATCCTAAACAAGGGGTGGATTATTCATGAGTTTTCTGGGAAAGGGGTAGGCAATTCCCAGAACTGAGGGTTCTTCCCCCGTTTAGACCATATAGGGTAACTTCCTGACATTGCCATGGCATTTGTAAGCTGTCATGGCACTGGTGGGAGTGTCGTTTCGTATACTGATGCATTATAGTTACAGTATAACGAGCAGTGAGGACGACCAGAGGTCACTTCTTTTTTTTTTCTTTTTTTTTTTTTAAGATGGAGTCTCGCTCTGCCGCCCAGGGTGGAGTGCCATGGTGCGATCTTGGCTCACTGCAACCTCCGCCTCCCAGGTTCAAGCAATTCTCCTGCCTCAGCCTCCTGAGTAGCTGGGACTACAGGCACGCATCACCATGCCCAGCTAATTTTTGTATTTTTAGTAGAGACAGGGTTTTACCATGTTGGTCAGGTTGTTCTCAAACTCCTGATCTCATGATTTATTTGCCTGCCTCAGCCTCCCAAAGTGCTGGGATTACAGGCATGAGCCACTGTGCCCAGCTGAACAGAGGTCATTTTTTTTTTTTTTTGAGACAGAGTCTTGCTCTGTTGCCCAGGCTGGAGTGCAGTGGCCGGATCTCAGCTCACTGCAAGCTCCGCTTCCTGGGTTTATGCCATTCTCCTGCCTCAGCCTCCCGAGTATCTGGGACTACAGGCGCCCGCCACCTCGCCTGGCTAGTTTTTTTTTTTTTTGTATTTTTTAGTAGAGACGGGGTTTCACTGTGTTAGCCAGGATGGTCTCGATCTCCTGACCTCGTGATCCGCCCGTCTCGGCCTCCCAAAGTGCTGGGATTACAGGCGTGAGCCACCGCGCCTGGCCCCAGAGGTCATTTTCATGGCTGTCTTGGTTTTGGTGGGTTTGGGGCCAGCTTCGTTACTGCAACCTGTTTTATCAGCCAAGTCTTTGTGACTTGCATCTTGTGTGGACCTCCTATCTCATCTTGTGACTATGAATGCCTAACCTTCTGGGAAAGCAGTCCCATAGGTCTCAGGCTTATTTCACCCAGTCCTTATTCAAGATGGAATCACTCTGGTTCAAACGCCTCTGACACCCACCCGCACACTGAAAATGAGAACACATTGCTGAGATAAATTGTTCATACATTAGAAGTTTCCATATTGTTAAGATGTCAATTATTCCCAAAATGATCTGTAGAGTCAGCGTAATTCCAATTAAAATCCTAGCAGGCTGACAAAGATGCAAAAGACCATTCAGTAAAAAAGGATAATCTTGATGCTGGAGTAACTGGACCTTCGTATGCAATAAAAAATGAAGAGGCTGGGCGCGGTGGCTCAAGCCTGTAATCCCAGCACTTTGGGAGGCTGAGACGGGCGGATCACGAGGTCAGGAGATCGAGACCATCCTGGCTAACACGGTGAAACCCCGTCTCTACTAAAAAATACAAAAAATTAGCCGGGCGAGGTGGCGGGCGCCTGTAGTCCCAGCTACTCGGGAGGCTGAGGCAGGAGAATGGCGTAAACCCGGGAGGCAGAGCTTGCAGTGATCTGAGATCCGGCCACTGCACTCCAGCCCGGGCGACAGAGCCAGACTCCGTCTCAAAAAAAAAAAAAAAAAAAAAAAAAAAAATGAAGAAGAGTCAATCCAGACTTTGCACCATATACAAAAAAAACAAAAACAAAAACAAAAACTCAAAATGGATCATGAACACAAATGTAAATTTTAAAACAACTATAAAACTTCTACAAGAAAAAAAACAGAGGCAGTCTTTGTGAACTTGGGTTGGTAAAGATTTCTTAGATATGACAGCAAAAGCACACTCAATAAAAGACTGATAAGTTAGACTTAATCAAAATTAAAAATGTCTGCTCTTCAAAAGACATTAAGAGAATGAAAAGACATGTCATGCACGAGGAGAGAACACTGGCAACATACATATAAATGCATTTTATATATACATTAGGATAACATATAAAGGATATGCATCTGGAGTATACAAAAAACTCTCAACCCTCATTAAGAAAACATATAACCCAATAAATAATCGGCAAAAGATGTGAACAGGCACTTCCCCAAAGAGCAGCAAGTCTGCACGTGAACAGATGCTCAACGTCGTCATGAGGAAAATGCAAATTAAAACCGCAGTGAGATGCCGTCAGTCACCTCTCAGAAGGACTGAAATGAAAAAGACTGATCATGTCAAGTACTGGTGACCGCGTGGAGAAACCAGAAGTCTCCCACAACGCTGACAGCAGTGTAAAACGGTGAAGGCGCTTTGGAAAACAGCTTGGCAACGTCTGGTAAAGTTAAACCTACACTGACCATGCAATCAAGCAGTTTCACACCGATTTAGCCAAGAGAAAAGGAAATAAATGTCCGTGCAAAGCTTGCGTGTGAATGGTCACTGTGCACTTTATGTGCAACAGTCCCAAGCTAGAAGCCACCGGAACGCCCGTGCCCCACGCTGGAAGCCACCGGAACGCCCACGCCCCACACTGGAAGCCACCGGAATGCCTGTGCTCCAAGATGGAAGCCACCGGGACGCCCGTGCCCCATGCTGGAAGCCACCGGGACGCCCGTGCCCCACGCTGGAAGCCACTGGAACGCCCGTCAACATCTGGATGGATGAAGACATTGTGATCTATCCCTATGATTTTAAAGGGATAAACTGTTGATGCCATAGCAACATGGATAAATCTCAAACTAATTACGCTTAGTGGAAGAACCTAGACAAGAAAGGCTAGATGCTGCGTGATTCCACTTACAGAAACTCTAGAAAACGTGGATGAACCCGTGATGACAGGAAACACAGAAGGATCCGTGGCTGCCTGGGGTCGGGTTACAGTGGGAGGGGCAAGGCGGGCTGCACAGGGGCCTGGGATCTGGGGGCGAAGGGTCTGTTCACTGCCTTGACTGTGGTGAGGGCCTCACGGGTGCGTGTATACAGACAGCGACACATCAATAACGCTGGCTCAGCAAACAGGGAAGCCCTGGCAGGTGAAGGTGGTGGCATCGGGGGCAGGTCCAGCTGTCACAGGCCGGCCTGGTGAAACACGGCAGCGTGCTGCTCCTCCAGCCACAACTGCTCCCTCTCGGGCGTCTAGAGGCGATTCCCGCAAGGCTCTGCCTAGACTGGGAAACGTGTTCCTAACCTCGTGCCAGGGCCACAGTCCCTCTACCCGAAACCCATGCAACACCCACTGCACATTTTACATTTGAATCTCAGGAGGTTCACGGACCCTCTAACCTAGCGGCACCTGCAGCCCTTGGGATGGAAAAGCATCATAAAAGTAGACAGTGGGCTGGGCGCAGTGGCTCACACCTGTAATCCCAGCACTTTGGGAGGCCAAGGCGGGCAGATCACGAGGTCAAGAGATGGAGACCATCCCGGCTAACATGGTGAAACCCCATCTCTACTAAAAATACAAAAAATTAGCCGGGCATGGTGGCGGGCGCCTGTAGTCCCAGCTACTCAGGAAGCTGAGGCAGGAGAATGGCGTGAACCCAGGAGGCGGAGCCACTGCACTCCAGCCTGGGCAACCTAATGAGACTCCGTATCAAAAAAAAAAAAAGAAGGCCAGGCGGTGGCTCACGCCTGTAATCCCAGCGCTTTGGGAGGCTGAGACGGGCGGATCACGAGGTCAGGAGATCTAGACCATCCTGGCTAAGACAGTGAAACCCTGTCTCTACTAAAAATACAAAAAAATTAGCCAGGCGAGGTGGCGGGCGCCTGTAGTCCCAGCTACTCTGGAGGCTGAGGCAGGAGAATGGCGTGAACCCAGGAGGCGGAGTTTGCAGTGAGCCAAGATTGCACCACTGCACTCCAGCCTGGGCAACAGAGCGAGACTCCGTCTCAAAAAAAAAGAAAAAGAAAAGAAAAGAAACCAGACAGTGACGTGTGCTGGGGAAGACGGGGAGAAACTGGGAGAACAGGCAGCTCCTCACAAAGCTCAACGTCAAATTACCACGTGACCCAGCACTTCCTCATGGGTGTACACCTGAGAGAAACGAAAATGCATTTCCACACACAAGCTTGTCCACGAATGTTCACAGCGGCACTGTGTGTAAAAGCCCCAAATGGAAGCAACTCAAATGTTCTATCTACTCATGAACGGATAAACAAGGTGGTCTATCCACACAACAGACCGCAGGATTCATCGGTAACAAATGGAGCGTCAGCAAATGGTCCAATGTGAGCGAACCGTGAAAACCTTACACTCAGCGAAAGACGCCAGACGCCAGAGACCACTCGCCACTGAGCCCATCTCCCTGCAGCGCCACAGGTGGGGAGTCTAGAGACAGAACGCAGACAGCGGCTGCCGATGGCTGGGACTGGGAGGAGATGGCTACGGGGCAGGATTTCCTTCCGGGGTGATAAAGGCATTCCAAGATAGACTGTGGTGATGGCTGCACGGCTCTGTAGATGACATCTCAAGTTGCTTCATGAGAAAGGCCCAGCCACTGACCACAGGGTGAATGTCTGCCGTCCATGGTCCCTGGCTGAGAAGAAGTTATGACTGACAGGTAAGACTATCTAAGGTTCCAGGTACACCTTGGCGGGGAGGCGGGTAGGCTGGGGGCAAGGACAGAGTGTGCAAAGACACGCCAGGCTCTGGGAGGCCAGAGGGTCTGGACCCCAGATCTGAGGCAGCCAGGAACTGCCTGCCAGTCCCAGCTCATGTGGTCTAAGCTTGGCCAATGGCCGCGGGTCCCACTCGCAGATGGCCAGCCACCTCTGAGACCTGGGGCAGGGATGTCCTGTTCCTGCTCTTCAGAGCGACAGGAAGGCCCTCCCCCATAGACTCCTCACAGTCATTTAGGCCAGCGGCAAAAGGGGCTGGCCGCAGCTTGGTGCAGGTGGAGCAGGGTTTGGTGGTGGTGGGGGGTGCCCTAGGTGGGCCTGCCCAGGGTCGAGGTGGTGGTCACTGTCTAGTCCCCACCCAGGACAGACACTCAGGGTCCCGGGGAAGGCTCCGCCTCCTGCCTGGCAGGAAAGTGTCCCGCCTGCCCAGTGCCATGTCCTGGGGAGTGGCTCGGCTCTCAGGCCAGCTGCCCACAGGAGAAGCTGGGACCGGGGTGGGGAACCAGCCTTTTTGCTTCTGAGTGGGGCTGAAAGACCCCCAGCCTCTTCGCAAAGCCTCCAAAACAGAATGTCCTGGGGAACTGGAGGCAGATCCACAGGGCCATAGAGAGCGTTTCTGGCTTATTCAAAGGAATTTGACTAAGTAGTCAAATTTCTAACAGTTTAAATGTGTGCACGATGGGATGTGCAGGCTTGGGAGGCAGCAGACGAGATAAAACCATTGGCCAGAAGATACAGACGGGCTCCAGGCTGCCCAGGCCCTTCAGTTAGAACATCCCCCACCCCTCCCCGCCCCCAGGGCAACGTCAGAGACCATCTGGATGGAGGAAGGGGCTGGTCCTGGCTTCTTACAGCTTGGGAGGTGGGGCAGCTGGGCATCAGGTCAACAAGCCATAGGTCCACCCACGGCCAGGGCCCACGCTCCCTCCTCCCCCATAACCACCCGGGCATGGAGCACAGAACCTGCCTGGGCCTCGGCCCTCCAATCTCTGCTGGAAGACGTGCCCAGGTGGGGCAGGACCCCTGCATTACTGCTGCGCGTCCAGCACCTGCAGCGGGGCCCAGCACGGCGGTCACTCCACATGGGCGAGGGTCAGACAAGTGAGCCACACCCCACCCTTTCCTCAACCGTCCCCCCATGACAACATCAGAGTTGTCCCTCAAGCCCAGGTCTGACACTCTCTTCCCCCAACTTTGGCCTGGAGCCCAAGGCCTACCCCTGCACTCTCCCTGCACACCAGGTGCCCTGGAGCCGGTGAGCATGAGCACGTGAGGTCCTGCAGCCAGAAACATCTCCCCGACCCAGCCAGACAAACTCTAACTCACCCGTGAACCCCAGCTCCAGGCCACCTCCTCCACGGAGCCTTCCTTGACTGCAGTGCGCCCTGGGGTATCTGGGAGATGCCTCTGCACAGTCTTTGAATCGGGCTGTACAAGTATCTGTCCTAGTGGCAACAGAGCCACGTCATAAACAGCAAAACAAGCTGGGTGCGGTGGTTCACACCTGTAATCCCAGCATTTTGGGAGGCCGAAGCAGATGCATCGCCTGACCTCAGGAGTTCAAGACCAGCCTGGCCAATATGGCAAAACCCATCTCTACTAAAAATACAAAAAAAGGCTGGGCATGGTGGCGGGTGCCTGTAATCCCAGCTACTAGGGAGGCTGAGGCAGGAGAATCACTTGAGCCCGGGAGGCAGAGGTTGCAGTGAGCCAAGACTGCGCCACTGTACTCCAGCCTGGGCGACAGAATGAGACTCCGTCTGAAAACAAAACAAAACAGCCACAGCAGCTCAGAGCTCCTGCAGCTCAAGGCCTTAGCGGCCTGGGCATGCGGTTTCTCTGCCTACTTGGACCTGAGCAGCCTCCCTCCGCCCAGCGTCACTACACACTCCCCGCATGCCCCAGCCCTGACCTGGGTGAGTGGACCGTGCAGACGGCGAGAGGCCATGCAGGCCAAGCCAGGATACAGCGAACCCTGGCGGGCCAGGTAGTCCCTGTCCGTTTGCAGCCTGGATGTGATGCCTACATCTCTGGGCCAGGCACAGCTCTCCACTGCTGGCGGCTGGTGGGAGGAGATGTGGCCAAGGTTGCTCCTGGGCCGGCTCTACTCTGTGGGGGACAGGTGCGGCTCTGGGGGCCCTGTTGGGCCTGAGCACGTCCTGATAGCCTGGCTGCTGCCCGCTGCCCACGCGCCAGAGCACACGGCCACCAATAAGAGCTGTGCTTCCCTGGTCCTGGGTTAAAAATATCCCCGTAAGTGACATGACTTTGAGAATTTCGTCTCTCCAGTCACTCACACGGGGGGCAAGGAGGGCTCCTGGCTCCGCGTCTCGCCCAGCCGCGTCTGATGCCTGCCTGGGCTGAAGTTGAGTCTCATGAAACAGACGGGAAGTCATTCACAGCCCGGCAGCACAGGCACAGAAATTTTCTGTTTTATACCAAGTTGAGCGGCCTGTCAACTAGAAGCTTCTGTCCTGACCTCCTCGGCAAAGAGAAAGTCATGGAACCAGCTGCTGAGCCTCCTGGCCTCGGCCCAACCTCTCCTGACAGCTGTGGGCCCCAGGATGAAAGTGGGCACCATGTCACTCACGAGACAGAAGCTGTCGTTCTCAGGGCCTCCCAGGCCAGTGGCCTGACACTTGCTTGAAGTTGGATGAACCCACAGTGGTTGAGGCTGGTGGGGACCCAAGCGGCCAGTCCAGTCTTCCCCGACCACCAAGGAAGGCGGGCGCTGCTTCCCTCGTGGGGCAGATGGCCTCGGCGGTGACTCTGCTGTCCCTGTCCTGGCTGTGAGCTCAGCCTCAGTGTGCCCGCCTGTGAAATGGGGAGACCCCCAATCCTTCTGGCTGGGTGCCTCGCCTCTGCCCTCACAGGAGTCTCACCTTCCTGAGCTGGGATTCCATCTCTGCTGGGAATCAGGTGCTCCCTGGCCGAGAACCCGGTAGCCAGGCACAATCATGCCGTCACCACCCAGCCCTCACCAGGCCCTGCCTGCTCGCCACACTCGGACGCCATCTTCCTGTGGACGCCACTCACCCTCCGGCGTCGCCATCAGCTGCAAATTGCCTTGTTTTTCATCTTTGGCAGGGCTGAAAATCTGATCATGAAAGGGAATTTTCTTTTTTTCTTTCTTAATGAGTACTTGGTAATATCACCAAGCTGTGAGTTTATGGCTTTGTAGATCTTGTGTGTTTGACACTAATTACTCACAAAGGCTTTCCAAGCTGCATTTCAACTCTGCAACTGCCATGCCGGTAATTAAGCTAGAGGAAGTGGCAACAGATTTCACTTTTCACAGACGCCCTTCCCACCTGTGCCCCGCTCCGTTTGGCCGCAGCCCCCATGGCCCTGTGGAAACTCAGCAGCTCCCTGCGGCTCCGGCCCTGGAGGCCTGAGGCAGCCTTGCATTCAGCAGTCCGGCCTCGGCCATCACAGCCAGGCCTGGCCCTGCACTCAGGGCAACTCTCGGCAGCTGGAAAGGGTTCTCCCAGTCCACAGGCCGCCAGAATCCCTTCCGGCGCATTCTTGCCTGAGCTGCCACAATGCCGTGTGCTCACTGCCCCCCCGGCCTGTCCCTAGCGAGTGGAGTAACTGGAACCACCCAAGCCCGTGAGGGACAGACTGCTGCACGTCTTCAGGTCCCCAAGGAAGGCCTTCGTCCATTGCTAGGTCCATCGTTTACTGAGCAGCCACTGCCTACACCTGCAGGCCTCCACCTCCCACTCCTCACCCGGGCCCCCGCAAGGCAGCCGAGGCCCAGGGGATGGCCAGGCTGTGTCCCGGAGGGGAGGGTGGGCAGGGCCTCTGAGTGCTGCGCAGCTGCGTCCTCACACGTCAGCCCCTCGCCCACGCTGGCCCTCCCTGCGGCTCAGCACACGGGCTGCCTTGGGGCTGGATCCTGGACGGGGAGGGGTGCGCTGCCTGGAGCTCAGGGGCAGGCTGGGGTGAGTCCGAGGCCAGGCTCCAGCACAGTCCTCGAGCGAAGCCTGCAGTGGGGCAGCTGGTACTGAATGGCATCTTGGCTTCCCAGTAGCACATTCCTTGAGCGTGTGAGTCCCTCTGGGGACCATCTGGAGGACGGGGGCTGGAGAACAGCCCTGGTCATTCTCCACCAAGACCACACATGAGGCCCCGATGGCACAGTTCTGGGATCCTGTGCAATTAGGGTCTGTGTGCCCTCGCTGCCCTACTCCTCTGAAAGCAAGCCAGGTTCACCTTGAACCCTGCAGAATGATGCTCTTTCTGGCCTCTTTCTCTGTCTTCCTGGGCCTTACAGGTGCTTCAGCAGTAAATCAACTAAACAGCAACACTCTTCCCTCTGTCTTCCACATTCAGGCAAAGCTGGACCTGGGGAGCTCCTGCGGAGACATCCCTCATGGCCAGGGAGGCCACGATGAAGGCTGAACCTGGGGATGGGGCCCAGGTGGGGTGTAGACCTCCTCTGTCATCCAGCCCCTCCTGAGGGGGCTTGATAGGCGTCCACGAGTGGGCAGCTTTTCCGCGCATCCCCGTGTCTGACTGTGCTGAGGGCTTCCTGAAGTGCAATTGGTTAGTCACGGTTTGGTGTTCTTTACTGCAATGCTATTTTAAGATGCAATTAAAACGTCTCATTGCCAAAGTGCGTGCTTCCTCCTGGGGGCCTCCTTCCTAACACGAAGGAGTCAGAAACTGAGGCCGGGAGGAGACCTGAGCTGAAGACTCACTTCTGGAGTGGCATGCATTGTCCCAGCTCCGTCTTCCTGGAGCACCCAGGAGAGCCCGCTGCAGGAAGAAGCCCCACGGCAGGCCACGCGGAGGCGAAGTCACCTCCTACCCAGACAGGGTGGGCGATGCTGAAATGAGTGTCGGCTCCCACTGATTTGAGTGAGGTTCAAACCTCCCCTTGGCTGTCAGCCTCTGAATCTCTTCTACTTCAGCCATGGCCACTCCATGGCTAGGGGCAGGGTGGGGACACTCAGAGGTCTGGTTTCCCCCGAGGGGCCTGAGCACCCTTAGGATGTGAGTGGGGCCGGGAAGGACGACGAGTGGAGCCTACGCTGGAACATCCGTGCAAGTCAGCACGATTTCACTACCACTAGAAGGCAACTAAACTAAAAAACTCCCTAACTCCATGTGTGTCCTGGCTGGTGTCACGGAGCCTCCACACGGCTGAACTGCTCAACTCACATCCAGCTACAGAGCGGCATGCCAGGGGCTCCCCGGGGACCCACGAGTGTCCACACTTTCCCAGGGACCCTCTGCCATCCCCTGTGTGGCCCTTGGGGAGAAGTGAGGTGTTCCCAAAGGCCCCCCTGCCAAAATCTCATGCTTGAATAAGTGCTCCCAGCGGACAGGGAGCCCCAGCTGCCGCTGCTGGACAGGCAGGGGCCCAGGGGCACGAGGGGCCACCTTGAGGCTGGTGGGAGACCTGGGGAGAGACCCTGGTTGGGTGCCCCACTGCAGACCCTGAGACGCGAGGTGTGGGACATGGACGGCATTCGAGGTCCCGTGCTGCTGAAGGAGCTTTACACGGACCCCTGCAGGGGGCAGGGCGCAGGGGGAGGGGCAGGGGGCAGGGGCAGGCAAGGGACACACTGAAGGAGCTTTACACGGACCCCTGCAGGCGGCAGGGCGTAGGGGGAGGGGCAGGGGGCAGGGGCAGGCAGGGGACACACTGAAGGAGTTTTACACAGAGCCCTGCAGGGGGCAGGGCTGGCCCAGGGGGAGGGGCAGGGGACGCAGCTTGGGATGGGCCTACAGCTAGTCCGGGAAGGTGCTCCCTGAGGCTGCCATGTGCCCAGCACCTCCCCTTGGTGACCGTCCCCCAAAGGTGGGGGGGAGCCCAGGGCCCAGCCCTCCTTTCTCCAGGTTGCCCTCAGGACATCCTGCTGTGGCTTGGCACAGGCTGGGCACTGACAGAGTGGCCCCGTCTGGCTGCATCCAATCCTTCGATGCTCCTGCAGGGGGTGGAGGGGCAGTCAGCAGGGCTGTGGCCACACCGTGCAAGCCACTCCAGGCCTGAGCGTCTGTCCTCTGCGAGTGGGACAGGAAAGCCTGCCTCGCACAGCTGCTGCCGGGACGGAGACAGTATGCTGCTGGTCAGTGGGTGAGCACAGCCAGGGCCACTGTCCCACCATCAGAAGCAGGACAGGGGTGCAGGGAGGAGGGGCCTGAGCCCGGGGCTCCTGGGCTCACACTGGGCACAGGGCCCGTGCAGCCAGCCATGGCCCCAGCTGGCGGGCGCGGGAGGCAGGCCCTGACTGCAGCGGGGAGAGCAGAGCGAAGGAGTCTCTTCCTCCCTCCCAGTGGTCCTATGTGTCTGACGTGCTGACCAGCTACCTAACGCCTGGCACAGCCTGCTGGGTTCAGGGTCGGGAGATGCATGATTTCCATCTTGTCTGTAGCTTTTCTGACGCTGATGCAGGGCCCAGCACTCCGGAGGGAGACTTGGTCACACACAGGCAGCGTGCAGAATGTCAATGTGGGAGAGGCCGGCGGCTCCGACCTTGGTGTGTTACAGCCGTCACCACCTCCCTCCGCTGCCTTGCATGGGGACTCACCACAAACAGCACCTCGGAACCAAGCAGACATGATCGGGCTCTGGTTCACAGGGAGGAGCGCTGTTTAGGAGACGGACACGCTCCACACCCCTCTGGCGTCCTCTCTGCCCTCGGCTCTTGGGTATTCAGAACTAGGAGCTGCTTCTGGGGAGGCAGAGATGCCTCCAGGCCCTAGGAAAGGCCTCCTGCTGCCTCGGGGGCAAAGCTGTGCCTGGCTCTTCACTTCACACTCCCCAAGGGAGGGGAGGTGCCTGGGAACAGACTGGGACACTTAGTTGGTGCCAGGATGGTGCCCACAACCAGGGAGATGCGCACACGTGTTCAACGTCACTGGGGAAGCCACACAGGCAGTCTCAGGCTGTAGCTGAAACCCAAGGCCTTTCCCTAAAGCACCAGTATCCAGAACTGCAGAAGGGGCCAGCCCCATCCTGCCCCAGACCACAGTGGGGAACCTTCCAGGGCCAGGCTCCTCCCATTGCCCTTCCCGCGGGGCTAGGGGCTGGTCGGCAGCACAGGCCGCCCCCAGCGTTGCAGACCTGGACGTCCACGGCTGACAGCCCCTGGACTTGGAACCCTACCCCTTCCTCCAGCTCTGCAAAGACACTCGAGGTTCTAGCCAGGACAGCAGACATAAAGGGGTTCAGCCCTCGCAGACAGCGTTTCCGTGGAGGGTTCAGGAGATTTATAAACACCAGCAGGATGGATGACACTACAGCCTCCACAGGAGCCAGCACCCAAGGGACCCCGTGAGATCCCAAGGGACTCTGTGAGATGCCAAGGGTCACTTGTGCCCAAGGTGCCCTCCGGAACTGGAGTCTACAGATACCAGGGGCTGCTTGGGCCGAGTGTGTCCAGCCACGAAGGTTACTACTCGGCCCTGGGAGGTCACTGGGACCAGGAGTTGCCCCCACAAGGAGTGGGCGGAGTGTCCGGAGGCGCCTGGGGAAGACATGCTGTGTTTGCATTTGTGTTGTTCCCGGAGGAGCCCGAGGCCGCAGTCCCTGCTCCAGACCCCCCAGGAGCTGAGGAGGAGGAAGTGCTTCATTCTTTGCAAAAAATACTCCGCCTGATGCAATTTGCGTGTGCAAGATGTGTGAAGTGCCTTTTCCATTTCATCAGCACCCGCAGCCTGTATGAAGCTGCCGTTTGCTCTCCGCAGCTCGGCTCGTGGGGCTTGAATGATATCACGGGAGGTTCTTCATCCTGCAGGGGGAGGGTCGCGTCCTGCTGATGGCTCCGTATTTTCATGGACCACATTCATAACAAAGAGACATTTCAAAACATGTTCTGCAGCTGATTTGCTCCTTGGCCCCAAGAATGGAATACAGATAATCTCCTCACATCCGGCAGGTATCTTTCTGCGATTTAATTTTGGAAATGATGTCTTAAAGGCCTCTGACTTTCCCATCTGTCCTGGGAACAGGGAGTTTCTCCCTGGTCCAGGGTGTTTGTTTGAAGGCCATGCATCTTTTCCAACTGACGTTTGTCCTTTTCCGTTTAGGAAGCACTGGTTTTCTTTCGGGACACATCCGAACATGCCGGAACTGCAGGAGTCGCTGGATTACGGAGCAGCAAACCAGGCATGGCAGGCAGTGCTGGTGGAGGCCGCGGGGCAGACCAGGGTGTGCAGCGTTAGGTGACTTTGGAAGATTCGGCCCAATGTATCTACCAGGAGACAGTGGAGACCTCTATCCTCTAGCTGTCCTCTGTCCCACACAACCCAACCCCCACTGGGTGGCCACTGCAGGGAAGCTCAGCCGGAAGGTTCCCGGGAGAGAGCAGAGCAGTTCTGGCACTGTCCAGCAGCTGCTGTTGGCCCACTTCCCAAAGCCTGGATGCACACAGTGGGGAGACCTCAGCCCTGGGCAGGCCTTAGTCCCCATCACTTCGGCGTCCCTGGGCCCAGGACACGGAACGCACTCGCTACATGCTGTGTACAAGAATGAACGAATCGGCCTGCCTAGCACCCCTCGGCCGGCTCCAGGCCTCCACTCGCCGTGTCAAGTGAGGCTCCCACGTGCTGAGGGGATAGCAGGTCCCTGTGACCTGCGATGCTCCCACTCTCACCCACGCAGCTGCTCAGCTACACAGCGGCTTCCCCAGGGCTAACAGGCCACCCAGATGCAAGCCAGTCTTGGCCCCTGACCACACCGGTTTTCAAACGAACTGTGGGCTCTCATGACGGAGACGCGGCTGGGAATCCCAGTGTGGGATGTGGTGGGACGGGGCTGGGGTCTGCGCAGAGACGATGGTGGAGGGGCTCCTTGGGGCACACAGACCTAGTGTCACCCTCAGGGCTGGGTCTGCAGGCCACTCTCCCTCCCTCAACAACATTCATGCCTGCTGCAGCCCCAAGGGGGGTCGGGACTCACATGCCAACCAGCAAGCGGCCGGGCACATCACCACCACCGGTCCGGGCAAAGGCTTCCTGGTGTGTGTGGCTGACCATTGGCCACTCAGGTAGACAGAGGTGTGGGTGGGCTGTGTGCATGCCAGGGCATGACGGACAGCCTGGAGTCTCAGGCCGCTGGAAACAGGAAGTTTCCGGCTCTGTTTGAATACCAGTGGAAATGCTGGGCCCTCACGCTGCATAGGGCGCTCCATCCAAGCTTGCCGCAGTCCTCGGCACTCCTTGTTGCCTCCTCAGAGGCTGGGGCCAGTCACCAGGCCTGGCTGTGCTTTCACAGCTGCTTTTCTTATGGGAGAGCAAGATCTCCTGGAATTCAAGGCCCTACCAGGAGTAGAAGATGAGGGTCATGGGAAGGCTGTGTGAGCCCTCAAGGGGCACCACTGGGATGTGCGCTTCTGGTTCCGAGAGCCCACGGCTGAATCCTGGCAGATGGGGGAGCTGAGCTCTGTCTGACCTGCTCTGGAAAACAGCTGGTCCAGAGAATGAGAAAGATGTCACTTAATCCTGGGTTGCTGAGGATAAGCCAGGGGCCCCGGAGGTGACTCTGCCCATAGCATCCTAGGGGATGCCACGTCCCCACAGGGGGAGCCCGTGTCCCCCACAGGACTGCGTGCCCCCCACTACCAAGGTCCTTGCCCACTGGTCTGTGCCTCGATAGGACAGCCGCCTTCTCACACTATTTTGAAATATAAAAATAATACTCATCACTCATCACCCAGTCACTCAGAATCACACCAGCAGAGGCACAGAGGTGACGGCATGTAGTCCTCCGGCCTGTTCGTGAGCACGGGTGTACATGTACACACACACACACAAACGCGCATGCATGGACACACACGCGCATGAGCACGCAGACATGCACACACACGGACACACATGGACGGACACGCATGCACACGCACACACACGTGCGCCTGCGGGGTCAGGGAGCCAATGCTGTGCCAGGCTGTCGAGGGCTCCTTCACTCAGCAGCACTTAGGAAGCGCTGCTCTGTGGGAGGTCCCTCATCCATGTCCTCGTTATGGGCAGCACGAGTGTCCAAGTGAGGAGGGGCCGTGTTTACCAGTCGGCCTTCCAGCCCACGACTCCTACGGCTCTTTATTTTCACAGGTACTGTTTTGCAGACGCAGAGCCCCCACGCAGCCCAGACGTCTTATCTGGGTGAAGCTTTGCTTTACAAAGTGCTGCCTGGACCCCTGACAGTCGGCCCTCCCTGTGGAGATAGTGGCAGGCAGGTGGGGGCACTCAGGGCTGTCTGCGGTGGGGGGGCAGCCAGGACCTCGCTGAGGTGGCTGACCGGGTCCTCGCCCTCGTCAGCCTGCACTGCTGGACAGGCCCTGAGAAGTCGTGCTCGGCGTGGCCAAGAACGGGAAGTGCCAGTGTCCTGGCGTCCTAGGCGAGACTTCAAGAAGGCTCCCTGCTCCCACGGCAGCAGCAGGATGGCGCCGCGCCCGACACCCGAGGCGGCTCTCCCTGGACGGGGTGAGGGGGGCAGACGGCACTGAGAGGCGGCCGTAAAAACCGGAGTTTATTTAATAAAACAAGAGCCCACGTGGGAGCGGCTGCCTCCGAGATGAATGATGAGCGCCGGAAGGGCGGCCACCTTCCTCCGAGGAAGAAACAGCCCCACTTTGATTAGGAAAATATTGGTTAATTTTCCAGTGGAGTGAGTGACCTTAAGGGGAAAAATCTAATTTCCGGAACAGCTCTGCGAGGCGTTTGTTCTCACCACTCTCGTTTGCCTTAATCTGAGTGGTTGTGGATGAGTGGAGGCCGGGGCAGCGGCTTCCCTTGGGCCTGGTATTCAGTCAGAAACCCCTGGGCAGGCCTCCCCTTCCAGGGGAACAGGACGTAACCGACAGGCACCCAGTCAGGTCCCGAGGGCCCCTCTGGACCCACGCCTCCAGGCAGCTGCCACTGCCGGGCATCCCTGCACACAGAGAGTTTTATCTTATGAGGTGCCCACCGTGCCTCCCAGGAACTCGCCCCCCCACACCACCATCTCTGGAGCCACCCAGCTGCCCGGGCCCGGCTCAGCCCCCTGGTACCATGAACAGAAGCTGCTGCTTTCCACTGGCTGCAGGTCCAGGTGGGGGTACCCCAAGTTCCTGCAGGGCTCCAGATGGCAGGTCAGGGCCTGGGCAGATGATCTCACTGCCCCAGGCCTGTGTTCAAGACTCCGGGGAGCTGCACGGATGACTTGGCGGAGCCTGCCTGGGCCGGAGAAGGCATGGGGCTGGGCCCAGGTCCCAGGACCCCCAAAGCCATGGTTGCCCGAGTTCGCAGAGGGGAATAGGCACTCCAGGGCACAGGGCTAGCCCTGCGATCTGTCAGCGCACTGCCCACCCCTGCACACTGGCCCTGCCCAGCTGCTGGTGACGGCAGTGATTGTGACAACAGCAAACACACGTGTTCACCACAGGCCAGACCCTGCACACGGCGGCCTCTGAACTATGAGCTCCTCCCCTCCTGGACGGGGAGCGGGGAGGGCACACTGAAACCTGCCCGGCCCTGCGTGGGACCCCCACAGGAAGCAGCTTCTGGGCATCAGAGAGCAGGAAGAGATGCGAGAAGGGCCTGGTATCGCATCCGTGGGTAGAGGTCTGCAAATGTGTTGCCCTGAGCTTCTGTGACCCTCCGTCCACCGTGGCAGCCCGGCTGGAGCCAACGAGGTGGCAGGGAGGGCAGGAAGTGAGCCCACAGGCCACAAGTGTCTGTGCCTGAATCTACAGGTACTCACGTGGCCCTTCCAGCCCAACTGCTGACTGATGATGGCAACCCTGTGGGGTGACCCACGCCCAGACCAGAGCGGGCGGCAGAAGCCCGGCCTCGGCCGGCACAGGGTGGGGGGCACGGGGGACCCACACTCAGACCAGAGCCAGCAGCAAGAGCCTGGCCTCGGCCGGCACAGGGTAGGAGGCAGGGGTAACTCATGACCAGACCAGGGTGGGCGGCAAGAGCCCGGCCTTGGCCGGCACGGGGTTGGGGGCTGATGGCTGAGCCCATGGAGAAGGTGGAGAAGGGCGTCTACATGTTCGTCCTGGAGATGGGACTCGTGGTCACGGGAAACCCTGACAGGGAGGCCGTGCTGGGACAGCTCAGACCTCGAACGTGCCGCCCTCATGGATGAGAGGCGCCCCCAGCAGTGCCCGGCCTCAGGAAGCCCCCGGTGAATTGTGCGTCATCCCAGTGACCAGCGCCAGAGAAATCTGCTCGGGGCCCCAGGACAGCACCGTTAGTCTGAAAACTCGGAGGAAATGCACGATTCCTGGAAAGTCACAAATCGCCAACCAAAACGGTCCCAAGAAGAAGAAAACTAGAACAGGACAGTCAGTGAGGTCATTGAGGAAGATGGCGGGAGGTCCACACAGGCGAAAGTGCCGGGGACACACACCCTTCAGTGCCAGCGGCCTCTGTCTTCTCAGGAACAGGCACTTACAGTGCTGCGAAAACTGCTCTGCATCCCAGGCAGGAGCAGAAGGGCCATGATCCGTGGCGCCTGCCTGCCAAAGGCCAGGCCTCCTAGCTGCTGCTCAGGGAGCTGGAGTCGCCTGCCTGCCAATAGCTGGTTCGCCTGGGTGCTGCCCAGGAGCTGGAGTGGCAGAAACAATGCGCTGGGACCAACAGCGGGAAGAGCCCCGGGAGGCAGCGCCCGACACGGGTGGGCGGACAGGGTCAGTGGCAACCAGAGGGGCTGGGAACCTTCACTGGTGCCCACGTTGGGGGCGGACGTCACAAGATTTGTTTCAAGAAATCTGTTGGCCTGGGGAGGGGCCCTCCTGGGGCCCGAGGCCCAGGGCAGGACCTAGACTTGAGGCAGAGAAGGGTGGGGGAGAAGCCCCAGGGAAGAAAGTGCTTGCTGTGGGGGCACAGCTTGGGATGGACGTGACCCGGCACCGGGCGAGGAGCCTGCTGACCCGGCGAGAGGCACCTCTTGGGCAGTTTCTCAGGGATGACGGCAGCTCAGCTCAGGCTCCCCACGCCTGTGGCACAGCACCAGGCTGTGGAGCTCACTGGGTTCCCCAGACTGGAAGGAAGGAGCTGGCTTGGGGCTGGTGTCTCTGCCACCCTTACACTCACAGCCCCAGGAGCAACCACTGCCCCTCCAAGGGTCCCCCTCACTGGACCTTGCACTGGGGGGAGTCCAGGCTCAGGACTGCCAAGGCTCAGATCGGGCAATGCCCTGCTCCCTGGGCCGAGAGGCTGGGGCAGCAAGGCTCCCACCCCGGCCGGGCCGCCGCCATCTGAGAGAGGTCCGGGGGACATTATGTGATTTAAAAGTTAATTAAACTGAGTGGTATGAAGTATAACAGCCCCAGGTGTTTATTTCCAAAGAGGCTTTGGAAGGAAAAGGGGAGAAATCTAATAAAAAGCTTTGCGAGATAGTGCATTAGGAAGTAATCACACCGCTAAATCACCCGGTGTCGGCACAGGCCTTGTAATGACTCAGGACTTGCTGCTCCCCTGGCTCCTGAGCCCACCGAGCCAAGATGCCCTGCTGGGACCCTCGGGCTGCCCTCTAAGGCCAGGAGAGCCAACAAATGAGGCTCTCAGAGCCACAGGTGCTGAGCCTGGAAGTGGCACCTCCGAGGATGGGCCGCTGTCCCTGGAGCCCACATCTGCATCATTCATCTGGGCCTTCACATGCTTCTCCAGCACGCACCGAGCACTGAGCACGGGCCAGCTCACAGCGCAGGGCAGCCGAGGCACCCGCAGGACTCAAGGCGCAGGGCCCCATCCCAGTGTGGAGTGGGAGCCGACGAAGACACGCACCAGGAGCCCGGAGCCCAGGAGGGCCAGGGAGAGCCCCGAGGAAGTGCGTCTGGGCTGAGATCCCAAGGATGTACAGGAGCTGGGGGTGGGCAGGTGGGGGCCCTGAGGCAGAAGGGGCCGTGGATGTCATCTCAGTCCACCACCACCTTCTAATAGCAGCGGCACTGCTGACTGTGGGAACTTGTCGCCTCACGGGACTGCCCTCCGCGTCGGGACGGGCCTGGTGAGAAGGCCCCACGCGTGTGGGGCTGACACCTGCCTCCCAGTGGGGGGCACAGCAATGGCAGGTAGCCCGGTCCCTCCGGAAGGAGTGGAAGTGGAGGGGCCTGGTGGGGAGGATGCACACGGTAGCCCTGCCTTCACTCAACAAACACACGCTCAGCCTGGTCAGGCATCAGACGACAGTGACAGAGACAAGCAGGTGACGGCGGACACTTAGCACCAGTGTCCTCCTGGGCACACCGGACCTTATGCCACGCTTTCTGGCCACTGCCGTGCCTGACCCCGCTCTAGCCCCCGCCCCGCCTGCCCGACTACAGCAGACTGATCACCAGCCCAGAAACACTGTGTCCCCGCTGCCCCGCACATCCACACGCCTCCCTCTGCAAGGGGGTCCCCCGCCTCTCCCAGGCTGAGCTCAGAGGGATGCTGCCTCCTTCCTGTCCCACTCTTCCATCCCCACCCGGAGACAGGAGGCAACTGGGACTCGCCTGCAAGGGGCCCGGCCTCTGCACCCCTTCCCAACCTGCGATTTCACTCCGGGCAGCCCAGGTGGCCGAACAGGGGAGGACGGGGCAGGCCCCACCTGGCTGCCTGACAGGTGGACTCGCCTTGGCCCCATTATCAGAAAGCCCTGTCAGGAGCTGGCCAGAAAGGCCATCTTTTGGTCATTCATCAGGCTAATAAATGGCTTCTCCTGCCGCCGCCGGCTCCCGGCGCCATTCTCATGCTGTGCACTGGGTGCTTCACGATTAATATCACTCATTGTGAAGGGTAATTACCAGCTCGATCACGGGCGCCGGGTACATTTATCCACCCCATCCAGGCGCGGCGGAGACCACATCACTCACGGGGCCGCCCAGCCTCTGCCCCTGGGGCACCTCCGCCCCCATCCCGGGCTCTTCACATTCTGAGCGCCCAGGACAGGCTGTACCCGCCATGGCCGCGGTGCCTCGGTGTTGGGTACCCAGCCCGCTGGGGCTGGGAGCGGTTGAGACTGTCCCGGCCCCCGCAGCGAGCGGACGGCCCCGATCCCTGCTGTGGTGGCACCTGCCCTGTGGAGGCCTGTCTCAGTCCACTCGGCCACCGCAGACTGGGTGGTTCGTAAGCAGAGCTCACTTCTCACAGGCCTGGAGGCCACAAGTGCAGGGAAAGGCACAGGCAGACTTGGTGTTTGGTGATGGTGCTTTCCCACCGCCCGTCACACGGGGGAAGGGATGGGGGGACTCTGGGGTCCCCTCTATAAGGATGCTAATCCCATTTAGCAGGGCCCCACCCCACCACCTCAGCACCTCCTGAAGACCCCGCCTCCTCATGCCCTCGCAGTGGGGATCTGGTTCCCACGTGGGAACTGTGGGACACAAACCTTGGTCCTCAGCATCCTGCCCCTGGCCCCACAGAACCCACATCCTTCTCCACCTCAGCAGCCCCAACAGTCTCACCAACCCTCAACTCCGAAGTCTCCTCTCAACCTCACGTCACATATGGAGGAGACAAAGGCAGGACAGGAGGGGACAGACACTCCCGTTCCAAAAGGGGGAAAGGAAAGATGGAGAGTGCCAGGCCCCAGGCAGGCCAAACCCTGAGGGACGGGTCCTGTGAGGCCCAGAGGCCTGAGAGCTGGCATGTGGCTCCATGTTCTGCCTCCCAGACCCGCTGGGGAGACCCTGCGCCCACCGCCTGGCAGAGCTCCTGGCCTGGGGAGGCATGCAGGCTGCGGTCCTCCTCTGAAGAAGGCGTTGGCCGGGAGTTTTCTGAACCACCTTCCCGGTCACCCTTCCTCTGCGGTGAAAAGCCGCGCGTTTGCCGGCCGACAGCTCTGTGGTCCTGTCCTGTCAGGTCCAAGTCCACAGCCTCCCTCATCCTTCCCGTCTCCCTCCTCGTCCTTCCTGTCTCCCTCCTCTTTGGTTCCGGCTAGCAGTGTCTGCCGCAGTGGCAGACAGAGCCTGAGGTCACGCCCACACGAGCCTCCCTATCAAAGGACCCTAGGGTCACGCCCTAGGGTTCTTTCCCAGACATGTTCTCGTTTTCTGCAGCGGCGACGACGGCGACAGGCTGAGCATTCCCCAGGTGCTTAAGTTCCGCTTCCTTCTGCTGGATGCCATCCTAGGCCACCCCTCTGTGCCCGCATCTGACTACGACAGCAGGAGGAAAGGCAGCACCTCAACGCCTGGCCTGCAAAGAGCTTCCGCTCAATCTCCAGTCTCATCCCTCACACGCTCTGCTTTCCAGAAAACACGGCCTGAGCCCAGCCCAGCTCCACCCGAGGCGTCTTCCCTCACCACCACACACACCCATGGCCTCCTCAGAGCGGCCTTGCCCGTGCCTCCTCCTACCGATTCTGGGAACACTCCTTGTGCGGGAAGATGGGGGCTCCCTCCACAGTGCTCCCCCCTTCCTCCTGAGCCCTCACCAGCATCACCTTTCATGGCCTGTTCACGGCAACGTCCGCTTTTCACAGGCTCCACCCCAAACCCTCCAGCCTCTTCCACTCCCCAGCTCGAGTGGCTTTAGGGGTCTGTTACAGCTACACCCCACTTTTGGTACCAATGCTTCGTCTCTGCGTCCGGCTGCTGGAACCCCATAGACGGGGTGGCTCATGGACAGCAGAGATCAGGGTTCTGGAGCGGAAGTCGGAGCTCAAGGCAGCGGCAGACGTGGCGTCTGGTGCGGGCTTCGGGTGTGCAGCAGGCACCTCCTCGCTGTGCACTCCCACAGGGTGCGGGGAGGCAGCTATCGGTTTCTTTACAAAGTTAATCCCAGTCCAAGGGCCACACTTCCTACGCCCTCATCTTGGGGGGTGGAATTTCAACATAGGAATTTTGGGGCGACACAGTCCCTCAGCCTGTGGCAAGGCCCCACCCCCTCCTGCTTCTGACACCCCATCCATAGGTGCCTCTGAACCGGGACACGGCTGGAGCGGGGAGGCGCGTGCCTGTGCAACCGGCAGGCCAGGGGCTATGGGGCCGGCAGGTGAGGTTGGGCACAGGGGGAAATGAAGGGAAGGAACATCTCGCTTCTTCCGTTCTGGCTGAAGGCGTGGGGCCATGCTCTGGGCTCAGCCTGTCTCAGGTGCTCGGGGAAGAGCCCGCTAGTCCCCAAGGGCCAGCCTCGGCGGGGGCACCCTGCCTCTGGCGGCCCCTGCTGGGGTTGGGGGACGGGAAGGGGGAACCAGCACATGGAGTACCGCCCACCCCCACAGCTCCCGCCGACCAGCTGTCGGCTAATCTGCTGGCTAGGAGCAGGTAATTTCTCATCGGGGCCTGCTCGCTCCCTGTTTATCACCCGAGGCCTGCATCCGCTGAGTGCTGTGTGAGCAGAGATAAGATTCATTAATAAAGAAAAGTTCAGGAGGAGGTGCTCGGTGGCTTTTCCACACACACAGAAGGGAAGATGGCACAGCTCCGCCACACTCCAGACAAGTCCTGCTTCCTGCCAGCAGCAGGGCCCACGCGCACCCCGTGTGCCTCCGGGCTCCATGCGTAACCCAACCCTGGAAGGTGGTCTTGGACCTCAATGGCTGGAAACACTCCCACGGGCCTCTCCCAGGCTCTGTCACCCTGGGGGAGGGACAGGGAGCCTGGACCTCACTGCCTGTGTGTCCCCAGGGAGGCCTTCAGGCTGAGCTGACCATGAGTGGCCACACAGCAGCTCATCCTGTTTCCTGGGCCCCCCAGGAAACCCTGACTATGCTGGACCCTGCTGGTCACGCCTCCTGCCAACCCCCAAGTAGCACTCAGGTGAGGAGGAGGAGCTGCAGGGGGGCAGACTGGTGAGGCAGGAGGGACAGTGTCAGGGTCTCCCTCTTGGTGCCCAAGGCTCTGGGAACCCCCAGGACTCCTCACCAACAGCAGCCAGAGCCATGGTTTCTTAGGCAACAGTGGTGAGCGGGGCCCATGCTGGCACCTTCCCAAAAATTTCATCAGTGGCCCCACCAGGAGGCAGGGCTGTCCCGCGTCTCAGGCGAGTGTGGGTGCAATGACTTTCTACAACCTCTGACTCAGTGCTCAGGGCCCCTGAAACCTGCCTTTGCCGTTCTCGGGGGGCGGGACAGGGCGGTGCCGCTTGCCGGTGTCCTGGTCATGCCCCGGGAGGCAGGTGGCCACAGCCTGGTCCCTTGCTGGCCCCATGACCCAGGGTCAGGCCTCTGCTGTCACACAGGCGCTCCTCACAGTCCCCCACCCCGCTTGTGTAGCTGTTTTCAGACAGAGAAACAGGAGCATGGGCAGTTGCCTCGCTGCCATCTTCTGAGTTTCTGCCCCTGCTGTGGCAGGGACGAATAAGGCTCAGGTCAGGGGGCTGGGCCCAAGAATGAGCTTCCCGGCCAGGGCTGCCTGGGAAAGGACAAGGAAGGGCTGGGCCAGCCGGACAGGAGGAAGAGGGGCCTTGGAGCAAAAAAAGAGGACACAGGAGTGTGGGCAAGGCCAGGGCTCACCAGAGGCTGGGAGACGTTCTGGTCCTGGTACATCTGAGGCCTGGCTGGCGGGGCCAGCACGACACCCCCTCTGAGGCTCTGATGTCCCAGCCAGTCCTTGTCTCTCTCCTCCACTCAGCCCAGGAAGGCAGGTGGTGCCTGGGGACCTCCAGGCTGGGGGCCCAGGGAGGCTCTTGTCCACCCCGGCCACGCAGACCTGCAGAGGCGGCCCCTCCTACTGTCTCCAGGGCCTAGTCCCCTGGCTGCTGCCCACGCTGGCACCTGCTGCCCACAGAGCCCAAACTTTCCTTCTCGCCTGTACTAATTATGACGGAGTGTAAACAACAGAGTTCTGAAAAATGCACGTTTCCGTGTGATTGCTTTTTTTAATTGGTTGGTCTAACATTTGAAAGCTGCTTTAATTTCGGCTTGCTTTTCCTCAGCACGGGCTCGGGCTGAGAGCAGGGAACTCATTACTGGCACGTCCGTCGGTGGCAGTGCTGGGAGTCCCAGAGCACAGGCACCTTGCTTGCCACGGCTACGAGGTAGCGGTGCAGGGATCTGTGTGGGGACGTAGGCCGGCCAGTTGCACCCCAAGGCCGGACCCCAACGCCGTTCTTGGCCCACTCTGGGCATGACAGGGGACGAATGGCTTTTGTTTCTGCCTTGGCTCAGCCACCAACAGGCTCGGAGACCTCTGAAGTCCTTGATTTCTGAGGCCTCCCTCCCATCCAGGGACTCTGCGTGTGAGAGGGTGGCGTCCATGGCTCTCACGTGGTGCCCCCACCTCTGCACACCTGAGGGACGGGTGTCCTGGGGTCAGCCCTGAAACTCATTCAGGTCTTGCTGACCCCGTCCCGGCACCAGGATGCCCACAGCGCCTCCTCCCAGCTGATGGGGCCACAAGGGTCAGACCCATGCCAGGGTGCGGGGCAGACTGGGCCAGTGAGAACATGCGGGGGGCACGTGGTGGCATGGATACGTGGGCCACACAGACCCGAGGCCCATAGGAAAGCCACAGAGGTCACAGACTGGAGACAGAAAACTGGGTCCAGGAAAAGGGGCCCTGGCCGGAAAGAAGGCCCAGCGGGAATGCTTCATGAACATGGGCAGTCACAGCCTCTGCCCCTCCTGAGTTTGGGGACAGGGCCTGACCGCCTCTGGGAGCACCCAGAGCAGGGCTGGGGCCCAGGTCATGCCTTGCAACCCACCCGGACCACAACGCCTTGCCACTAAGGCTCTGAAAGGCCACCCAGACACAGCTCAGATCTAGGAGGTGTCTCCCGACTCGGCCTGCATGGGAGACCTGGAGGAATGGAGCAGGCGTCTGCACAGAACACCACACGTGGGAGGGCGGAGCACCTGAGAGAGACCTGGAGAGACGGAGCAGACCTCCACACCAAACCCCACACGCAGGAGGGCCGGGTGCCTGAGAGAGGACTGGAGAGATGGCGCAGACCTCCACACAGAAGCCTACATGCAGGAGGGCCGGACGCCTGAGAGAGGCAGTGGGAGATGGTGCCGGGCTTCCCCAGCCTGCCTCCCCTGGTGTGAAGGAGCAGCCACCTCTCCAGAACGCTCAGGCGGACGGCTGGGTGCGCGGCAGCTGTGATGATCAGGACCCTGACCAGGCCACAGTAGTAAGGACAGCCTCCTGTGGCTGCAGGTTCACCAGGGGTCTCCACACAGGCCGGTCCAGCTTGCACCTCCCCAGTGATTCCAGCTCATTCTGCGAGGGGCAGGATCAGGGCAGAGCCGCAGGCAGATGCGTTTCGGCTACTGCGCAAAGGGCTTTGAAAAGTCAGTTTTCAAAGGACTCTGAAAAGTCAGCTGCCTACATGTGAGGCAGGTGGCTGCGAGGCGGAGGGCATCCCATCCGGGAGCCCCACAGGTGGAGGTCTGAGTGGCCCCCAGGTGCCAGGACTTTATGTTTTTCTCTGGGGACCTTATGGCACCCATGATGGGGACCTTGCCAGCAAGGAGGCGTGGATGCCAGTGGCAGCCCCCGCAGAGGAGGGGGGACCCAAGCCCCAGGCACAGCCCCAACCCCTCAGCTGGTGCTCTCCCTAGACCTGACATCCTGCAGGGCGGCCTCAGTTTCCCTAGATGTGACACCCTGCAGGGCAGCCTCAGTTACCCTAGATGTGACATCCTGCAGGGCGGCCTCTGTCTCCTCAGACGTGACACCCTGCAGGGCGGCCTCTGTCTCCTCAGACGTGACACCCTGCAGGGCGGCCTCTGTCTCCTCAGACGTGACACCCTGCAGGGTGGCCTGTCTCCCTGGACCTGACACCCTGCAGGGAGGCCTCTGTCTTCTTAGATGTGACATCCTGCAGGGTGGCCTCTGTTTCCTGTCCCTCGTCCCCACAAAATGTTTTATTCTTCCCCAGTGAAGGTCTGGAAAACAAAGCTGCCCAGCTCTGCCTGGGGGCTCCCTTGGGTGCCTAACCAAGGGCAGGGGCTACTGGCGACTGCACCCACATGGCTGCTGGCTGCAGGGAATACAGATCCCCTGGGCGCCAGCCTCGGCATCATCCTGGGCATCGCCCTGGGGCCTGACCTCCGCTCACATCTCAGGATTCTCCGAAGTGCCCTCTCTCGGCCTCAGGAAGAGATGCTGTGAGCATCCCGAGCCCAAGGGCACTGCACTGAGGACAGTTCGAGGCTGCCCTGGGTCACTCCTGTGCCTTCTGGGCTCTCCGGCAGCTCCAGCTCATGGCAGACAGGCCGGCCGTCGAATTCCCACTCGGTTCTGGGTCCTGCCTGGAGAGACTAGTCTACAGGTGGTTGTACCAGCAGCTGCCCCGATGGAGTCCACCTCCGTCCTGGCCCGCCCCTCCCCTCAGATGCCGTCACTGGGACACCCAGCCTGTACCGCACAAGTCCCCAGCATGCAAGAACAGAAGTGGCCGCTCACCCTGCCCCTGCCTGGACAGCTGCCTCCCTATTCAAATCACAACCACCGAAGACAGGCAGGAGGCTGGCGACCCCCCTGGGGCTTGGGTTCGGCCACTGCCAGGCTCCGGGGTGCAGGGCAGGTGCTGGGTCGGGTGGAGGCGGGGCTGATACCGGGCTGGTCCCCCTCCAGCCATGGGCCCTGGGCACTTGGCTCCGCCTCTCTGAAGCTATACTTTCCTCGTGAAAACGGGGCTGAGATGGGGACTAAAGGCCACATGGGCCGGGACACGCCTCTAAACAGAAGTGTCGCTGCTCTGCCTGCCCCCTGGTCGGATGGACTCCTGGTTGGCTGGACACACAGGCTGGGACACGCCTCTAAACAGAAGTGTCGCTGCTCTGCCTGCTCCCTGCTTGGATGGACTCCTGGCCTCCCGGCCCAGGAGCTGCTGGGAACGCAGAGGCCTGGGGTGTGTCCTCAGCCTCAGAGCCCCACTACCACCATGCAGGGGACGCAGAGTGACTGGAGAAGCGAGTCTCTCGAAGGCCTCCCAGACCTGCAGAGCCTCTGGCATCAGCTGTGGCTGGACACTCCCCACCCATTTCCTCCACAGAGAAACTCGGGGAGCTGCTCAGGAGTGTCGGGGGTGTCCCCAAGAGTGGCACCCTTCAGCCTTGGCACTCTGGATGTCGGGAGCCAGGTTACTCTGGGTTGGGCTCCTCGGGACACCGTAGGGTGCCAAGCAGTACCCCCGGCCTCTGCCCACCAGAGGCTGACAGCCTGGCCCCAGCCGTGAGGACGGAAATGTCTCCAGATGTTGCCATGGGTCGCCTGGAAGGCAGAAGCAGCCACGGTTTGAACTGTGCCCTAGAAGATGGCAGAGCTCCAGAGGGGGCCTTCCCTCCTCATGTCCCTGTCCTGTCCACAAAGTCCGGTGGGGACCCCAGAGGCAGGGGCTTGAGGATTTGTGCTGGCGAGTCCCGGGACTGCAGCGGGGCTGACCTGGATCCCTCCCCGCCTTGCCCCTCCCCAGCCGTGTGAGTCTCTCAACCTTTCACAGTGTCAGAATCGTTCTCTGTACAATAAAGTTTATCAGATCCACTGAGCGGGGATTGCTGGGGGCTGAGAGCGCCGGCCCGGGCCGGTCCAGCAAGTGGCTGCCATGTGGCTAACGGTCTGCCTACAGGCCTGTTACTTACTTAGTATTTTCTTTAAACCAACTTTCCTTATTAGCTTCAATAAACCCAGTGTAAAAGGAAGATTTACATCACTGCTGTAAAATGAAAACAAACAGAGCTTGCTATAAATAGAGTGACTATGAAAACAAACTCAAAAGAGACAAAACAATTCACCGAAACCCTCGTTTACCAGTCTGAGGTGGGCTCTGGGCCCACGGCTACTTGCTGGCCGTAGAGAAGAGGCCGGCAAGGTCAGATGTCAGGGCCCCATGGGCACTAGACTGAGCCGTGTCTTCAGGAGATCAGACGAGTCCCACATGTGTTGGGAGGACCCAAAGCCGCCTCCTCATGGCTCGGTCCCTGACTGTGGGGCCATCCTGCACAGGCCTGGAGGTTGGGAGAGGGCACCGCACTCCACCCAACCCACCCACCAGAGGAGGGCGCCCCAAATCCTGCGAGCCTGGCAGCATCCGGATCTGAGTGCATGAGGAGGCCGCCCCGGCTCGGGCTGAAGACCTCACTCCTTCGGCCTCCGAAGATGGAGTTAGCGGAGCCAGGGAGGGGTGAGTGCCAGGCGCAGCTCATCAGGCTCGAGAAGGCAGGGAGGGAGGCCTGGGGCTGGGATCTAGTTAGGCACTGGTGAGGGTCCGTGGAGAGCCTGTTACAGGCTGGCTGCAGAAAGGCAGCTACCGGCAGGCCTGGGGCCAGCGGCTCAGCCGTCACCAGGCCTGTCACCTCACCTCACAGTCCACTGAGGGCCTCTCTGAGGAGAAAGACAGGGTAGCACTTCAGACGTGGGGAGGGTCTGTACCAAGCCCCTGCACAACACGGCCTGGCTGGGCAGCACCTGCCAGAGGGGAGGCCTGAAGACCCGGGAGCCAGTACCGAGGCCAAGCCCTGAGCAGCACTCCAGGCGCATCTCACCCCCAGACCCAGGAGGAGACTTGGGCTTGCAGAAACTGTCACCTACCTGGGCCCACACCCCATGCCTTGGGCTCAGCCTGTATTCTTGGCTGCCCTGCCCCGCCCCACCTTGCCCCATCGCTCCCTGGAGCTCCTGGGTGGAGGGTGGCAGGCCTGCAGTCCTGGAACACTGTGGGCTCCCGTGCACCTCCAGCCCCGTCAGGCACCCGGGGGCCCAAGAATAGAAAGCCCCGAGGAAAACTGAGGTAGAAACTGGAGAGGACAGGGATGGGGACACCCTGCGGAGGAATTCCCGCAGCCTGCTGGGGCTTGCAGAGGGAAAAAGACCCTAGGGCCAGGGTCTCCGGGAGGGTCTGACAGTGGGGGAGCCGCTTTCCTGGCCACTGATGTTGCGAGCAGAGACACCAGAACACCTGCAGGAAGAGGGGAGGCGGCTGCAGGGGTTGTGGCCTGTCCCAGGTCAGCACTGGCTCCCTGCAGGGCAGACCTGGGGCCCCTTTCCTGGGCGGGACTCGGGGGAGACTGGCCTTTGGCCAGAGCTTCAGGGAACCTGCAGCTCAAAGGCCCAGCCCCTCCTTTTGACTGGCTCAGAGCTGGATGGGTCATTATCCAAATTGCTTCTGGCTTCTGAACACCCCCCTGCCGGGAGTCTTTAAAGGGTGGATTTGCAAAGTCCCCATGACTTAGTTGCTGGGCAATTTGTCAGGAAGACGAATATTCCTTAGACATCCAAACGAGCTGATGCACAGAACTGTTGCAGCTGTGCCCTTCACCCACCCGTGGCTGTGGCCTGGACGTCTGTCTCCCGACCTCACATGGACCCCTGATCCTCAATACTGGAGTGGGGCCTAACCGGACGTGTTTGGCCGTGCGGGTGGGCCCTCGTGAACAGACTGGCCCCCTCCCTGGGGTGAGTGGGTTCCCACTGTTGGGAGAGACTGGTGCCCCCCCACCACCCCACCTCCTCTCTCGCTGCATACTCTCTGCACACAACAGCTCCCCTCGCCTTCCACCAGAAGGGGACGCGGCCTGAGGACCTTGCCAGGTGCAAATGACCAATTCTGAACTCTGCAGCCAGCAGAATCCTGTGTCGAATAAGCCTCTTCATAAACCACGTGGTCTCAGGAGCCCTGGTATAGCCACACTGAAGCACTGAGACACCCATCACGCCCGCAGCCCGCTGACCACGCTCTCGCCTGACCAATGACACCCTTCCGGGAGCATCCCTGTCCCCAGCCTGCCCTGTCCAGAGCAGGTGACCAGGCCCATCCTGTCTCCGGGACTCCCGGAAGGGGCACACACGTGAGGCGTGTACAAGCGTCCGCCCTATGGGATCTGGCCCAGAAGAGTCAGGGGCCCAAGGGTTCCTACCGAGACCCCAGCTCTCCATGGTGGCTCCTCCTTGGGAAAAGAGGGGCCAGCAGAGAAAGAGATAAGCTCTTGGGGGTCTGCAAGGACTGTCTGCCTGTCCTTTGAGTCGAAGCTGACCTTGCCGGGCACAGAAGGGTCCCCCAGGCCTGGTGCCGGCCCGGGGGCACCCCAGCCCAGCTGCAGCCCTGAGTGCCCACAGCAGAGCTTCCAGGGGTCTCAGAACACCCTGCCCTGCAAGCTTCCCTTCAGTCTCCTCGGAAGAAATTGCTTTAATATTATTTACAAGTGCAGGGCGACGGAGCAGCCAGATGGGAAGATGAGTCTTTTTACGATGCAGGACTGGAGACTTGAGAAGGGATACTCAGCATTAATACCATCACCTCAGTGTGGAATTGAGTCCTCTTGGTAACCAGAGGCTGTTCACACAAGCTCCCTTGAGGAATGCCTTCCACAAACTTTGATGTGAAGTAATTAAGTTTGCACAGTTAATCAGGACTGGCTGCCTTGGAGACGCGAAGGCACAGACCCAGAGAGCGGCTGCTATGGGATCTAAAGCGACTGCTCTCTTTCTCGCATGGCAGCCGCTCCTGCCTGCAGGCCTTGTGCACCGCCTGGGGACTTCAGGGCTCCATGAGCCAGATGACAGCCTCTAGTGACCCACTGAGCCCTCGGGGAAGCTCTGGACAAACCTGCCAGTGTGACAGGCACCACTGGCCTGCACTGGGCCAGGCAGACAGCTGTGACGCGCCCCAGGGGAGGGGAGGGCAGTCCTGGGTCTGGAGACCAAAATTAGTTTTGAAGTAAAATTCTTGGGAGAGCCAGTGGTGCCCATGTCAGAGATCACGAGTGCCCCTTGACAGACCGGGTGGGAGCACAGATGCTTAGCAGGGCTGGTCGGGGGAGGGGGGTCAGAACGCCTGGGTGCACATTGGGAGCCAGGTGCATACTGGGAGTACAGCGCCTGAGTATATGCTGGAAGCCAGGTGCCCAGGTTGGTGGTGCAGAGCCCGGGGGTGCTCTGGGAGCCAGGTGCCCAGGTGGGAGCAGAGAGACGCCTAGGCCTTCGTGCTGTGGGTCCCGATGGCCTCTGCCCTCCAAGACAAGGGTGGACCCTTGCGGAGCCTGCTCCTGGAATCCTAACTGGTTCTGTAAAGCTCCCTGTGCCCCCACTGCAGGCTGAGGCTGTAACATGCTCTCAAGAACAGAGGGCTGAAGTGCAGATGAGAGCGAGCTCCACCCTCCAGACACTTCCGGTCTCTGGGGCAGAGACACAAGGGTGCACCGTGCTGAGAGGTCTTAAGTGGGGAAGACGAGGCTCAGGGAGCGCTGCAGAGAGGCTGCTGGTGTGAGATGCCACAGGAGGCTGCAGACAGGCAGGCAATGCAGAGGCCACGGCACCTCCTGTGGGCCAGCCCCAGAGCAGTCCTGCTTGGCTGGAGTGTTGGGGGCAGGCAGGGGTGAAGGGCAGGGAATGTCGTGAAAACCGACTGGATCTGTTCCACGGGCTGACAGGTGCCTCGAGGGCCTTCAGTGAGGGTGCACCATGACTGGGGAAGCAGGGGGAGGCAGCGACATGGGTCCTGGTGAGGGCCAAGGAGGAGAGTCAGGCAGCTCAGCGGCCAGCGCTGGCTGGGCCAGGCTCCTGCGGCATCTCACTGTGCTGACCCACTGTCCATGCCCACAGCAGTCCTCCTCCAGTAGGGATGGGGAGGTGCGGCTCGGAGGTAGGGGAGGTAGTGGGCAGTACTCACTACAGGGCCCACTGGGCTCCTGACCACAGAGTGGGTCACCGCAGCAGCATCTGCCGGCCCAGTGGGAGAGGGGCTGAGGTTGGCTGCAGTAGTTGGAGTTGTAGGGCCAAGCTGGGGTGAAGTGGGAGACAGAGGCAGGCAGAAGCTGGTGAGATGGATGGCACAGTCAGTGCCACAGACACAGGCACCATGGGCCTCCCCTGGCATCACTAGCCACATGCCAGGGACACACACGAAGCTCATGCCCAGCCCAAGCTCCAGAGGCCCTCGGGGCTAATGGAGGAGGGGAATGCAGGGGACAAGGATATGTGGGACAAGGATGAGGGGCTGGCTGCCACCGCAGGAACCCCCCTGGAAGATGTAGAGGAGAGAAGCGGGTCCAGCATGGAAGGCGCCGCTGCAGCCTGAGCTCCAGGTCTGGATGAGGCAGCAGCAGCAGCTTCCTCTGGGGGCCGCAGGAATTGGGACAGAGCTGGCCCTTCTGCCCGCCCAATCTTCTGCAGAGCGCAAAGCAGGCCACGTGTCCTACCACAGGTGTGCAGCGAGTAGGAGCGAGGTGGGCCACGGGTCACGGAGCCCTCTGCACATCTCAGCGGAGCCCTGCCTGATTCTACCGGTGGCTGGGGCCCAATTTCCATTTCAGGAACCTGGGCCTGAGACCTCCTGCAGGCAGGGAGAAGGGCCACGCTTCCTGGCCTCAGGGGCAGGGCTCCCGCAGGGTGGCTGTAGAGGCTGGGAGGGGTGGCACAGGGAGGGGCCTCACTGGAGGGACTGGTCGGGCTGAGCACTGGCCCCTGCCATCAGCTCTGGACAATAATTGAAGCTGAAGTTGTTCCAATGGCTTATTAAAAATAGATGGCGATGCATCGGAGACAGTCCCTGCCCAGATAAGAGCCACATAATTACAGCGGTGTCTCTGGTCGCTTCTCCTGCCTTCCCTAATATGGGGCGACAACCGCCTCTGGGGGCCCTCCGCATCCATCCTCTGTATGGTCAGCGCCCTGCCCCACGTGGCACTGAGCAGAGGCCGGCAGCAATTCCCCTTCTAAATCTCTGTAAGCTCGGTCCCTGCCGTGCGCGCTCAGAGAGGGACCTCCTGCACCCTGCCGTTCAGCCCAGCCGAGGGGTGCTGTGGCCCCCAAAACACCAGCATTCCTGACCCCATAGTGGCCCCTGGGGTGGACAATTTGGCCAAGATAACTTCGAGGCAGCACAGGGAGCCAAGCCCCACCTCCTGATAACCAAAACCATGAGAACTTTCTGGATTTGTAAGGAATCGGCTCTGAGATTTCAAGTCACTGCCTCCCCGGCTCCTGTAGGGGCAGCGTGGGCTTCCACGGTCGCTGCCGCCCAGCACACACTGTGCCTCCTGGGCCATTCCCACACACGCCGCGCCTCCTGGGCTGCTGGAGCGGGGCCCTCCATGTCTGTCCTCCCCAGCGAGGCCTCTCACCCACCCCACTCTGTGGATAATTTACACAGAGAAAGTACAGGCTCAGCAGAGGGTGGTGAGGGGGCTCTGGGAGTCCCTCCAGGGATGGAGCGTTATCCTGGGGTCCTGGGATTAGGCTTGGATTTCTCCAGAGCGTCACGCTATATACTTGTGGCCTGCCTGGAAGTGAGCACAGCCCGTGCTGGGTAGGAGGGACGCGCACTGCGTGCGCACTGCGTGTGCACTGCGTGTTCACAGCCGTAACCAGAAACGAGAGTTCTCACAGTCGGGGATGCGGCTCAGCACCAAGGTGCCGACAGGACGTAGTGACGACCGCCAGGGGATAGCCCACAAGACCCCCACAAGACCAGCCTGTCGGCTAAGGAGCTGGAGGTGTGATCCCCCAGCACAGGGGCCCATGGTGCAAGCCCCAGCACACCAACTCTCTGCACGGAGACCCTGGACTCTTCCCCACACGGACGAAGCTGAGCACGGAAGCGCTGCCTCACCATGCCAGGCAGAAAGCTAGACCGGCACAGCCCAGACCCTTGCGTGTGCAGGACTCCCTGGAGGCCCTGTGAAAGGCAGGCTCTGGCTCGGCAGGCTGGGGTGGGGTCCGAGTGGCACGGACACAGCTGGTCCAGGCCACTGGATGGTGAGGCCCGGGATAGGAACATCCGAGCAATGATCCATGCCCAGGAACCAGGGCCCCCTGCCACGGTTGCCGGTGTGGGGCGGGGTTGGGTCCCAAGGAGAAGGTGCACATGCTGCTGTGGGGGGCCACAGAGGCCCAGGGGAACGCCAGGGAAGGAGCAGTCAGTCCATGTGGAGAACACCCCTTGCCTGGGACCCCCTCCCACACCCTCTCCCAGAGGCCCGAGTTCCTAGCATCCACCTCAGCACAGGCTCTTAGCTCTTCCTAAAATCTACCTCGCAGGCTCTCGAGGGCAAGAACCAAGTCCGGGTTCCTAAACTCCCCAGGTGCCTTAAATCCCCAGCCCAGGGCTGGGCACAGGGATGGCCTGAAAGAGCTCAGCCTGCGTGCGGCTGGGAGCAGGCAACTCTCCAGGCCCCTCTTCCCGGTGCCTTCGCCGCCTCCCCTTCTCTCCAAACTCAGTTTCACACGGACCTGGGAAAAAACACCGAAAAATGTGACAAGATGGAACACAGCCGTCTTCCAGCCTGGCTGTGCTATCCATCTCCCAGCAGCCGAAGGGTAATTCAATTAGTGCGCATCGGTAATGAGCTACGATCGTCAATCAGCCGTCGCACTGGCACGGGCTGAGGGGACCGAGACCGCAGCCTCGTGGAGATCACCTGCGTGGGCTCCATGGACCACATCACAGCTGTCCCTGCAGGAGGTGATGCCACACCACACCTAGACCGGGCTCCTGCAGGTGCCTCCATGGGGCAGGGAGGTTCGGGTCCAGCTGCTGACGGAGGAGCCAGGCTCGTCTGACAAGGCAGGTCGTGAGCCCAGGAAGCAGCGGGGTCCAACAGGTGGCTGGCTGGAGCACTTCATAAGCCAAGGGGTGCCTCGCCCATGCCTCCCCTGCCATGCCAACCCGGAGTCCACATTGGTAGGTGAAGTGTGGGAGGCCCAGATATGGTGGAACAAGACTGACCTTGAACCGAGACAGGCAGAGTGACTGACCCCAGATGCAAGCTGCTGCCCAGAACTGCCGGCAGGAAGGCCATGCAGGCGGTGGCTCACGATGTGTCACACTTGGCCCAGGTGGTGCCCAACACACGCCTGCCACGCCGAGCCCAACACGGCTCCCGTGACGCCGAGCCCAACACGACGCCCGCCACGCCGAGCCCAACACGTGCCCGCCACGCCGAGCCCAACAAGGCTCCCGCTATGCCGAGCCCAACATGTGCCCGCCACGCCGAGCCCAACACAACGCCCGCCATGCCGAGCCCAACACGCACCCCTATGCTGAACCCAACACACGCCCGCCACGCCGAACCCAACATTCGCCCGCCACACTGAACTCCGGCACCTGTGATGGCGGCACAGGCTTCCCCAGAGGGCCAGCAACCCAGAGCCCCGGAGGGGAGGTGGAGAGGACATGGAGGGGACAGGGTCTAGGGTCCCCACACTTGGGGGAGGAGGAGACGAGAAGAGAGGGGGGCAGAACCATGGCGGCTCAGAGCCCACAGGACGGAGAAAGTGGAGGGAGGGAGAGGCAGGATGAAGACCTCGCACCTCCAGGCTTTGCTGTGTTCCAGCACCACGCCCAGGCGGCAGCTCCCGCTGACATATCCAGGCCCAAAAACTGCAGTCCAGGTCCCGGGCCTCGGGGAGCCTCCTCCATACCCTGCAGGCCATATGAGCTCCTTCTGTCCCCTGTCCCTTGACAGGGAGGCTGATACCCAACCCACAGGGCTGCCTGCAGGGTCAGACACACACACTGGGAGCCCCACGGGGTGCTGCAGGCCTGGGACTCCCACACTCTAGAGAGGATCGGGGCCACGCCGGGGCTGCCACACCGTTTCCCAGAGGACAGGTTGTGCCCAGCGGCCTGGTCGACAGCCCTGAGCCCCAGGAAGTGAGGCCCCTGCTCCAGGCGCACCGGGCCTCCCACAGCACCTGCTCCTGGGTGAGCCCTCACCCTCTCCACTGTGGCTTCCCCGTCTGTCTCTGCTCCCAGATCCTGAGCCCCAGGGCAGGCCGGCTCCCTCTGCTAATGTCCAGCCCATGTCTAGCATCCCGCAGTTGCCTGTGACACGGAACTGGGCTCAGCTGAACGAGAGGCCTTTCCTTCTAGAACAGGATGCAGGCTGAAAATCGCCTCCAGGATGCAGCCCAGGGCAGAGGCTGCTCTCTCCTCCCTCTGGCTCACACTCACATGGGCAGGTACCCAGGGCTGTCCTGCTGGCTGCGGGATCCTGGGCACTGGACTCTGCCTCTCTCATCTGCCCCCAGCACAGGGCCAGACACGGGTGATGTGGAGAAACGCTTCCTGAACGAACAAACACGGGAATGAGAAAGCCAGCTCCAAGCCCTCTTTGTGCTGAGATCTGGCCCCACAGTAAGGATCATTCTGTTTGGAGAGGACACTGCGATGGATGTCAATAAAATGTCAACACTTCCAGTCAATTCAAACACCCAGGGTGGGGAGCCCGTCAGGAGAGAAAGCCAGTAACTGTCACGGAGAGAGAGATGTCCATGATCTTTGATCCAAAAATCCCACTTTGGGGACTTTATCCCCAGATGAGAAACCGAGAGAAGAAAGGGCCCGGCCCAGCAATGATGCAGAGTCACACAGGAAAGGGCTGGACGCCGAGCTGTGAAGGAGCAGGGAGGAGCGGGGAGGAGCCCCCCGGGGGGCTTGACGCCGAGCTGTGGAGGAGCGGGGAGGAGCCCCCCGGAGGGCTAGACGCCGAGCTGTGGAGGAGCGGGGAGGAAGCCCCGTGGGGCTGGGGGGCCTGGTTCCAATTCTGATGCAGCCTCCCCTGCCTTGGTGTCCCTTTCCGTAAGAGAGGGCCTTGACCCCCACCATAAATGTGTGCAGGGAGCCTGGCGCACAGCCCCCATCACTGGCTGGGGACACCCCTCTGGACATCACGGGCTGGGGTGCGAGTCTGGGTCCTGTCCTGGGGCCTCATTGGGCTGGAGAGCACCAGCCCTAAATGGGGTTGTAATTACAGCAAGAGGGTGGGAGCGGGGACAGGGTTCTGGGAGGAGGAGGTGGGGGGGGCCTTGAGGAAGGTGGCATTTGGACTGAGTCCTGGAGGATGCTGGGGGATGGGGGCAGGTGGGGAGCCCTGGTGGGGAGCTAGTGAGAGCACGGCATAGCCAGGGCTGGACAGTGCTGAGGGGTGCAGGCAAAGCACCTGGGCTCTCTAGGGATGGGGGGCCAAGGGGCTCTTCTAGGGCTGGGCGGAGGAGGCTGGGCAGGGGGCTCTTGGGTGGACGGAGGGGTAGGGGCAGATCCTGGCAGGGAACACACCAGCTGCCCACCGCTGCCTCCCTCACTGTACCCCCTGACCACCATGGTGGAGTGGGCACTCCGGGTGCAGGATGTGCCCTCGACCAGGGCCTCAGCTCACCCCTGACGGACACCTCCACCAAAGCCCAAGCTGGCCCTGAAGCCCAGTGGGGAGACGTGTGTTTGGGGAGCAGGCAGGGCTTATCCTGCCTCCAGATGGGATGCTCAGAGACTCCTGGGCCTGAAGCTGCTCCCCGTGGCTCAGCGAAAATGGACACTGAACCCATCGAGTCGGCACCAGGGAAGAAGCGTAGCGCACACAGGCCCGGGCTGAGGTCAGGGGGCCTCTTGGAGCACCCCACGCTAGGGTCAGTTCCGGTGAGGAGGTGTGGAACACACACAGGCCCAGGCTGAGGCCAGGCCGGCCTCTCTGAGCACCACATGCTAGGGTCTGTGCTTCTACCTGGGCAGCGGGCATCCTGGGACAGCGTTCCAGGCTCTCCATCTGCACCTGAGTGGGGATGGAAAAGGAAGACCAGGCTGCCCAGCGACAGTGGCTGGCGCCAGAGGTCAGTGCAGCGAGGCTGTCTCGGTGTACAGCTGGTGAGACCTGGGGTCCCCCACCAGTGCATCAGCTTTGGGGAGGTGACACACACCGGCAGGCAACCGTGTCACGGCATGGCCAGGCTGGGCCACTGTGCAGAGGACTGAGGGGGTGACCGTGGCCCGGGCTGGTCAGGGAGCCGTCTCAGGAGGAGACGCTGCAGCAGCACTGGGGGGAAGATGACGGCTTGGCCATGACACCGAGGGGAGCACCCACCGTGGCCAGGGTGAGGCTCTGGTGGGGGAGAGGAGGCAGAGGGCTGACCTTTTGATCTTGATAATCCTATAGCTTTCCGCACAGCTTGGGGCTGAGTGCGGCTTTCTTAAAAAAAGAAATTAGAAGTGCTGCTGAGTGGCTCTTACCCGTCAGCATTACCCAGAGGCAGGTGGCTCTTCATCGATCGCCTGGTGGGCTCAGGAATTGACCTGGGAGGGAAGAGCGGCTCGCAGCACACCACCTGCTACCTGCTCGATTGGGGCCTTGTGCGGCTCAGCGGGACCCACTGGCCCGCCCGCCTGGGCACTTAGTGTACACAGGGAGGGGTGGGGCTGGAGGGCTCCAGGAGAGAAGGGTGGGGTAGGGAGGTGGGGAGGAGGGGGAGGGCAGGGAGAGAGCACAGAGGCCTCCGGCTCTGCAGCATGCAGATTGACCACACCCCAGGCCTGGCCACAGGCACACTGCACCTGTGCCCAGTTAGTGGCCCCCAAGCTGGGCCTGGGAGCTCTGGGGCAGGCATACTCCGAGCCAAGGGCCTCCTTCCCCTCTGCAGGGCAGGCTGGGCAGGTATAATCAGGATAAGCTCCCCATGAGACTAGGGACCCAGGCCCAGTGCCAGCCCAGGTGAAGGTCTCTTCCTTCTGCCCCAGAGACAACTCACGAGCAGCTCCCCTGGCTGCCCCAGAGCCCCCGACAGGGGCCGTGGCTTCTGACTCTTCGGACTCAGCTGTTCTGAGGGAACCTGCTTCTGCCTGCCCCCGCGGCTGCACTCAAGCCTGTGCTGTGTGCGCCGAGGCCAGCTGAGTATTGGACAGGACCTGGGCTGAGGCTGCCCAGCTCACAGGGAAGCAGGAGCCGAGGGACCAAGAAGAAAACGTCCCCCAACTGGCTGACAGTCGCCCTCCTCGACCCCAGATGCCACTAAGAACAACACGAAGTTCTGGCGCGCAGGGAGGGAAGTCCATGTTGACTTGGAGGCAGGTCTGCAGCAGGAAGGCTGGGCACACCCTCCATTGGCTACTCACTAACTCCCCTGCTGGCAGAACCCTTCAGTGCACAAGCAGAGGAGAAACGAAGGCGCGGAACAGAGCAGGTGGCCCCCACGGGCTGGGAGGGGCGGGGAGAGGAAAGGCTGCAAGGTTCCCAGCAAAAGAGAAGACGCTACTCCAGGAGCCCCGGGAGGTGCAAGGGAACCCTGTTTAGTAACGCTGCATGTGCAACATATAACACACAGTTCATGTGCACAGACGCGTGCGAACATCTATGATGTAAGCGAGGAGGGCTGTGCAGAGCAACTGTTAAAGGCTGAACCGTGTCCCCCCAAATTGAGATACGAACCTAATGGCCATGTGACTGTATTTGGAAATAGGACCTTTAAGGAAGGAAGTCAAGTCTGAGGAAGGTCATAAGGGTGGGGGGTGGGTGCTCATCCAGCAGGGCACAGAGCTCTCCCAGTGCACGAGGAAGGCCACACAGGAATACAAGCGGTGGCCGTCCACAAGCCAGGAGAGTCCTCCCCAGGAGCCAACTCCGGTGCCGCTTGATCTCAGATTTCAGCCTCCTGAACTGTGTGAGTACACATCTGCGGTCTCAGTCCCTCGCTGTGGGCCCCTGTGTCTGCAGCTCCAGCCAGACCAGCAGAGCGGCGGACACGGCCAGGTCTTATTTTGGTGAAACTAGCCCCTCGGCTCCACAGATCTCTGTAACGTGCGTATGTGGGAAGACGGGAGGGGCACGGCAGCCCACCTAGGAAGCAAGGTCTCCACAACCATGCTTCATGTTAAACCAGCTCCTCCTCTGGAGGCTAAGGGCCTCATGCGGTCAGCTACAGCCCAAGGTCCGGAGCCCCCCTGTCTGGTCCAACACCAGGTGCTCTGTCCCTCTTCTCCTTCGCACAGGTGGTCACCCTGCCGGACGCTGCCCCTTTCCCCACTGTTCTCACCCACCGAGGCCAGGCCCTGCCACAATAAAAGGACCCTGGTTGGGGCTTGACGGAGTCACCGGCCTTTCAGAGACACATGCTGAAATATTTGAATGACAGGAGCTAAATTGATTACGATGCCTTGGATTTGCTTCAAAATAATCCAGGAAGGGGGAAGGGGGTGGGACGGGCTCACAGGGACTTCTCAATGCTGTTTTCCGTATCTTTATATATATATGCTCAAAACTTTCCATGGCAAAAAGTGAAAATAAACACAAATAGAAACCAAACCAAAAAGCTAAAAGATGACAACTCATTCTAACCAGGCCGAGGTGACCTCCTCTCAAAACCCAGGCTCTGGAAGGACGTCTCGCTCCGACCCCCAGAAGGTGACGTCCTTGGCCCCAGAGCCTCTGCCGAGGCTGCCCGGTCTTTACCCCTCTGCCCAAGGCCACACGCGCAGGATGTCAACAGTATTTGTGGAATTAGCGAGGCAGCATGTGAAGGTGGTTCCATCTCCAGGCCCCTGCCAGGTCCTCCTCCCACTGGGTCTTAACTCCCCGAGGGGTCACAATGCTTCAACACGTGAGGGGCCATGTGCCTCTCCACCCAGGAAAGTGTGCACAAGCACACGCCATGCTGCCTGTATAATTTTGGGAATGACAGGGGTCTACGAAGCCCACCCAAGTTCCTGGCATACGGACCCCTGCCCTGAGCTCGGGGTGGAACCCCGATGCTGCTGCTCCTCCTCACATGTGGATCTGGGACGTCATGCTGGGCAACTGAGACCAGTTTTGCCTTCATGTTGTAAACAACTAGAAAAATGGACAAAATACACGCAGTAACTGTTCACAGACACTGGACCGTGATCTGAGGACAGAGAAACAAATGAGATGAACCTCTGAGCACCCCTTGCTCTGCCCAGTGGTCTCTTCCAGGCTTGGCACTGGGGGGTGCAGCTCAAGCTCAGCATGGTGGTCCCGCTGAGAGGAAGGGAGGATCTGTGGAGGGCAGAGCTGGGCACAGAAGGCTTCTGGCAACCTGGAGAAAGGTCTCGCTGAGCTGCTGAGTAACACGCTCTACGCACACAGCATGCAACTCCACAAGGCTGAGCCAAGCACACCAGGGAGCTGCCAGGGAACAACTCCAAAGGTCATACAGGCCCGGGACAGGCATGTGCCGACCAGCCAGAGCAGGTGTTCTTGCTGAGCACCCAGGGCATCTGCTACGAACCTCAGAAGGGTCATGTCTTAGTAGCAGCGTTCAACTAGCCTGGAATAAAAGCAAATCCATACAAGCCCCAAGAGAGTGTGAAAACGGTTCTTGAAAGGATCAAGCTGACCCCAAAATAACTTAACTGCTTGCCAGAAAAAGCTGAATACTCTTCAAAGAAAAAACGAGGAAATTTGCACACTTTCATATACTCGACAACATAATATTAACAATGCCCATCACACAATCAAAAATTACTAAGCATGCAAAAAAAGGAAAATGTGGTCTACAGCTAGGAGAAAACTCGGCCAATAGAATTAAGTCCAGAAACGATGAAATCAGCAGACAAGGACTTTACAACAGCAATTATAAATACAGCTGCAGAATTTACAGGAAAACATGAACACAATGAAGGGGATGGCTGCTAGCCCCCAGGATGGCCTTGAGCGACCCTGCTTCCTGGCAGTCACACCCTGGTGCTGTCTCCTCCCACATTATACCAAGGTTGGCCTACATGATCAATAGAAAACGGCAGAGCCAGGCATGGTGGTGTGCACCTGTAGTCCCAGCTACTCAGGAGGATCACTTGAGCCCAGGAGTTCAAGGTTGCGGTGAGCTATGACAGTGCTGCTGCACTCCAGCCTGAGTGACAGTGCAAGACTATCTCAAAAAAAAAAAAAAAGGCAGATGTGATAGTATATCAATTCCAAGATTACATTATAAAAGATGCTGTAGATTCCATCTTAGGCTGGCTCTGTCTGTCTCTTTCTAACTCATTCAGCACTCACTCTGGGGAAAGCCAGCTGCCATGTTGTGAGGATGCTCAAGCAGACCTACAGAGAGGTCCATATGGAGAGGAAGTGAAGTCTCCTGCCAAGGGCGACCTAAATGAATTTGGGCAGAACATCTGGCCCCTGTCAATCCTTCAGCTTTGCAACCCAGGACAAAAGCCCCTAACTGCACCCTCTGACGAGAGCCTGAGCCAAAACCATCCAGCTAAAAACTGCTCTGGGTTCCTGAATTTCAAAAACTTCATGAGATAACAAACGCCTGTTTTAGGGTGTTAACTTCTGGAGAAATTTGTTATGTAGCAACAGACTACTAAAATGAAGGAGAAACCAAAGATACCAATAAAAAAAAAATAACCAAATGGACCTTTTAGACATGAAAAACAAACGAAATTTTAAAACTCCACTGCACAAAATCAATGGCAGATTAGACTCTCCAGGATAAAAGGTCAGTAAACTTAAAGACAGGAACAGAAACTATCCAAATGAAAGCACAGAAAAAAGATTGAGAGCCAAAAAACAAAAAGTACAAAGCTTTAGTAATTAGGATAATATTAGTGACTTAAAATATGTAAAACTGGAGTACTAGAAAAAGGGGAGGGGAACAGAAAAAATACTTAAAGAAACAATGGCCAAAATTTCCCAAATCTGATTAACTGTAAATCCACAAATCCAAGGAGCTCAATGAACCGTAAGCAGGATAAATACAAAGAAAATCAGCTGGGGAGTGTGGTGCATATTATATACAAAGGACAAAGATAAGACTACTAGCAGACTTCTTGTCAGAAGCCACGCAAGCCAGAAAACGAAACATTCATAAGACGCTTAAAAAAAAAAGACTGTCAACACAGAATTCTATATCCAGTGAAAATATCCTTTAAAGATGACGATGAAATAAAGACATTTTTGGACAAAGAAAAGCCGAGAAAATTTGTTGGTAGCAGGACTACAATATAAGAAATGTTAAGGAAGTGCTTCCTGAAAAATAAAAAAAAAAATGCCAGATGGAAATCTGGATCAACAGAAAGGAAGGAAGAGTGCCAGAAGCAGTAAATACGTGAATACAGTTCATGTATTTAAATACGTGAATACACTTCAACAAGCATTTTTGAATCATTTTAACTTAGAAGATAATGTACTCTCTAAAGTGAAAAAATAATTTCACAAAAAAAAAATTTGTGCAAAAATTACACAAAAAGAAAAAATGGAAAAATACTTTAAAAATACTATATGTTAACTAGTGTAAGATTATTTGAAAATAGACTGTGACATTAATCATGCATATTGTAAACTTAGAGCTGGGGTCATCAAACTCCAACCCATGGGCCAATTCTGGCCCACTGCCTGCTTTTGTAATAAAGTTTTACTGGCACACATCCGAGCTCATTATGTAACATGTACAATTGCTTCTGTGCTATAACAGCAGAGGTGTGACACAGACAGTATGGCTCCCAAAGCCTAACATATTTGATATCTGTTTCTTTACAGGAAAGGTTTATTGACCCTTGCCCTAGAGCAATAACTAAACCAAAATGGGAGAAAACCAAAGAGGTATGATTAATATGCCAATGGTGGAGAAAACATGGAATACCAAAAAACAGCCCAAAGAAGGCAAGAAAAATGAAAAAAAAAAAAAAAACAGAATATACAAGACAAAAAGAAATGACAAGATGGCAGATTTAAACTTAACATCATAAAAATTATATTAAATATAAATGGCATAGATTATCAGGCCGGGTTAAAAAAGCAAGATTCAATTATATGTTATCTTCAAAAAATTCATTTAAAATATAAAGACACAAGTAGATTAAAAGATTAGAAATAGATATGATAGGTATATATAAATATTAAAATTGTAAGAAAGCAGGAGTGGCTATATTAATATTATTCAAGTCAGACTTCAGAACAAGAATATTTCAGGGATGAAGACAGACACTGCATAATTATAATTACAATTGCAAGTGACCAAGAAGATACAACAATCTTAACTGTGTATGTACCCCAAAATAGGGATTAAAAATATAGGAAGCAAAACGTGATAGATCTGAAAGGAGAGAGATAAAAAAAATTAATAAAACTTAGAGTGATGAAGAAAAAAGAGATAATATGTATTGCCAAAATCAGAAATGGAAGAAGGGATGGCACTACAGATGCTACGGGTAATACAGGATAATAATGAATTATTATCAATGATTTTATGCCAATAAATTGGACAGTATACACAAAATGAGCAAAAACTCATGAGGATAAAAATGATCAAAACTGACTCAAAAAAAATCTGAGTAGTCCCATATCTATTAAATAAATTAAATTCATAATTTAAAAAGCTTTCTACAAAGAAAATGCCAAGCCCAGATGACCTCACTAGTGAATTCTATCAGATATTTAGGGAAGAAATATCTCACACAAATTCCTCCAGAAAAAAGAGGAGGAAACCCTACCCAATTCATTTTTGAGGCTAGCATCATCCTGATACCAAGGCAAACAAACACATTACAAGAAAAACTAAACCACAGATGAATATTGCACAAGATCATAGATGCAAAAATTCTCACTAAAAATTAGGAAATTGAATCTAGCAATCATATAAAAAGGGACCCAGTGGGGTTTATCCTAGGAATGCAAGGTTGGTTTAACATTTTAAAAAATCAACCAGTATTATACTTACAATATCAACAGAATAAGAAAGTTCATATGATCATCTCAATAGACATTAAAAAAACTGACAAAATTTGACTCTTAGCAACTAGAACAAAAGGAAACTTTCTCAACCTGGTAAATGATATCTATGAAAAACCCATATTTAACAGCATACTAATGTCAAAATACTGAATGCTTTCTCATTAGCATCAGAAACAAGGTGAAAATGTCCCCTCACCATTTTTATTCAGCATTGTACTGAAATTCCTAGCCAGTACTGAAGGGCAAGATAAGGAAATATAAGGCATAAAAGTTGAAAAGGAAGACACAAAACTCTAACTTTACGCACATGATACAATGTCTATGTTGAAAATCCTAAAGAAACTACAGGCCGGGCGCGGTGGCTCACGCCTGTAATCCCAGCACTTTGGGAGGCCGAGGCGGGTGGATCACAAGGTCAGGAGATCGAGACCACGGTGAAACCCCGTCTCTACTAAAAATACAAAAAATTAGCCGGGCGCGGTTGTGGGCGCCTGTAGTCCCAGCTACTCGGGAGGCTGAGGCAGGAGAATGGCGTGAACCCGGGAGGCGGAGCTTGCAGTGAGCCGAGATCGCGCCACTGCACTCCAGCCTGGGCGACAGAGCGAGACTCTGTCTCAAAAAAAAAAAAAAAAAAAAAAAAAAAGAAACTACAAAATATTTCTAGAACTAATAAGTAAATTCGGCAAGGTTACAGAATATGAGATCAATATATAAAAGTCAATTATTTCTATATATTAGGAATGAAACACTGGAAAATAAAAATTTTAAAGCACATTTACAAAAGCATGAAAACATGAACTAGTTAAAGCTAAGTATTTTAAAAATACACATAACCTGTATATTGGAAAATAAAAAACATTGCTGAGAGAAGGTAAAGACCTATATAAATAGAGAAATATACCATTTTCATGCATTGGAACACAATATCGTTAGAATGTCAGTTCTTCCCGGCCAGGCACAGTGGCTCATGCCTGTATTAGAGGTGATTGGATTGCCTGAGATCAGGAATTTCGAGACCAGCCTCACCAACATGGTGAAACCCCGTCTCTACTAAAAATACAAAAATTAGCTGGGTATGGTGGCAGGTGCCTGTAATCCTAGCTACTTGGGAGGCTGAGGCAGGAGAATCGCTTGCACCCCAGAGGCAGAGCTTGCAGTGAGCCAAGATCACATCATTGCACTCCAGCCTGGGCAAGAAGAGTGAGACTTCGTCTCCAAAAAAAAAAAAAGAATGCCAATTCTTCCCAAATTGATCTACAGATTGAATATAATCCAAATCAAAATTCCAGTAGGCTTTTTTGTAGAAGTTGACAGGCGAATTCCAAAATTTATGTGGATCTAGAATAGCTATAATTTTGAAAAAGAACAAAATTGGAGGACTTATGTTACTTGACTTTGAGACTTACTATAAAGCTGCAGTATTCAAGATAGTAGCACAAGATCACCTGAATGGAACAGAGTTCAGAAACAGAACCACACATAAGGCAAACTGATTTTCAACAAAAGTACCAAGGTAATTCAATCAGGAAGGGATAGTCCTTTAAACAAGAGTTGCTGGAATAGGCCAACTAGGACTCGCCACAACTCCTACAGGAGTGATAGGTGAGAGCCACATACACCTTCTGTATCCCCACAGTGGTCCTAATCAGCAGCCCTCAAACCTGGGCTGATGACATTCATGTTTCCTGGGAGCCTGCCAACACCCGGGTTCCTGGATCCTACCTGCGGTGACCCAGGCTGGGCAGATGGGGCCACAGGCAGCTTTGGGAAGCCCTGCACCAGGTCATGACGTCTCTGCAGGGCCCCCAGAAGCCGAGGCTGTCCTGGTTAGGGGAGCTGGGGAACTGCTTGGACCTCCCCGCAAAGCCCAAACTTGAGGAAAGATGGAGCCTTGGGAGGAAGGGAGGCCAGTAGACACAGTGATGACAAAGGGCCATGGCCAGGCTGCCCCAAAATCCTCCCCTCCTTGAGCAGGAGCTCCTGGCCTTTCCCTGCTCACTACAAACAGACTTCCTGCAGTCACAGCGGGCCCTCAATCTGGCAAACCCGCATGCGTCCCATCTCGGGGGCTCCACACCAAACCCCAGAAGGATGCTCACATCCAATCTTCACTGTCATTTCCAAAGCAAGAGGAAGCACAGTGTGGTCAGCAGAAAGCACCCGGCAACTGAGGGCAGGCGAGCTGCAGGGAGTCCTGGTCACTCACAGGACTCTGTGGAGGCAGGGATCTCACTGCTGATGGGGAGCCTGGGATCCAGAGAACAGATGGAACTGAGAGACGGGTGAGCTGGGAACAGCCCCATCTTCCTCCCTGCTCCCCGGCCAGGCCACAGCAGCCCCATGGTTCAGCTCAGGAGTGGAGCCTGGAGCCTGGAGCCTGGAGCCTGGAGCCTGGAGGGGAGTCTGGAGCCTGGAGCCTGGAGGGGAGCCTGGAGCCTGGAGCCTGGAGGGGAGTCTGGGCTGCAGAGCTGAGCTGACAGAGGGCTCTCCAGGTGGGATGCCTAGTTCTTGGCTCAGACCCCGTCTAACTGCAGAATCTTAGGCAAACCAGGACCCTGGTGTGCTGATCTCCGTAAGACGGAGACAGGAACTGTTCCGCCATATACATGGGGTTTCGCTAAGATTATGAGCCATGACCAAGTCCTCCCAGCTCTGTGGTCTCAGAATCATACCAGATGAGCCAAGTCTCATTTGCTGAAGTCTTATACGGCTGAAATAGATGCAAAACAACTCAAATATGGGTTTAAATGGTCACGCACTTGAATTAACCCATTTATGCCTAGTGTTCCGTTATTGGAACATTAAGCTTGTGGGAGTTATTTATATCCTGCTGTTCAAGGTCATCGCCAAGGTCTGATTTTTCACAAAAAAATTTGCAACCTCCAGCATAAATGGGTTAATAATTTATCCAATTAATTTCATCCAAACTAATAATCAATCTACGAAGAACCTAAAGAAGTAGCCAGAGAAAGATTTGTGTTGACAGATGATTGCTAAGATACTTTGTTACACAGCGAAAGATAAATCAACAGGTGAGTAAATACAAAGAGGAGCAGGCTAAACACCCTACAACAAGGAAATATTTTAAGTAAATTATGGCACAACCACGAAATAGCACATTATGCAACCATTAAATACCATCATCAAGGAAATATTTAATTGAGCATAAAATGCTCATGATACAGTATCAAAGGAACAGAGCAGGAAACAAAACGATCTGTCACAGCCCTGATTTCACCAGGAAACAGACATGGAGATGTGGGGGTGTAGAGGTGGCGGGAAGGCAGCAGACACAGCCCGAGGCCCGTGGTGCCCCCACCCCGACTCCGGGTGATACATGACGAGCCACTGGCATCTTCTCCTACATACTTCATTAAGCCATGAGGAATTCTCTATGCGGATATGAAGAATACTCTGATTTTGGTCAGCAGTCCTGTGTGGCCGGTGCCAGGGTAGAAGGTGATCTAAGCCACAGGCTTGCCCATGTCCTCGGGCCCCACAACTGGCGACCTCCCCTGCGCGATCTCTAAGGGACTGAGAATCACTCCGAGCCTCTACCTGCTTGAACCTGGCGGTGGGCAGACACCGTTCACCATGCACACTCATCAGCAAGGTCTGTGGCTGGGGCCAGGGCACGAGATGAGGAGGGGCAGCCTTGGGAGGGCAGAGCTCACCTTACTGCAAGTACCCCACCCTGCCTGGATGCCCACGCCCCGGGATGCCTCAGGAGGTGAGTGTGCCGGGCAGAGGGCACCTGGGAGATGCCAGCACATGTGAACATAGCTGCTTGGACATCCTGAACCACAGCTGAAGCAATGAGATGGGACGTGAAGTCAGCATGTGTTGAAAGCAATTCCACTCTCAATTCAGGGAACCCAGAGAGGCAAATTCAAATTAAACTGTCTGTGTAGACCTCACTGCTCCAGTGCGAGATGGGAAGGCTCTGGAAGAGCCTGTGAATGGCTTTGCTTGCCTGTCAGGGAGCGGGGGAAGGGGTGAGGGGCAGGCTGGCTGTGTTTTTGACGTTGCTCTGGCTGGAACCTCCCAGGGACTGCTGGGGTGGCCTTGTCAGTTAACCACTTCCTGGCAGCGCCACCCATGGCCACAGGGTCCTGCTCACGGCCCTTCCTCAGCCAGGCCTGGAGCGTGAGCACCTCTGAGGATGCCACACACCTGCGCAGCGAGCAGGAAGGCTGCCGGGTGGGCATGACATGGGTTCTGGCCACTGCCCTGCCAGCCCTGCCACGGGCCCGCTGCATGGCCCCTGGGATCCCTTCCCATTGCTGGGGTTCACACCCAGGCCTGCCCTCCATCACCAGGGCAGCCATGACTCTGATCCCAGGTCAGTGCTGAGGTAAGAAGACACTGGCAGTTTTGCTCCTTTAGAAATCTATGTAGAGAACTGAAGTCTTGAGAAACACCAAACCTCCTGTCACAAACGACCCCATGAATCAGCTCCTTAACACCAAAACTCATGTCACAAACAGCCCCAGGTACCCAAACCACCAAACTGTGAATCACAAATGTCCACCCCCCCCCCCCCCCCCCCCCCCATGAGCCTCTTAACACCGGAATCCTGATTCACAAATGATCCCTGGTATGTGGGAGCTCCTTAACGCCAAACTGTGAATCACAAATGGCCTGGGTATGAGCTTCCTTTTCAGAGGCAGCAGTCTTTTCTGAATGCCTGGGGCCATGAGTCATGGGGAGGGCTGCCCACGCCAGCAGGATGCCCATTTCCATGGGAATCAGCCCAGCTCCCCACTGGCTGCTGCCTGAAGGCCAAGCTCCAGTGTCCTGGAGACCCTCACTCTGACTTCAACTTCAGCTTCAGCACCAGGGGACGGACAGCTCCCTGACCTCTGATATCTCTAACCTCCTCAGGCACAATCCACACAAAACACTTCTGCCTTGCCCAGGGCAGCAGAGAGGGTGCTGTGGCCTGGGTCATGAGGCCCAAGGCCTGATTTCATGGAGGTCGAGGCAGAGGGTGCGGGTCCAGGCTCAGACGGCAGTCTGCGTGCCCCAGGCCATATTAAAAGGAAGCCACCAGGTGTCTCCATTACCCAGACAGCTTCAAACCAGATACCAACTCCCAGCTCTGAGTTCCAGGACTCAACCGGAGGCAAGAGCCTTGAGTGAAGCTGAATCTGACCTGCAGGCAGGCCCTGACACATGGTTAGGCCGGGGAGCCTCCTGGATACCCGGGCTAGGAGAACCACGTGCAGCAGAAGGAAGCCTGGAGGAGGAGACGCAGGCCCCGTGCTGCACAGCGCAAAGCCAGCCAGGGACTCCCCTGCATCTGACTGCTCGATCCTCACAACCACACCAGGGCGAGCAGCTCATTCGAGAGCATGTGGCCAACAGGAGGCAGCACTGGGACTGAAAGCCAAGGTTGGCCCCTGGGCCAGTCTCCACTTGGGGCAGGGCCAGTAGCCAGGAGGGAGGCAGCTGAGGCATGCATGGTGTTTGGTGGCACAGCCCTGCTCGCAGCTGCCCTGGCCGAAGAGACATGGCCACCCACCCTCACACCTGGGCGCCCAAGAGCACGTCCCTGGCCACCCACCCATGGAACCCTGGTCATCCACCGGTACACCCCTAGCCACCCACCCACATGTCCGGGCACCCACCAGCTCCCCTGCCTCTGGCTTGGGAAGCCTCCAGCTGAGTCCCAGGCCTCGATGCTCTCAAGGAGCAACGTTGTGACAGGGGCCTAGCTGGGATTCCCCACTGCGTGGAGGCCCTGAGACCGTCCTGCTGACCTTCCCTTGGCCCGAACTCCCATTGCATCTTCCTGCTTCTCAGCCCAATCACTGCCGAACTTCATTTCCATTCCAAAATGTCACCAGGCCTAAGAGACGACCGAGAGTGGCCTGGTGAGACAGCCTGAGAGGGGCTGGGCAGCAGGGGAGTTGTCTGGAGTGGGTGGAGGAGGACCCCTGGTCTGATGTGGGAGGACTGTGTGGAGCAGACAACACCTGCAACCTGGGGCCCCCAGCCCAGGCCTCCTGTCTGGTGTTCCACAGGTCAGAGCCCTGGGGGCAGCCTAAGCCACAGCAGGGAGGGCACAGCACCCTCAGACACAGGCGGGGCAGGCCGTGGGGCAAGGGGGCAGCGGGCAATCTGCAGTGTGGAGCAGCTGCTCTGGGACAGTGTGGTGGAGTGCACCCCTCATGTCACCCTCTGGGAACAGGCAGAGGTCATCTCAGCTTTAGAATTGGGGATCACTGTGCATGAAATTACCTGTATTGGTCAAAACCCATATATGTGCATGGTGAGCACACCTCAACAACCTGAGTACTTAGTCATCACTACTGGACCCAAGGCAGGGGCCCAGGAGCAGAGGCCACGTGGTGGAGTCACAGCAGGACGGGGGAAGAGAAAGGACCTCACCGCTCCAGCTTCAGAGATGGCTCCAGGTCCCTGCACGGACGTCCCCACACACAAACACTACTTTCAAGGAACGAGTCTCAGGAACCACTCCCTGCCCAGAGCTCCACGAAGGGCTGCCTCTCACGTGCCCTCTGCCCACACCACAGTATCCCTCTCTCAGGTCCTTTGTTCTCAGTCTATCCCCAAAAACCTGTGTCCCAGCTCTGCCTGGAGAAAGATGGAGAGGGCTTAATGAGGGCTTTGAAGCTCAAACGCACAGCAGTGAGCATCAGGTGGAGGCCAGTAAACTGAGACAGGAGAGAAGTCCAGGGGTCTGGGCTGCAGGGGTGTGGGGGCCACAGGGGTGCGGTCGGGAGGGCAAATTCCAGGTCAGTGTGTGATATGCGGAGCTGTCCCACCATGGGCCACTGCAGCTCCTGCTTCCTAAGCGGCCCTGCAGGGTACAGGCTCCCGAATGCCCGGCCTTCAACCCCCTAATTCTATCCACCGATGGCTAAGAGCTGTTGCCATGACAACCCCAAGGTGCCCACTCACCTGACCCCCCCGCAGCTCTGGCTGCTGCTCTGTGCAGCGGGGGCAGATCCCCGAGGGTTCGGCAGCCCAGCACCCAGAGCCTCTCCCTGTCTCGGCCCTTCCAGTCCTGTCTCTCTCCCTCCAGCCTGGCTCCTGGATTGGGTGGGCCCACTCCTCAGCAGAGGAATGAGGAAGATGGAACAGGGCAGGCAGATACCCCAGCAGGAACCCCCGCCCGGCATCTCTAGCCCCAGACCTGGGGGCCACATGCCTGGCTTCCCATTCTATGCCCCCAGCAGCAGCAGTGCCTCCTCTTCCTCCATGAGGTCTTACTGCCTCCACCCCAGGATTGCCCCATCTGGGCCCTCACCAGCCCTCATCCCAGATCAGGGCAGCCTCATCCCAGTGACCTGCAGAGACCCGTGGGCATGTTTACCTTCCTGTCAGCCCAGGAGTGCTGTGAGGGCCAGGTTCACTTCTGGGCACCCGGCGGCAAGCTCTGGGCCTGGAACGGCATAGGGCTAGTCACTGTCTAAGAGGTTTGTCCTCTGGGGGTAAGTGCCCCTCCCGGAGCCTGGAGTCCTGAGTCCTGATCTGTGCAAGATCAGTGCACGGGAGATGGGGGGCTGCCAGATGTGCCTGCTTATTCACAAGCCTGTTTCAGAAGGAAAGAACAGGGCAGCTACCAAGGTCATGTCTACACCCACGGGCAGCAAAGCGGATGCTTCATCTGAGCGGGATAAATCCTGCGCAAATCTCAGCCTGTGTCAGCATGCCCCAGCTGGACAGCAGGTCCTCGATTCATGAGTCGACACCTCTGCACGGGCTCGGTGACAAGAATGGGCAGCTGAGTGGGAGAGCACGGTGGCACAGGTGGGAGAGGGCCCGCCTGGGGCTTGCACACCACACTGTGTCTGCAAACAGGCGTGTGGGCGTGTGCGGGTTCTTTGCTCTCAACACTTCCAGGGCAGCAGGGGTCAGCAGAACCCTGGGCCAGCCTGGTGGGAAGAAGGGTCTGGACCTGGGCCTGGGACCTGGGTGACCCTGGGTAGGCCCTGCTCTGCTGGTGCCAGCCATGGCCGGGCACACGGCACTGTGTGCAAACAGGCAGAGACCTGCTGCAGGGCTGGGGCAGCAGCTGAGGAGTGCACACAGGTCTGTGGCCCTGGTCCTGCACCCTTCCTGGCCCAGGCCAGCAGCTCCCTGGGGCCAGCTAGGGTGTGGAGCCAGACTCCAGAAGATGGTGCCGGGAGCTGTTTGTCTCACACAGTCCTGCCCCACAGGTCCCTGGTGAGAATGCTTCAGGGCTGTCAGTGACCGCATAGCAGAGGTGGGGAGGACGGGAAGGAGACGCCACATCTCTCTTTTCTAACATGGCAGGTTGCATACTGTGTGTCTTCACAGCCCTTGAAACACTCACTTGGGCTGGGGGGACTCTGGCTGGGCCCACACTGCCCAACTCAGTTTCTCTCCCTGCCCCTGGATCCAGATCACGGAAGCAGGTGTCACGTGGGATACCCGGGAGAGACAGAGGCCAACCATGAGCATGTGTGTGCACGTGTGCATGTATGTGGCTGCCTGTGCATGTGTGAGCATGTATGCATGTGAGTGGCTGTGCATGTGTGAGCATGCACATGTGTGGCTGCCTGTGCGTGTGTGTGAACATGCGTGCATGTGGGTGGCTGTGCATGTGTGTGTGCATGCATGTGTGTGGTGTGTGGCTGCCTGTGCATGTGTGTGAGCATGCATGTGTATGGGTGGCTGTGCATGTGTGGGCATGTGTGTGCAGATATGTGGTGCATAGCTGCCTGTACATACGTGTGTGAGCATGCATGCATGTGGGTGGCTGTGCATGCGTGGGCCTGTGTTTGTGTCCATGTGTCAGTGGTATTGTGCGTGAGGCCAGTGCGAGGTCCGGGCCTAGGACAGGAGAGGTTGACCTGCTCCTCCCACAACCACCCTGCAGTTCTCACTGATGAGCCCCGAAAGCTTCTGCAATGTGCTCGCTGCAGCTCCTTGTGGCCTGAAGTCGGCAGACAGTGGCTGCGATCCACTCAGGGCCACGTGGCAGGCATACAGGGTCCCCAGCGTGCCTGGCACTTGCAGACGTACTGGTCTAGGGCACTGTCACCATGACCCTCAGGCAAATGCAATGATCCAGGCCCACATAAAGAAAGACAAGGCTTGAGGAGGTGAAGCCATGTGTCCAGGTCCTGGGGCTGGCAGAGGCAGGTGACAACCACACCAAGGCAGCTCTGGCCTGGATCCCGTCCCTCCCACCCCCTGATGGGGGCTGACCAGCAGCGACACCGCCAAAGACCACCTCCATTCAGCAAACACTTGTGCAATGCTGCAGATGCTGGAGAGGCTGGGGGATGGCGTGGTTGGTGTGCCCAGAAAAGGTGGCATCCTCACGGCCACTCTCACCATTTTCCTGGCCTCTGTACTGCTAGGGTCCCTCAGGGGGACTCTGCCCGCTCTGGACCCCAGGCCAGGCTTAGCCCAGGGGCTCCACAGCAGCCCGGCCACACATCCCGAGCCTGGTCAGGGCCAAGCCTGGATGGGTGGTTCCGACAACACTCTCCCCAGGTGGAGTTGCCCCTGCACCATCTCTGATGTTCCCTGCAACGCAAGGAGACGCTTCACAGAAGTCACAGGCTCAGCCACGCAGCCTCCGCAGGCTCACCCAGTCAGGCCCTTGGAGCGACACGCATCTTCCCCCTGGGCTGACTCACACAGGGCCTGGGTCGTGTGCCCCCTGCAGGCTCCAGGTGCTGGCAGGACGCCTGCTGCTGTCAGCTGAGCCTGCCATGTTTGTGGCTCAGCCCTTCCTCACCTTCCGAGCCAGCACGGTGGCTCCACGTCCAGCTAATTCCTTCCCCTCACCCCACCCAGGCAGAGGCCCAGCCACCCACGAGACTCCAAAGCTCAGAGCTGGGGGGTCTGCTGCCACAGCTCGTCAGTGGCCACAGCAACAGCTGGGCTCTGCGCCCTAGGCTGGCGATGTCCTGAAGGCCGCCCATCCCCAGGGTTGTGAAGGCAGCTGGGAGGTGGAGCTGCCTCCACTCTCAAGACACACAGGACCCGGGCCTTCCTGGCCCCTCTCTATGGTAGGAATGGAGAATCGTCTCCTGGGAGGGGCACGTATCCCCGGGAGGGTCTCACCCCTGGACCACGTGCTCTGTCTGGTGTGGGTATGGTGGGCTCGGATCCCTGGGAGGGTCTCACCCCTGGACCACACACTCTGTCTGGTGTGGGTATGGTGGGCTCATATCCCCGGGAGGGTCTCGCCCCTGGACCACGTGCTGTGGTGTGGGTATGGTGGGCTTGGATCCCCGGGAGGGTCTCGCCCCTGGACCACGCACTCTGTCTGGTGTGGGTATGGTGGGCTCAGATCCCCGGGAGGGTCTTGCCCCTGGACCACACGCTGTGGTGTGGGTATGGTGGGCTCGGATCCCTGGGAGGGTCTCACCCCTGGACCACATACTCTGTCTGGTGTGGGTATGGTGGGCTCATATCCCCGGGAGGGTCTCGCCCCTGGACCACGTGCTGTGGTGTGGGTATGGTGGGCTTGGATCCCCGGGAGGGTCTCGCCCCTGGACCACGCACTCTGTCTGGTGTGGGTATGGTGGGCTCAGATCCCCGGGAGGGTCTTGCCCCTGGACCACGCGCTGTGGTGTGGGTATGGTGGGCTCGGATCCCTGGGAGGGTCTCGCCCCTGGACCACGCACTCTGTCTGGTGTGGGTATGGTGGGCTCAGATCCCCGGGAGGGTCTCGCCCCTGGACCACGTGCTGTGGTGTGGGTATGGTGGGCTCGGATCCCTGGGAGGGTCTCGCCCCTGGACCACGCACTCTGTCTGGTGTGGGTATGGTCGGCTCGGATCCCCGGGAGGGTCTCGCCCCTGGACCACACACTCTGTCTGGTGTGGATATGGTGGGCTCGGATCCCTGGGAGGGTCTCTCCCCTGGACCACGCGCTGTGGTGTGGGTATGGTGGGCTCGGATCCCTGGGAGGGTCTCACCCCTGGACCACACGCTCTGTCTGGTGTGGGTATGGTCGGCTCGGATCCCCGGGAGGGTCTCGCCCCTGGACCACGCACTCTGTCTGGTGTGGATATGGTGGGCTCGGATCCCTGGGAGGGTCTCGCCCCTGGACCACGCGCTGTGGTGTGGGTATGGTGGGCTCGGATCCCTGGGAGGGTCTCACCCCTGGACCACGCGCTCTGTCTGGTGTGGGTATGGTCGGCTCAGATCCCTGGGAGGGTCTCGCCCTTGGACCACGCACTCTGTCTGGTGTGGGTACAGTGGGCTCGGATCCCTGGGAGGGTCTCGCCCCTGGACCACGCACTGTGGTGTGGGTACTGTTGGTTTGTTCCTGACAAGTCTCATATTGAAATGGGATCCCCAGTGTTGGAGGTGTGGCCTACAGGGAGGAGGTGTCTGGGTCATGGGGTAACAGGCCTCACCCACAGCCTGGTACTGCCTTTGAGGGAACTAGTGAGGTCTCTTTGTTCCCATGAGAGCTGGTTAGCAGCCTGGCACCCCACCCCCTCGGCCTCCTGCCATGGGATCTCTGCCCACGTGGGCAGTTCCTCTTCCTCTCCTGCCATGAATGGACGCAGCCTGAGACCCTCACCAGATGTACACACACTTTTGAACTTTGCAGCCACCAGAATTGTCAGCCAAATACACTCCTTTTTTCTAGAAACCACCCAGCCTCAGATATTCCTTTACAGCAACGTAACGGGCAAAGACACCAGGCAAGCCTATCCCGCCAGTTTCCACGGAGGCCCAGCGCTGTGCTGGCCACTGCAGGTGTGTGGGGGACAGGAGGAGGGAGACACGAGGAAGGAGGGAACCCTGAAACACCGAGGCCACCTGTGCTGTTTTATCAGCTCGCCATCGCTCAGCACCTGAGAAGTAGGCTCACAGGCCCCACTTTGTACTTGGGGAGCTGAGACCAGAAGTCATTTCCCAGGGCCAACCTGCAGCCATAGAGGAGTCTGGACCCTGCCAGACGCCCACGTTCTCATTTTTCTTGGGGACGTGCACAGCCTTCCCGTCTGGGAGTTCTGCAGGCCATGCAACAGTGAGAATGTGGGACCCCGGCGGGATCAGACAGACACCAGCAGCGGGCTCTGTGCGGGACCCCGGCGGGATAAGCAGATGCCAGCAGCGGGCTCTGTGCGGGACCCCGGCGGGATAAGCAGATGCCAGCAGCAAGCCCTGTGCAGGACCCCGACAGGATAAGCAGATGGCAGCAGCGGGCCCTGTGCGGGACCCTGGCGGGATAAGCAGACGCCAGCAGCGGGCTCTGCACCACCTCCCCCCTACCCCGCCTTCTAACCTCCCCCAGCCGAGGTCTGGCAGGCACAGCAACGATGAGCAGGGGGAAAGAAGGGTGCACAGAAGCACCATCCCGGGCCGGCACAAAGATGAGGGGCGCGGGGCTATTTCTGCTTCCCAGGAAGGCTGCTGTACAAAAACATTTTTCTATAGCTGTACACCGTGCTTGTGCTCTAAGCTAAGCGTTACACAAAAACATTTTTTAAAGGCTGGGCACGGTGGCTCAGGCCTGTAATCCCAGTACTTTGGGAGGCCGAGGCAGGAGGATCACGAGGTCAGGAGATTGAGACCATCCTGGCCAACATGGTGAAACCTCGTCTCTACTAAAAGTACAAAAAAATTAGCTAGGTGTGGTGACACATGCCTGTAATCCCAGATACTCGGGGGGCTGAGGCAGGAGAATTGCTTGAACTCAGGAAGCAGAAGTTGCAGTGAGCCGAGATCATGCAACGGCACTCCAGCCTGGTGACAGAGCATGCTAGCCTCCATCTCTACATACATACATACATACATACAATTTAAAAGTTTGTAAACTCAAAAAGTTACAGCAAACTTTATTATTATTATTATTATTAGAGATGGGATCTCACTCTGTCACCCAGGCTAGAGCGCGGTGGTGCGATCATAGTTCACCGCAGCCTCTAACTCCTGGAGCTCAAGCAATTCCCGGCCTCGGCCTCTGAAGTAGCTGGGACTATCGGCAGGCGCCACCACGCCTGGCTAAGTTTTAAATATTTTGTAGACATGGGGTCTTGCTATGTTGCCAAGGCTGGTCTTGAACTCCTGGGCTCAAGAGATCCCCCCACTTCAGCCTCCCCAAATGCTAGGATTACAGGCATGGGCCACTGTGCCCAGCCATTCATTTATCATTGAAGAAAGAAAAACATTTTTAAGAATTGAGTGTAGCCTAAGTGGTACAGCGTTTATAAAGTCTCCAGTTGTGCACAGTAATGTCCGAGGCCTTCACACTCACTCACCACCATTCACCGGCTCGCCCAGAGCACCTGCCAGCCCTGTGAGCTCCGTTCACAGTGAGCGCCCGATGCAGGTGCACCACCTTCCACCCTTCATACGTCATGTCTACAGCACCTTTTCCATATTTAGACACGTGCAGACACGCAGATGCTTAGCACTGTGCCACGGCGGCCTACTGCATTCAGCACGGTCGTGAGCTGCACACTTTTTTTTTTTTTTTTTTTTTTTTTTTTTTTTTTGAGACGGAGTCTCACGCTGTTGCCCAGGCTGGAGTGCAGTGGCGCGATCTCGGCTCACTGCAAGCTCCGCCTCCCGGGTTCCCGCCATTCTCCTGCCTCAGCCTCCTGAGTAGCTGGGACTACAGGCGCCCGCCACCGCGCCCGGCTAATTTTTTGTATTTTTTAGTAGAGACGGGGTTTCACTGTGGTCTCGATCTCCTGACCTTGTGATCCGCCCGCCTCGGCCTCCCAAAGTGCTGGGATTACAGGCTTGAGCCACCGCGCCCGGCCAAGCTGCACACTTTTGCAGCTTGGCAGCAGCACGCTAGGCCGTACAGCCCAGGGGTACGAGAGGCCGTGCGGCCCAGGGGTGCAGGAGGCTGCACGGCCCAGGCTTGTGTAAGTCACTCTAGGAAGTTCCCGCAGAGACAACACTGCCCAACAGCACATTCCTCAGCGTGCATCCCTGTCATCCAGCGAAGTGAAACTGTATTAGACTTACACGTACACACACAGGTGAGTGCTGAGTATCCCCTACTGGAAATGCTTGGGACCAAGTGTCTGGGACCCCCGGTTTTTCCGGCTGTTAGAATATCTGTATTACGTGCCTACTGGCTGAGTAAGCATCTCATGCAAATATTCATCCCTAATCTGAAAATCTGGTATCGGAAACGCTCCATTAAGCATTTCCTTTGAGCGACAGATCCACAATCAAAAAGCTGTGGATTTTGGAACATTTCCAATTTCAGGTTTTCGAAGCGGGGAGGCTGGACCTGTGTGCCTTTCCCCCTCATCCATACAACACACCCGGCAGGTCGACATTGCCACAGACCTGCTGTGCTCAACGGTGAAGTCACACACGGTGGTGGTGCTGGGTTTGCACAGTTCTGCAATCTGTGCCATCCACGCCTCTGGCCCTGACGCCCACCCTGCAGGCCTCTGAGCCGGGGAAGGCCCCAGGCAGCAAGGAACGAGGAGCCTGCTGGAACCAGTGTGTCTCCCGGACCCCAGAAGTTCACGGTTTTGCCCCAAATTGCATTTGCTCTGTGCCCCTGGCCTGGTCAATCCACTTCTTACCGTCAATTTTCTCACTCTCATAACAGGAGGCTTCCTTCCCTGGGTCTTGAGAAGAGGGGAAAAGGGAGGTGAGGAGAATTCCATGAGAACCACTGGGAGGAGTGCAGCCAGGATGGAGGGACCAGGAGCTGAGCCTCCCTCCCTCCAGGCCCAGGCAGGGTATGGCCTTCCCAGAACGTTCTAGGGACTCTGGAATCTCTGTCTCCTCTCAGGAGGGAGAGGAGCAGAGGCAGCAGGTTCCCGCTGGTAAGAGCTGGAGCTGAGATTTGCCTGCCTTTCCTCCAAACGGCAGCCCGGGCAGGCAGCTCCCTCCACCCACGCGGCAACAAGAGGCTTGGTCCTGGCTGGGACGGGAAGCCCTATTCTCCTCGGCGAAGCGGCGGGGGACGGTGTGGCAAACCCTCAATTATCCCAGCACACATCTGTGGAACCCGCTCGACTGGAAACAGGCTTGGCTATTTCTAACTCCGTCTGCAGCCCCCTTTCTGCCTGAAGAATCATTTGGGGGAAAATCAGATAAAATGAATGACGTGGCCAGGAGGTTGGGGTTTGGCAGGATCTCTCAGGAACATAGGAGCCACGTATGCCCGCCCCCAGGTGGGGTAGGGTGGAGCAGGGGGGCCTATCTCCCTGCTCTCCCACACTGGCCTCTGCCCTCCGTGGCCCTATCTCAGGAGGGCAGCTCGGGGCAGACCATCCTGGGCAGCTTGGGGCAGACCCTTCTGGGTGCACCTCGTGATGCTCAGTGCCCTGGGGGTGCCTTTCTGAAGCCAGGAGGCCAGGGTCAGGGCCCCCAGGGAGCACCTAGAGCACGTTCCTCATGAGACGGGGAAACTGAGTCTCACGGGAGCGCAGTGGCCTCGCCAAGGCTGCACACCAGGGTCAGGAGCTGGCCAGGACAAGGTGACTCCAGAGTGTCTCTTCTCTCTCCTCTGGAGAGTGGAGACCGGGGCTACCCCTGCATGGCCCTGATGAGTCAGTGACCATCTGCAGGCAGAGATGCCCACATGAGCCCTGGCCCTACAGGTTGGCTGCTGTCTGTTCGCTGTTTATCTCTTCCCTTTTTCCCCCCTGAAACCTGTTTTTCTGTCTATCTGGCAGAGCCCTAGAGCGCCCTCTCCATAAGCCAGGCCCTGAGCTGGGGGCGTGGGGCAGCCGTGAACAGCACGAGTGCCTCTCCTGTCACCAAGCTTGGTGTCCTGGGTACAGAGGAGGCAGGAATGACAGGTGGATGGGGCAGGACCGACGCTGGTCTCGTGGTCAGAGCTCCTGCCAGAGGACTCGGCAGCTCTTGGCACCCAAGGGGGAGGATTTCTCAGGAGGCCGACGGCCTCGCCCAGTGAAGGGCAGCTCGGAGGACTCCGGAAGTAGTCTCACAGGGAGTCTTTGAAAGCTCGAGCGTTGCAGGTCGTCCAGAGGGTCTGCAGGGACCAGGATGCCGAGCGAGGGCCAGCAGAGCTATCCTGTGGCTCTGGGGATGGCAGGCAGGGTTGCAGGATCACAGCTCTGTGAGAAGCACGGGTGCACCGTGGGCTGGAGCTGAACCAGCCAACAGGGATCCTGGTGCAATATGACCGCTCTACAGGTGACACTTACGAGACTCGCCTCCTACAGCCTCTGAAGTGAGCCACAGTTACTTCCACTCAACAGGTGAGGAGACTGACACTCGGGGAGGTGAGGCTGTGTGCCCAGTGTCAGCCCTCATGAACATGCTCTAGAGGCCCAGATCCTTCCAGCAGGAGATCCCTCCACGTTAATCAGATGGGGCGCAGGAAGGTCTGGGAGGCCCCAGCCCTCCAAAGAGGGGAGGGGGCGAGAGGGGTGCTGGGCACAGCTGCCAGCAGGGCACGTGGGCTGGGCAGGACAGAGTCTGGAGTGGGAGGAGGAGTGGAGAGGGAGGAGGAAGAGCAGGAGGAGAGGGTGGGGGTTGGGTGAGGCCAGGGGAAAGAGGCTGTGAAAGGAAGCCTGAGAGAGAAATGGAGCAAGAAGCATCTTTAAAAACCAGGCACCCAGCAGTGGGGGAGAAACACAGGAGGGGCATGCTTAGGTCCCCTGGGGACCCTCAAGGGACAACTAACCCAACAGAATAAAACTTCTGGCAGAGTTGCCTGTCAGGAAAAGCACAAGGTGGCAGGTGTTCTAGGAGGGGAGCCAGCAGAAGAAGGGGTCCCACGTCTGAGGAACCCAGGAGGGCTTCCTGGAGAAGGTGTCTACAAGCGAGCTGGGCCCAGGTGAAGAGGACAGAGCCGGTGGGCCTTGGCGCTGGGGTTCTAGGGAGAAACGCAGGCACAAGTTGGCAGCTTCTGCCTGCAGGGACTTCACTGCTCAGAAATGAAAATGATGGACCAAGGTGGGGTCTCAGCAACCATGACGGTGTGCCAGGAACATGGCCCCACTTACTCCTGCGGGTGAGACATAACTGTGCCTGCTTTACAAACGAGGCAGAGGCCCAGCCGGCACCCTGCTGGCAACAGCTGTGCTTGGGCACCAGCCCACACGCTCACCTCAGTCAGCCCCCTGCCTGGGTTGCCCAGAGATCCCCCTGCCAGGCACACCCCAGAGCTCTCAGCCCTGCCTGCAAATACCAACTTGTAAAGCCCTTCCATCCTTTTCTTAATCTCCCCGATCCTGTGAGCTTCAAGCATGAAAACACAGTGCATGTCATACACGGGGAAAGCGGGTCAGCTGAAAGCAACCTCATTCCCTGACACTGTCCACCCATGCGAGCCCCCGGGACAGGGCCCAGAGCAGGCATGGTGGGCAGCCAGGAGGGTGGGGAGCAGGACCACTGTGGGCACCAGGCCTTGCTGGTGGAGTGCTGGGCCAGTGGCCCGTCTGTCCTTCCAGAGGCGGCTGCCTCAGCTCCGTGACTCCTGACCCAGCACAACCAGCCCTCACAGGGCCTGCAAAGACATATTCACACAGGCCTTGGGCCAGGACAAGCTGTGGTCCAGAAAGTCAGGTCAGGCCAGGCCTGCCACTGGAAAGAAGGGACAGCAAGGGCTGGAAGATGGGCAGTGAGGGGGTGGCCTGGGAGGGCGCCAAGGCTCCAGATCACAAGGGTCTAGGAAGGGAGGCGGGACACCTGGCAAGAGCTGCAGGGGCCAGGCCAGATCCCTGAAGGAGCCGCGGCTCCTCAGGGCAAGCCAGGCCTCCTGTACGCTGTGTGTCCTTCAGGCCTGGAGCGAGCTGGCCAGCTCCTGGGCTCTCTGCTGCCTGCCTGCCTCCTCCTGGGGCCCCCTTCCTGTCTCTCCCTGACCTCAGGAGCCTGGGGGCTAAGAGGGCTCCAAGGCAGGGAGGAGGGCAGGGGTTCCCATACAGGCCACGAGGGTTGAAGGTCCCGCCCAGGCTGTGGGGGCTGAAGGTCCGGCCACTGGCAAGCTGAGGCCGGCCCAAGCCTTCTGCTCTCAGCATCCTGCCATGGCCGGGGTCCGGGGGGCGGGATGAGGGCCGAGGGAGCTGAGATGCTGGCTTGAGCAGGGAGAGCGGCAGGGCCCGTGCTCGAGGGTATGACGGGGATGGACCTGGTGTCCAGCAAACCTGAGGACACCAGGCAGGGGTGTGCTTCAGAAGCCCACACGGGGCTGACAGGGGCCAAGGAACTACTTGCTAACGGGGTTTTTTAAAAGTAACACAGGAGCACACACAATGGAACCCCAGGATCCTGAGTTTCCAGGTGTAAATGAACATGCCTACATACGTGCCTATGTATAGAACACCAAAAGGAAACAGCAAAGCGGGACGGCGGCTGCCTTTCGCGGGAGGATGACGACTGGCTTGCGTCCCTCTTTGGAATTTTCGACACTCTAAATAGAAAACACTGTGGAGGGCGTCCCAAGGTTCCGCTGGAGTTGGTCCTCCTAAGATCATTGCTTCAACTACAGCACATGCAGGGATACGGGGAAACGCCGCCTCCTAATTTGTAAATGTTGATGTAACAAGTGATGTGTTAAGTGATGACGGTTCGTGATACGCCTTTATTAATACTAATCATTTTCAAAACCCATGGAATTTCTATAATGCATTAAACACCTCTGTGAATTATTCAAAGTATACAGAATTATACAAAAGCGAAGAAGTACATTTCTGATAGCTTATTTAAAGACTTGGTGTGTTTTTATTATTCAAAGCTTTGAGACTTTCATGCGTATAGAAATGGATGAATGTGATCTGAGAAGCGGGAAATCCAGAAGGAGCGCAGAGCAAGCCTGGCGCAGGGCCCCAGAGCGGCGCAGGCTGTGAAGACAGGCGGGTTGTGCAGGAGGAGGAGGAATCGCCGGGCTAAGGCTGAATCAGACAGGTAGCGGCTCGCTGCTGGGAGAGGCTGGCGGACATGCGTAGGCCGCACTGGGTACAGCTTTTGTACAAATCAAAGTTGGTTTTCAGTTCTATAAAGACACGCAGAGGCTGCAGACTGTGGGTGGTTTAGACGCCCGTTCCAGACCATAGCAGTCCCAGGTGGGGCCCGTCTCTGCCTGTCCTGACCTCCCACAGCCACCGCCCCCTCCAACCTTCCTGAAGCAGCCACATGCCAAGACGGGGCCACGAGGCCTCACCGGGGCCACAATGCCACGCCAGGTCGACGGCACCATATTCACAAACGGGAGGTTAGCTCACTGGGGCAGTGATGAACAAGCCGTTGTCACCCTGGGTTTCCAGCTGCTGGAGGTCCACGTGGGGCCACCGCCACCCTGAGGGTCAACATGTAACACCTCGATTTCTGCTACCAGACCCTGCTCACCCGAGGACTCTTCATGTCCACAACGGTGGACCCAGTCCTGCTGCACCAGCAAACCAGAAGAGCGCCTGCTGGCTCACAGGACGAGGGTGTGGAGATGTGGCCGGCTCCCGGCTCTCCTTTCCTCTTCTAGTCTGTCTACCTTGCCTTGTGCTGGCCTCTGGCTGCTGTCCCACCGCGCAGCCTGGCGGCTTGGAAGGCACCCCTGCCCCGGCCCCACATGGACTTCAGTCCTCCCCAGGCGCTGCTGCCACTGGACACACTGACACACGCCTGCGGCCACAGCCCTTGTGGAACGAAGCCCAAGTTGCCACAGACAGAGGCCGAGAAAGTCGGCGCACCGGCCCAGGGCCTTCCATACCCAGAGTCCAGGGCTGCAAAGCCACATAGGGTTGGCCCAAGGCTGAGAAGCCTCAGGGGGTGAAGCCTCAGGACAGCCCAGTGCACCTCCTTCCTGCCTGGCCCTCCACACCATCCCCTTCGCAGAGCTGCTCCTTTGCCGAGGGCTACGGTCGGATCTCCCCGTGGGAGGAGACAGAGCCAGAGAACAGTCGCACACAGGACCCACCTTGAAGATGAGGCAGTCGCCCGGGTGCTCGGCGTACAGCGAAGTCAGCCGGTACTGGTTCTCTGTGGTGATGTCGATCTGGTAGCCGGTGAGCGTGTAGCAGGCCTTGCGGAACTCCTGGATCTTGGTCTGGAAAACCTCCTTGAGCCGCTGGTTCTTCAGCTCGGCGCTCTCCACCTGCTTCTTCAGCTCTGCGGGAGGGAGGGAAGGAGACAGTGAGTGCAGCACCCGGCCGGAGGGGTGGGGAACCAGGAGTGGCCAGGGCAGGGAGGAGGCTGAGTACAGGCGGGAGTGGCGGCTGCCCAGGGACACAGGAGGCCCCCATGTCACACTAGCCAGCCTCCATTGGCACGCATGAGAGAATGAGTGAGGGATGAGCTGATAAAGGCTGATCCTCTGGTGGTGGTGATGATAAAGTTACTGCATTAAGAATGGTAACTCTGAGAGCCAGACTACGAGCAGCCCAGGAGGGACCAGCCCTCAGCCGGCAGAATGACACCTGGAGCCACCCAATCACTGCCAGGAAGCCGCAGGATCAGGCATGACTCAGGGGCGCACCTGCCCCAACGCTCCAGCGACTTAGGCGAGAACCTGAAGAGTAGCTGCTGCTGAGGATGTGGGTCCCAAAGTGAAGGCCTGGGCCGCCACACCACCCAGCGATCCTGACCATCTGTTCCCAGGCTGCTGCCTGGGTCCTTTCTGGGGTTGGACACCTTCCCCGCAGGAGCCAGCACCGAGAAACGGGGAGGCAGGCAGGAAGCCACCTGGACATTCCGGATCCTATTGCCCCGGGGCTTTACCTGCCAGCCACCTCTGAGGCCAGGTCACTCGTGAGACGAGAGCCGGCACCCCCAGGCCCACTGTCCCCAACATGGCTCTAAGTGACCATTCAGGGTACAGTCCTGCGCCCCGCCCCCGCCCCCCGCTGCCAGGGTTTACGGTTGCCTGGGGAGGAACTACTGAGCAGAGCCATCAGGAGGATAACAGCGATTATCATGAATCTCTCACCCGAAAGGCCTTCCAAGTAATTAAACCTCGATTTATCCTCACCGTTAATTATTAGGACTGGCTCCACTTAAATGCACACAGAGCCGTCCCCTAGGCTGGGTGCTTCCCAGCAGTGCTGTCTGGAGCTGGCGCTGGGGAGCCCTCCAGGGGCCTGGGACCACTCCAGGCGGGGCCGGGAGCCCGGTGGACCCTATCCTGCAGGTCACAGGAGATGGGCCAGCTGCCAGCCTCCCTCCACTATGACGAGGGACTGAATCACAGGACTGGTGTAGGTACCCGCATCCAGGCACAGGATGGTCAGCTCCCTGGCTGGGCTGAGAAAGAGGATATTAAAGTCAACCATAGCCACAAGGTTGGAGAGAACAAGGGTTCCAACCCCAGGCAGTGCCCGGGGGAAGGCTGGTCCTGAGTTAGAGATGAGTCTGAAGGCCCCAGGACGGGTGTGGGGTCCCCCACAGCCCACTCTGGGGGAGTGTGAGGAAAGGTACACATGTGAGTGCCTGCTGGCCAGGTCACAGCGAGTGAGGGACGGGCTGCCGGGGAGTTTGTGTACAGCGGCCAGAAGAGGCTCTGATGGGCCAGTTTAAGGCAGACGATGCAGTCCAGGTTGCTTCCTGGAGATGATCAGGGACAGGGGAGCCAAGTGCAAACGAGAAGCCCTGAAGTCTACAGAGAAAGATGGAGAATGCGGGAGGGGCCGCGGGTCCAGCTCGGCTCTGCCTCCCCGACCTGTGACCCTGAACCTACCCCTTCACCCCATCTCCCAGGTCCTCTGTCTGCAACACGGACACAGGCAGGCAGCTGCCTTCAGAGGCAGTGAGCCAGATCACGCACTGGAGGCCACTGCCGAGAGTGCAGGGCCGCTGGGCACCCCCGACGGCGTGAGCTCAGTAGAGCAGCCCGTTCCATGTGCAAATGCACTCACCGCCTGGCTGTGACAGCTACGAACACGATCCAATCCCCAGTCCACACACGAGGACACTCAGGCTCACAGAGATTTGCCGCTTGGCTGCAAGAGCAAGGGCGCCGCCTGCCATGGGTTCTGGAAGGAGCAGCAGTGCAGGGCCCATGTTAGTGGCATCCGGATGTCAGGGACTGGGAGGAGACGGGGCCTGTACCACCGCGGGCCTGTCAGCAGAGGGGCCCTGGCGCCCGTCCACCTGTGGGATGGCAGCCTCGGCACTGATTCGGCACTGATTCGGCCCTGGCCCCGACCTGGCCTCCTCCCTCCGTCGCCGGCAAAGACGGCCCTGGGGGACGTTGTTATTCCACAGCCCTGCCCCTCCGGCAGGAGGAGGCCCGGGGCCCTTGATGAATCAGGCGACGAAATCTGAAGGTTAATTGGCAGCTCTGACCCCAATATTCTTCCCTGCGTCCCTCGGCTGACCCTCCCGAAGACGGGGCTGTCGGTAGCAGGAGTTCCCACGTGCGGAAGGAAGAACGCAGAGACCACGTTTCAGAGGCCATATTTCACTCTAACACGGCCCATGCTGCCTTTGATAGATCTCAGACGTCCAAAGGGGAATAATTAGATTTTGGTAATAAATGCAGCCTGACCTTGGAGGAGGAAAGAGCCCTGTTTTCCGATAGACCTCAAAGCCGCCTGTGCCGCTCACAGACCTCTGGAAGCTCCGGGGCTCCCAGCTGCATGGCCCACCCATGGCAGGTTGGCATGAGGTTCCAGGGTGAGGAAGGTGGTGTGTGGGGCCCCCTCTCAGAGGCGAGACCACCACCCATACAGCTGGGAGCAGCGGGGACCGCGCATTCACTCCTGGCGCCACTCTCTCGCCCTCTGACAGCCAAACCCAGGGCCCTGGAGGGGAAGGGTCCGTCCTCCATGCCACACAGACCCTCGGAAGCGAGGTGGCCTGACCCTGGTCTCCAGTCCAGGTAGGGAAGGGTCCATCCTCCAGACAAGGCTGCCTCGACGGAGTCGGTTCAGCTTGGGGCAGATCAAGCCAGCGTTCTGACCCCCCTTTATCCCTGTAGTTCAGTGGCTTACATAAACGTGAATGAATAATTCACACAATGCTTTGGATAAAATAAATAAAAGATGGGTTTTCTGTCTCGGAGATGTCATTGCTTTCTTGCCGGTTGCTCTCACGTGGTCTCCTCCAAAGTGAGCCAGGAGCCCGGGGTTCCTCTGGACGGGGTTCTGTGGACCTGGATCCTGGGCAAGCTCCTCTCAGAGACCCCAGAAGCCAGTGGCCGAGACCCCCGGGGTGAGAAGCGACAGCCCTGTGCCCAACCCTGGCCCTAGGACCACAGAGGCACCGCCCAGGCTGTTCTCAGGCCCGACCTGCGACAGCAGTGCATGGGCTGAGGCGAGGCAGTGGTGCGGCCTGCAGCGCTCCAGGCCCCCGTCCCCCGCCCAGCCCGGCCTGCTGTGTGCTCATGGCCTGCGGTGCCAGGGGTGCTCAGGGATGGAGCCCAGCTCTGCAGCCCTGCTCTCTGGGGTGGCCCCACCAAGGCTTTTAGGCCCTCCCCACTGGCCTCCAGAGTCACCCCAGGCTTAGAGCCAAACCGCAAGGAGGCCCTGAGCCCAGCCCACCCACAGCCCTGGCTGTGGTGGAAGGTGGGCTTCCCTGCCCGGGGATGTTGAACTCTGGCCACACGGAACAGGAGCACCTGCCTAGGAAGCAGCAGCTCCCCTCTGCCTGGACGCCGGCCCTCCTCGGGCCCCTCCTCCACACCCCTGGGACCCCTGCTACCTCTAGGAGGTACCTGCTACCACCCTGCAGGGACGCAGGGGCACACGCCTGGTGCTGATGGGTTCTCAAGGCCTCGATGAGGGGCAAGAGAGGAAGGAGAACAGCAGGTGTTCAAGTGGGAGTCAGAGAGGACGCGGCGGCGGCTGCCTAGGGTGCGGCCCAGTGGGGCGTCGCAGGGGGCCAAAGGCATCCATGACGCTGGTGCCTGAACAGCTACCCCCTCACCACCTTAGCCCCACACCTGCCTCCTCCTGGAATCACAGGAAGCAGCTGTGAAGAGGACAGAATAAAAATACATTGTGCTCCATTACGTAAAGGCTAGCTAGTGGGGAAGAGCGGCTTTACGGCACTGAGGGCCGGGATGTCAGGATAAAGGAGCGTTTACAGCACGTATCTCAAGAGGTCCGGTTCACAGCCTGAAACACGGAGACTGCTTCTACCTTGGCAGGGCAGGGAGAGCCAGCACACAGCTGTGGCCTACAGGGATGGGGACAGAGATGCCAGGGCCCAGGCCTTTCAGAAGGAGGGAAAAGGAAAACGCAGTACTTTTCTCTACATCCTCTTCACTCCTTCCAGTGTTACGGGGCACATGCAGACGACAGCAAGCAGAGAATCTTTCCAAGGTACCAACAGATCTCAGGAGTGCAGCCCCAGGGCACTGCCTGTCCACTTCCGCCCTTCCCTGGAGCCTGAGCTATACCCACGCTGAACCAGGCTGGGCGGGCTATGTGAGCCTCAGGGTGAGGGGAACCCTGCCCCAGGCTCCAGCCTTGCTGCATGTCCTGCAGTGGGAAGGGGACCCAGCAGCCCCCTAGCTCTGTGGGCCTGGACTCTGTGACCTCCCTCTGGGACCTCTCCCGTGAGTGAGGCCGGCCTGACCCCCTTCTGTGTCCTGGGATGATTTTAAGAGCAGTCTGGGGCTGGGCACGGTGACTCACACCTGAAATCCCAGCATTTGGGAGGCTGAAGCAGGTGGATTATCTGAGGTCAGGAGTTCGACACCATCCTGGCCAATACTGTGAAACCCTGTCTCTACTAAAAATACAAAAATTAGCTGGGTGTGGTGGCGCACACCTGTAATCCCAGCTACTCGGGAGGCTGAGGCAGGAGAATCACTTCAGCCTGGCAGGCAGAGGCTGCAGTGAGCTGAGATCAAGCCACTGCACTCCAGCCTGGAGTGCAAAAAAAAAAAAAAAAAAAAGGATCCTGGGCCTGGCTGTTTACCAAGCACCTGCAGACACCCACAGGCACTGGGCAGCTCTGCTCCAAGGAGGCCGGCTCCTGCACAGCTGAGGTAGCCGGCCCACGTGGGAAGACATCACAGTGGGAAGAGACGCCAGCCCTGCTGCTTCCACAGGGTCCCTGAGCCCCAAGCAGCCTCTTCCCAGGCTGGCCTTAGTTCTCTGGGCTGACACCACTCCTGCTAATCCATCCAGTCCCTGTCCAGGCAGACAGATCTCCACGCTCCCACATCAAGACTCGAGCTGGAGCAGGGCTCTCTCCTGGGGTATTCACGCCCTGCTGGGTGCCTGGCCTGGCAGTTGCGGCAGCTGCATCTGGCCCTGGCCTGACTTGGTCCCAGCTCCACCCCAGGCCCTGAGCCGCGCTCCCTTCCCCAGCTGCCTCTCCTGCACCTGGCTTCTCCATTGCGCCAGCCTCTGGCTCCTGTTCTCCGCATGCTCTTTTCCTGCAGGGCGTGGATTGTGGCGCCCACAGAGCTGTTTCAGATGCCTGGGCCTCAGGCTCTTTCCCTGTGGTGCACTCTGAGCTCAGGTGGGCTGGGCCAGGGCTGTGTGTCACTATCACACCTGAGAACCTGGAACATGGAAGTGGGTGATGGGCGCATGCTGAACACGCAGGTGAGTGAAGCCGCCATCCCCTACAGCCCTGAGCTCCCGTCCCTGAGCAAGCTTCACCGTCAGCTTAACCACAAGCAAGCACACATACAGCGGACGGGACACATACACCCACAGCTGAACGTCCGTTTATCCCCGAACACGTGTGCGTCTGTCCCTGAACACCGTGTTCATCTCTGAACATACAGCCTTCCCATGGCCTCAGAAGAAAAGCCCTTAAAATCAAGGCAGGCCCAAGAGAGGCCGTGCCACAGCCCCGCCCGCAAGCCTCCACTTCCATCCCCGCTGTGGCTGACAGGGTCACTGTGAGAGCCGGCAGCCTCCAGGGCTTCAGCCTGTGAGGGGACGGTGAGGGTACCTATGGCCTCAGAGCAGCTCCCAGCTGCTCAGCCCTTGCCATGCCCCCATCCCCACTATCTCCCCACCGCCACCACCTTGCCCCTGTCCCACGGTCCCCCAGCTCTTGTCCCTGACCTGGACAGGTGCCCCAGTGAGGAGCTGGCCTGGGTCTGGGCCCTGCACAGCTGCCACCGAGGACCCCAAGTCCCAGACTCCACAGTAACGCTCGGTTTAGGAAGCGGAAGCAGCTTTTGAAATTTTCCTTTGGGGACTCAGGGCAGAGCCATTTTTCTTCCTAAATAGTGAATAAAATACAGTTAACCAATGTTGGGATTTTCAGGCTTTAAACAACCCACAAAAAGGGACTAATATTTCACCATTAAACAAAACAGCCCCCGAGGCCCAGGCCAAGCCAGGAGGATAACTCTACTTGGGGCAGGCCCGGCCCCACTGCTGACGCCGCCACGTGGCCAGGAGGAAGGAGTGATTCCAGGCTCCACACGCTGCCTGTGTGTTCACAGACAAGTCACCTCACCTCTCTAAGCCCCCTTTCCTCCCTGGGTGTGGTGGGAGCGGGGCTAACGTCACCTGCCCCCGGGTCAGTAAGACAGTGGAGGCGAAAACCCTCTCGGCAGTAACATGTTTCTCATAAAACACATCCCTGTGCCGTCAACAACCCCTCGGCCGTCTACGTACATCACAGGTGCTCGGTGCGGGATCTGAGCGGTGGGCCTGAGTCCAGGTGTGGAGTGAGGGGACAGTGTGGTCTGGGCCGCAAGGATGCCCAGAAGGTCACCCGGGTGTGGTCCGGACTGACCCTGGAGAGACAGGGCGACCGCCCCGACACCCCCAGAGTATGGCACAGAGTCTCCAGGAGGAGGCGGCCTGTGGCCCCAGAGCTCAGGAGTAAGTCTGGCCAGGGCCACCCTGCAAGGGTGAGATGAAGGCTCTCGGCAGACACGGGTGGCCAGGCAGGACGTTTGCCCATATACGGTCCCAACGATGTAGCCTGGCACAGCCTGGACACAGCACCTTTTCCAGCTCAAAGGTTGGGATTCCAGCATGACAGGCCCAGCAAGTCTGTCCCGGCTGCTGCAGCCGGAGCTGTGGGCTACCTGGCTTGGGGTTGCAGCAGCCCCCCAACTCTCACAACCACACCCTTCAGCAGGTCCCTGATGGCGTGAGACAGGGAACATCGTCTGGAACCCCGCACAGCTGAAGCCACCTCCACCTCACCTTCAGGGCTGATGGGTAATTTGGCCAGATGCAGAATTCCAGGCTGTGTACACCCCGCCTTGAGTTGTGTTTGTCTTTTTGAGATAGGGTTTCACTCTGTCGCCCAGGCTGGAATGCTGTGGCACGGCTGTAGCTCTCTGTAGCCTCGACCTCCTGGGCTCAAGCGATCCTCCCACCGTAGCCTCCCAAGTAGCTGGGACCACAGGAGCACGCCACCACGTTGGGCTAATATATATATATATCTTTAGGGTCTTTCTATGTTGCCCAGGCTGGTGTTGACCTGTGGGCTTCAAGTGTTCCTCCCGCCTTGGCCTCCCACCGTGTTGGGATGACAGGTGTGAGCCCCACAACAGGCCTCTCCTGCAGTGCTGAAGGCATCGCCCTCCAGTCTCAAGCACTCAGCGCTGCTGTGGAGAAGCCTGAGGCTGTTCTGACTTCTGGTCTTTTACAAGTGACTGGTTCTCACTCCCTGGAAGTGGTGGAGCTGTGTCTCTGTTCTCAACGTTATGAAACTCCCCCAGCACGCGTTTCTCTCATGACCCCCCGACACAGCCTGGCTCCCCCAAGTGTCTATTTCCCGTCTCTCTCATTAGACATCTCCCCGGCAGCGGCTGGGCGCCTGGCAGGAGCAGCAGCCCCAGGGGGTCCTGCCGGACTGCTTCTTTTGGAGGCTGCCAGCATTGGCATCTCCGTATCTTCCCTCTGGGACAGACGGGTCTGACGGGTCAGAGATGACTCTCAGACGCTCAGTGCCACTGGGAACACAAGGCAGGAGGGAACGTGCCTGGACTGGGAGCAGCAGGACCAGCCTCTGAAGGTGCCTGGCACTGGGGTGGTTTACTAGTGGGTGACGCATGGGCCTCCACATTAGGCCCAGGCCTGACCTTGACGAGAGACGACCAAGGATCCCCTGCACACTGTGGACACAGGAAGCCAGTCAAGGTCCAGGGCTGGGTGAGCCGCCCGAGTGTCCCTGCAGCAAGCACTCTGGGCCCTGGCAGGCACTGGCAGCCACGGTCCTGCCCAGGCCCAATGCTGAGCCATGCTTCCTGGGACTGAATCATTCATGTCTTGCAAACTTCTAAACTATTTCAGTTTTACATTTTTAAATATTTAATAATTAGACATCAAATATTGATGCAATTTTATTAGCAGCCATGGGCACGGGGCGCTGCTGTGGTTATGGCTGTGGGATTTGTATCCGGGTCCTGGCTGTCTCTGCAAGAGACTGTAGGAGGTGGGGACGCACCTACGGACTGGCCGGGGGCCCCAGGACGTCACACCGTGAGAACCATACCCCAGCATGGCCCGTAGCACACTACTCGGCTCATCTCAGGGACTGCCTGCCTGCCCCAAATCCAAATTCCCGGAGACCGGCCTGAGTGGCTGGCTGACATCACGGCTCCCAGGAACTAGCTTTGGTAACAGGAGGAAGGGACGCCACCTCCTGCCAGCCAGGGCCTGCTGCTGCCCCAAGAAGATGGTCGCTTCAACTCTGCTGGTGCCAGAGGGCCCTTGAGACGCAGCCTCCATGACGAGCCATGAGTCCTCCTGCTGGGCAGAAATTGCACACTCTGCACCAGCGAGGAGACAGTCGCCCTGGAACTCCACATGGAGGAGCCGCTCGCAGGCCCGCCGCCTGGCAGGCGCTGCCTGGGTGAGCTGTGCAGCTTTCAAACAGGGCACCTCTGTGTGATTAACGACTCACTCCAGCAAGCAGCTTGTCACCTGGCACAAAATGATGTGAAAAGACACCAGCAATTACAGCCCACCAGATTACAGGGTGGGAGAGTCCCGGGGTGACGGGCGGGCACGGATATCATATTTGGAGAAGACTCCTCTCCCACCACTGAGAACAGAGCAGCTGAACCCCAAGGGACAGCCCCCCCAGCACCAGGCTCCACAGCCCCCATGGGGTCCTTTGGCAGCAGAGGCCCAGCGGAACCTTTAGCAGGAGGGACATTGGCACCGGTGTCAGTGACCCTCCAGACACCCTGCATATGTGGGGGGATGTGGCACCTGCTGGATAGACATGGAGATGCCTGCAGGAGGCCAGGATCCAGCTCCACAGCCTCTGGCCAGCAGCAGATAAGCCACCCTGGCACCAGGACTATAGGGAGGGGTGGTCACTGCAGCCATCCGACATGTCAGCACAGGGCCACCTCTGGGCACCAGCACTGTTGACGGAGGGGATCCCTCAAGCACCCGCCAGGCACCAGGCCGCGGGGCCAAAGCTGGAGCCCACGCTGAGCACTGCCCTGTGGGCTGAGCAACTGCCTCCATCAGTCATTTAGGCTTCAGTTCAGAAATGCCTCCCTGGGCCACCCCCACTGGGGATCCTCTGGGCACCCCACATTTGCTTTCTCCCTAGACCTCACGAGTATCTGAGTTCATCATCACCTCCAGATGAGGCCCCTCTTGAGCGTCCCGACCCTCCCCAGTCTGGCGCCACCTCCAGATGAGGCCCCTCTGGGGCGTCCCGACCGTCCCCAGTCTGGCGTCAGCCTCCCCTCCACTGCCCGCAGAATCCAGACAGCCTGCATTGCAGCCCCGGTGGCTCTGCTGTGTCCTCAACCAGCTGCTTCCCTCTCAGCCTCAGCTTTGTCCTGGGGGAGAGGCCACTGGGGCCTGCTCTCCCTCCCACCATAGCAGCTGTCAATCATGAAACCCTCATGGTGTCAGCCGAGGGCTCCCCCTCCCCTCCACCCCGAGAGCCAGAGCGCCCTGTGAGGTCCTGGGTTGCTGACCCCACACCAACCCCCGGGACACCAGGGCCATCTCCAGGACCAGGGAGAGCAAGGGGCCTGGCTGCCTCTGCAGCTCCTAGATGAGGCTCCTCTGGGGCGTCCCGACTTCCCAGTCCGGCGCCACCTCCAGATGAGGCCCCTCTGGGGCGTCCCGACCCTCCCCAGTCCGGCATCACCTCCAGATGAGGCCCCTCTGGGGCGTCCCGACCCTCCCCAGTCCGGCGCCACCTCCAGATGAGGCCCCTCTGGGGCGTCCCGACCCTCCCCAGTCTGGCGTCACCTCCAGATGAGGCCCCTCTGGGGCGTCCCGACCCTCCCCAGTCCGGCGCCACCTCCAGATGAGGCCCTTCTGGGGCATCCTGTCCCTCCCCCCTGGACTGGGTCTGCACCTCTGGTGCACGCACATGCCTTTCCAGCTGAGGCCACCTGGGCAGGGCCACCTCTCTCACTGTGTGAGCTGCCTGAAGGCAGGGGCTGGGCCTCAGCCGTTCAACCTGGCCCTCCGTGCAGCTGCAGGGCAGAAGTGGTGGGAAAGGGCTGGGCTCCACATCCCCTCGGACACTTGGTGGAGGTCTGGGGGGCTGACGGGAACCATGGCCAAACCCGGAAGTCTGCAGGAGCACAGGGAGCTGTCGGGATAGTTTCCTCCTGACCCGAAACCCTAAAGTGGGGAAAACTGGGGTGGCAGGGGTCCAGATGGCGGCAGAGGCCCTGCGTGTGGGTACAGACCCCAGAACCAGCCAGCTCTGCGTGTGTTAGCAGTGGAAACCGCGCGGTCAGCCCCGTTGACTGGATGAAAGATGGCCATCTGAGACACGGACAGCAAATGGGGCATGTCTTGGCTCAAAAGGAAAACTTAATCTCTCCTTTTCGGGAACATGAGCTGAGAAGCTCTGGTAAAAGGAAGCGGTTGGGGTCAGATGTGACTCCTCCTGTTAGGGTGAGGTGAGGCAGGTGCAGGCACCAGGAGAGATGAGAACCGGTGGCCACTGCAGAGGTCCCAGGCCCTGTGCAGAGATGCCAGCCCAAGGAGGGCAAGGGGTGCCCATCCTGTCATGGCTCCTCCTGGCACAGGCAGGGCTGCAGTCCCTGCAGCCGATACAGCAGAGCCACCGGAACCCTGTGCTTCCTGTCCCTGCACCAGTGGGGGAACGGTCTTCAGAGCACTTCCCTCTCATCCCACTGGCTCCAGGCAGACCCAGCCTCACAGGCTCACAGCCAGGGCCCCTGTGCAGTCAGGGAGCCCATCGCGCACATACCTCCCAGAGCCAGAAACACTCCAGAGGGAGCAGTGCACCACAGCGACATCACAGCTGAGCCAAGATGTGACCACAGAACACGGCCACCTCATCTGTTTCTGGAAGCTTCCTTCCAGGAACTTGCCCAGCAGCAGGTCCGTGGAGAGAGGCCTGGGGTGGCAGTGGCGAGGTCCTGGGAAATGTGGGGGTGGGGGCTGCATGGGCTCTGGCCGCTTTGCATGCCGCATGCATTATTAATTTCCCACAGAGGCTTGCAGAACCTCAGCTCCCAGGCAGGCGAGCCCTCTTTGAGAAGAGGGAAGCCTTTCCAGAGCTCATCTTTTATTGACTAGGTCATTTTCGAGTCAATCTGTCTGCTTTCGGCAAGACGAGAATTTTAAATCTCCTGTCTCTTTTCCTCTTTTTGAGATGTGGCAGTCTATGAAAACCTGCTAATGTAGGCAGCGAGGCCTCGGATTCCGGATGTAATGAGCTCTTCAGATGGCAGGAGACTCGGGAAGGGGACACAAACTGGTCTGGTAATCGGAGTAGCCAAAGAGACGGCTCTGGAAGGAGCGGGGCGAGGAGCAGGGTTCCAGGTGGGGTGGCACAGGGAGGACCCGAGTGCTGAGGAGCACTCCACTCGGAGGAGGGGCCTGGGGTGGTGTGGGGTGGGGGGCCCATCAGGGCAGGCTCTGCGGGAGGAGGAATCCGCGGGTGCACGCCCGGCCTGGAGAAGCGAGCGAAGGGAGCGGGAACTGTTGGGGGAGGCTCTCTGAGGCCAAAGGCTTTACCTTCTAGGAGCTGCTGCAGCAGCCAGGTCCCTTGCTGTCCCTGGTCCTGGAGATGGCCCTGGCGTCCCGGGGGTTGGTGTGGGGTCAGCAACCCAGGACCTCGCAGGGCGCTCTGGCTCTAGGGGTGGAGGGGAGGGGGAGCCCTCGGCTGACACCATGAGGGTTTCATGATTGACAGCTGCTATGGTGGGAGGGAGAGCAGGCCCCAGTGGCCTCTCCCCCAGGACAAAGCTGAGGCTGAGAGGGAAGCAGCTGGTTGAGGACACAGCGGCGCCGCCGGGGCTGCAATGCAGGCTGTCTGGATTCCACGGGGAGTGGAGGGGAGGCTCCCTGGCTGCCTCTGCCATACAGACTTCACCCTGATGGGAAGAACTCTGCAGGAAATGCCACAGACTCAGTCACGCCTCCTCACAGCTCCTCCTGGGCCCTGCTTGGAGCTCTGGGTGGCCACGCTGGAGGGGGCACACGCCACATCCTGCTGGACGCCACGCAGGGGGAGGAGAGGGGAGACGTGCTCCCAGGGCGGCATGGGCAGGTCTCCCTCACAGGGCACCTGCCCACCTCTCCTGCAAGCCCAGGCACCACGTCCAGGGCCCAGGCCTGACCCCACAACGGGGGACATACTCTCCACTCTGCCACGCGGCCTGGCTGGCTCTTCCCAGCCCCCGCCTGGCCAGTGCTGGCCTGGAGGCCTCAGGACCTGGGAGTCGGAAGGAGGAGATGGCACTGTGATGGGCGGCGGGAGACCACACATGTATCAGGAGGCGGTGGCTATGCCTAAGCCCCCAGGACCACACATGGAAAGGGCCTCTGCAGATGTGTCCAGGGCAGGGATGGTGAGACGGCGGATGTTGCTGTATTATCCTGGTGGCCCACTACAATCACACGGATCTTCACATGTCAGAAAGGGAGGCAGGAGAGTTGGCTAAAGATCTGAAGATGTGTGCTCCGGCTCCAAGGGTGGAGGAAAGGCCGTGTGCTGAGGCACGTGGGTGTCTCCGGGAGCCAGAAAAGGCCGGATGTGGATTCTCCCCCGAGCCTCCGAAATGAACAGGCCCTGATGACCCCTGGCCTTTAGCCCCGGGAGACGTGTAACCTTCAGAACGTAAGATCACATGGTGTTCAGTTTTTGGTTTGTGTGTGTGTTTTTTTTTTTTGAGACAAGGTCTCGCTCTGTTGCCCCGGGTAGAGAACAGCGGTGCGATCATAGCTCACTGCAGCCTTGACCTCCCAGGCTCAAGCCATCGTCCTGCCTCAGCCTGCAGAGTAGCTGGGACTACAGGCAGGCGCTACCACACCCGGCTAGTATTTTTTTTAGAAATGAGGTCTCGCTATGCTGTCCAGGCTGGTCTCAAACTCAGCCTCGGGTAATCCCCCGCACCCAGACCTCCCAAAGCGCTGGGAGGACAGGCGTGAGTGCCGCACCGGCCCCGCTGTGTTGAGTAACTCAGTCAGTGCTGGTTTGTCGTGGCAGCAACACGAGCCTCATGCGGTGTCATCGAAGGATAGTATGGGTCCCCGGTTTTCCAGAGCCGAGCCCTCCTCCCTGCCGGGCCACAGAGCAGCAGGGACTGGGATCTCACTGGGAGCAACCCTGGTGCCAGGGTCCTGAGAAACACGGCTCAGCTATTCATTCACTCAGCAGGTACGTGTGGAGAGGTAGTGGGTGCCTGGCATCACCCCAGGCCCTGAGGACACAATATGGATGCACACATTAACCCCCTGCCCTAATGGATGCTGCTTTCCAACTAGGGAGACAGATAAAGAATCAACTAGGTGCAACAGTAGCACCTCGGGGCAGAAGTGCTACAGAGAACCACAGCAACGAGGGGCGGGGAGCTGGGACCGGGAGGGCTGCGGTCTGAAAAGGCGTCCTAGCAGCACCTTGCTGGGAAGCAGACCTGGGGCAGACTCAGGAGAAAAGCTGCACGCTTCCTGGGACAGAAAGCTGCAGGGCCAGGAAACAGTGAAGGCAGAGGTACTGAGGCAGTACATGCTGAGGACTGTCAGGGACAGTGACGAAGGCCCTGGCAGGCCGACGCAGGACGTATGTGGAGTGGTCTTCCAAGGCGGGCTGGAGGACGCACGCTGTCTGGCTCCAAGTCTCACAGTCAGGGAAGGGCCGATGGCCGGCTGCGTGGGACTGCTGAGGGGACAAGCACATGCGTCGCCGGCACAGAAGACGGCCAGACCGAAATGTTCAGTGTTGGGTGCTTTTCAAAACACAAGCGAAAGCAACTCCATGGGGAAAGAAAAGTCTTTTCAACCAGCAGGGCCAGAATGACCCGATGTCCACACGGAGACGGTGAGAAGTAGATCCCTCCTCACACCACGCACACAACCAGCGGGATAAGGGGCTTGGTCTGAGGCGACTGCAACACTGGGGTCAGCAGGGAAGTCTCGGGACAAAGCACAGCTGCCATCACTCCCACAGGAAAAGGTGACGCATTGCACTTCAGCAAGATTTAAAACTTTGCTTATCAAAAGAAAGCATTAAGAAAGTGATCAGATGACAATCCAGTCAAAAAAGGGCAGGGATCTAAGTAGGTATTTTGCCGAAGATGACCTAGGAGTGGCTAACAAGCCGCGTCAGTGCCCATCATCCTTACCTGTGACGAAGTGCAGGCATCCCCACACACACTTCACACCCACCAGAAAGACAGACGCTGCCAACGCCAGGAGGGTGTGGGGCCCCAGGAGCCTCACGTGGGACATGCAAAGGTGTGAACCCACCTTGGAAACCGTAAGGCAGCTCCTCTCAGAACCTGGCAGCTCCTCTCCTCCCTAGAGCCTGGAAATTCCCGTCTTGCCTGGAGAAGCGAACAGCATATCCACACAAAGACTTGTACCCAAACGTCCACAATGTCCACAGCATGATTCACGACAGCCAAAAAGTGGAACCACCCAGAAGTCCCTCAGCTGAGGAATGGATGAGTGAAATGTGGTCCGTCTGTGCAAGGCAGGACACTCAGCGGTACAGAGAGAGGAGCAAGACCCACGCCACGGCACGGTGTGGGGGGAGCACGCTGGCGGTACAGAGAGAGGAACAAGACCCACGCCACGGCACGGTGTGGGGGGAGCACGCTGGCAGATATAGAGAGAGGAACAAGACCCACGCCACGGCACGGTGTGGGGGGAGCACGCTGGCGGTACAGAGAGAGGAACAAGACCCACGCCACGGCACGGTGTGGGGGGAGCACGCTGGCAGGTATAGAGAGAGGAACAAGACCCACGCCACGGCACGGTGTGGGGGGAGAACGCTGGCAGGTATAGAGAGAGGAACAAGACCCACGCCACGGCACGGTGTGGGGGGAGCATGCTGGCGGTATAGAGAGAGGAACAAGACCCACGCCACGGCACGGTGTGGGGGGAGCACGCTGGCGGTATAGAGAGAGGAACAAGACCCACGCCACGGCACGGTGTGGGGAGCACGCTGGCGGTATAGAGAGAGGAACAAGACCCACGCCACGGCACGGTGTGAGGGGGGGAGCACGCTGGCGATATAGAGAGAGGAACAAGACCGATGCCATGGCATGGAGGGGAGCACGCTGGCAGTATAGAGAGAGGAACAAGACCGACGCCACGGCACAGTGTGAGGGGGGAGCACGCTGGCGATATAGAGAGAGGAACAAGACCGATGCCATGGCACGGGGGGGAGCACGCTGGCGGTATAGAGAGAGGAGTAAGACACACGCCACAGCTTGGCGAAGCGGGGCGGGGGGCCTGGGAGCCATGCCCAGTGGAGAGTGAGCCCTCGAGGAAGGGACTCTACTAAGACAGCTCCTCAGACCCTCCAGGCCCTGTGTGGGAGTCAGGAGCTACTCAGGCCAGGCCCGGCGGATGGTCACTGGCGGGACGATGAGTTCATGTCCTGCCCTGCGCTGTGGGTGTCTTGTGGCCTCCCTGCAGCTCCCCCCCGTCACGCGTAGAAAGGACACTACGTAGTCCCGATCCCACGACGGGGGCCAGGCTGGGCTCTCAGGAGCTCCACTGCATGAACAGCCGGAGCACCCCCACTCGCCTCCCAAGCACGACCCTGGCGCATCTCCCGAGCCGGCGAGCACCAAGGCTGGGGCTGGCGGAGGACGCGGCTTTTCGGGCATCCTCCTGTCATCACTGCATCGTTCAACAGTAATGTGCTCCACTCCCCACTGCGGTTTTCCTCCTGCTTTTCCGGGACGAGGATGCCCACAGCCCGCCTCAGGGCAGAGGCAGGTTGGCTCCCCTCCCTGGTCCAGGTGCCCAGTTCCCTCCAACCATGTGCCCCCAGGGCTGGGCATCCAGGCGATGCTCAGAACACACGCGGACAGAACCGCGTGGGCTTGGCGCCGGGGTCCAGTGAGGGAGCCGCGGCATGGAGACACCCGCCCTGCACCACCAGCACGTGGGCCTCCCACTCAGCTGCCCACCAAGCATGCAGACCACCCAGCCCTCCCCACATGGGCTGTGCTCACAGGAGCCTCATGACAGCCTGGGGCAGGAGGGACCACACCCTCAACCAGAGAAAAGGACACAGGGGCCGAGACAGGGCTGGGTACCCACCCCAGGTGAAGGGCGCTCCTCCCCTCCAAACAGCCGGAGCTCCCAGCGGCGCCGCCCCACCCCGACCTCAGCACCGCCTGGCCGGGGCTCAGGGGAAGCGCCTGTTGGATGTGTCAGGCACTGAAGAGCTCCCACTTCAATCAGGTTTAAATGCAACTGTGAAGAAATCCCTAAGTGGGTACTTGGCTTGAGTTACCAGCAAAGTTTACAGACGTGCCAGAAAGAAAGAGGAGAGGAGAAGGGTGAAGCGGCGACGGAGCTGCTTGCTGCAGCTGGGAGCATAGCACGAGCAGGAGGGCTCAGCAGTCCCTGTGGCCGGCACACGCTGCCCGGGGCACGGACCGTGTGGCTGTGCACAGCCAGGACAGAGAAGGCATCCCGGGCACTTCTGTCACACACAGCAGGAAGGGTGGGGATGCCTGGCTGTGCCAGGAACACTCTCACCCTCTCCGGTTCCCCAGGACGACAAAGCCCCAGAGCAGTGGAGAGAAGGTCTGGCGGCGATGGAGGGTGTCCCTGACTCTGTTGCAACAGGCCCCACCCTGCGGTTCAGCCTTCAGCCCAGAGCCCAGCAGACTAGATGTGGGCTGGAGAGAGGCCCAGGCAGCACTGTGTCCCTACAACCTGAATTCTAGGCCCACATATCACACCCCATCTCGCAGACCAGCGCCTCCGCCCAGTCCACGGCCAGCGCCCGACTCAGCCTGCCCCAGACCGTGCTCCACTCTGCAGCCAGGCCACCTTCCAAACAGAGAGAATGCCTCCGCAGCTGTGTGTGACCCTCAGGACGGAGCCCAGAAGCCCCACGGTGGCCCAGTGGGAACCGCCCCAGCCTAGTCACTGGCCCGGCTGCAGTGAGGCCCACTTGTGTCCCGGCCCTAGGACCCCAGCCCCAGTGCAGTCCCCTCCCCACACCTCTGCTGACTTCTCACTGGTGCTGTAGAACCTGGTTCTCTAGGAACGTCTGTCTGAATCCTCCCTCGGCTCCGTCTTGGGCCCCCAAGCACATTTCCAACACTCAACCGCACTTGTGCCACTGGGGACGGTGCTTCAGCTCTCCGCGCTGCCCGGGAGCTCCGAGGCCCAGGCTGGGCTCAAGGCACGGGGGGTACCCAGTCCAGGGAGAATCTGTTTGCAGGCAGCCAGGTGGGTGTGCCTGGCACAGCGGGCGGTACCCTTCCTCTGCCCTGCTCACCTGCAAACCCTGTGATTACATCACGATTCCTTTACAGCTCTAGTTACACACCTAATTAATGGGGCTGCCCTTTAGTACCTGACACCAAGAACAAACAAACAGTGTGGAGAGAAGGGCCCAGGGCGTGGTAACTGGAGCGCCAGCCAGCCTTCAGCAAAGCCACTGTGCTCTGAGACCACGGCCCCTCCTGGACTGCACTTGGGCCCATCTAAGGAGACCACAGCTCCTGGCCCCAGGGTGAATGGTGCTGTGGCTACTCCTGGCTCCAGCAACCCCTCCCCTCCCTCCCCTCTCTACAGGGCGCCTCTTGAGCGCACAGGGTGAGAGCACGTGGCAGGGCAGGGACGCTGATCCTTCCAACACCTGTCCTGTCTCTGGGTCACCCCAGGCTCTGGAGGCTCTCGCCAGCAGGGCAGTTCCCTCAGGCCCAGGCTGCCGTGATCTGGCCTCTCCCCAGTAAGGACAGGGACCTCCTCCCATCATTCAGAGTCTGCAGAGATTGTCCGCCTGTTACGCTCACCTTCGGTGCGGGGACAGATGCTCACACTGCCCGAGGACCTGGGCCGGTGGTCCCGTTTCTCAGATGGGGAAGCTGAGATGCAGAGAGAAAAGGGCCCACCCAGACCCCCAGCTGTTACGGTGTGGAGCCGGACTTCCATCCAAGCCTTCTGACCTCAGGCTCCCAGGCCGTCCAACACGGCTGCCCTGGCCTCAGATGCCCACACAGTGTGTTGGAGCCAGGAACACCTGCGGCCTGCAAGGTCTCCCTCCGCCTTCTCTCCGTGACCTGGTGCAGGGGGTCCTGCCTGGCCTAGAAGGCAGAACTGTAAAGTCAAGCCTGCAGTCCTCGCTGGGGACCTACCACACAAAGGGAGGACCTCACTGGGGAACAGGCTCATTGGGAGCCACTTTTGTTTCTCTACCCACGAGCCTGGCTCAGCTTCTACCAAATGGGCTCCTGCACAGGCCCAGGCCAATGGGCTCAGGCCACAGCCCCCATCATCGCCAATCCCATCACGCTGAGCACACGTCACGGGCCAGCGGTGCCTATGCTACAAACATACCCTCCACAATGACCATGATTGGAGGGTGCCACATGTCAGAGCTGAGAGAGTTGAGCCTGAGGTCACACGGCTGCTGCTACAGAGCTGGGACCCTGGAGTGGCTCACGGCCCGAGTCCAGGACAGCTGACGGTGTGTGGCAGCCACTCCTCCACCAGCTCAGGAACAACTCTGCTTTGGAACTGAAATTTAACTTCGATCCACAAAAAGAAACTGCAGATGACTCTGGTGAGGGAGCTGAAGTTGCAAAGTGCCCAGAGTGGGAGGGCAGAGTCAGCCTTACTCACACTTCTCCTCTGGCCCACCCAATGCTTATAGAGCACCAGTGACACGGAGGTCCCCAGGAGGGCACACAGCAGGGCTGCAGCAGCGTTAGGAGATAGGATAACGACGCGCGGAACTGTGTCGCTCGCACCCCGTAACGTCCCACGAGCACTGTGTCGCCTGCACCCCACAAGAACGCACGGGCACTGTGTCGCCCGCACCCCGTAATGTCCCACGAGCACTGTGTTGCCCGCACCCCACAAGGACGCACGGGCACTGTGTCGCCCGCACCCCGTAACGTCGCACGGACACTGTGTATCCATTTAACAACTGACAGGAAAAACCCTAATCTTCATTGACTGAATAAAAGACTCATGGGATATCCAGTCCGGACAGAAAAGGGTGCAGACTCACATTCCCTGTTCCTCCTGTGAAGCTCGGCTCTGAGCCCTGGAGATGACGCAACAGGCAACCCAAAGAGAGGGCGGGGAGGTGGGAAGAGGGTGGAGAGGTGGCCTGGAGCCAACAGTGGGGACTTAGGACCCCCGCCCAGCAGAAGGCAGCCCAGGTGGCACACTGGAGCCTGCAAAGGGAATCCCAGCACGCTGCATGTCTGGGAGATGGTCTCAGTGAGGGAGGCAGCCTGAGACGCCCTTCTCTGCTCAGACACAGACGCTGGAAAGCCGAAAATTCTTCTACTAGATTAACCTATAACTCTGGCATCATTTCAGTAAAAAATAAAACCTTGATGCCTTTTTCTTGAACATGACAGAGTAATTCTTTTTTTTCTTTTTGGAGACAGGGTCTCGCTCTGTTGCCCAGGCTGGAGTGCAGTGGTGCAATCTTGGCTTACTGCAACCTCCACCCGCTGGGTTCAAGCAATTCTCCTGCCTCAGCATCTATAGCCCCTGTAGCTGGGACTACAGACACCGTCCCGCCATGCCCGGCGTTTTGTGTTTTTAGTAGAGACAGGGTTTCACCATGTTGGCCAGGCTGGTCTTGAACTCCCGACCTCAGGTGATCCACCCGCCTCAGCCTCAGTGCTGGGATTATAGGCATGAGCCACTGTGCCTGGCTGTGACAAAGTAATTCTAAAATTAACTTAGAATAATAAACAGGTAAGAAAAACCTTTAAGGAAAAAAAAGGATAATTGAAATAAAAAGGAACAAAAGATCTGAACACAGACCCGATTTTGCGTAAGTTTTAATAAAGACAAAGGCATAAAACAACGGGGAAGAAAGGGTTCTGTGATAAATGGCCCTAGGGCAACTGTTTCATGATCTGGAAAAAAGATCAATTTAGATCCTGACCTTATACCATTCACCAAAATAAGTTTCAAGTAGATTAAATCTTTAAATATAAAAATAAGCTCAAAGAGCCCAGAAGAAAATAGAATTATTTATCAAATCACTAAAGTACTTTCTAAGTTTAAAAGCAATGGAATTAACAGATAAGAGAGGAGATGAGGGGTTCGGGTTCTGGGAAAGATGAAGAAACCGATCAGCCCTGTCTCTGCCTGAGGCAGCTCTGACCGTGGAGGGAGTGCAGCCAGTAGCCGGCTACAGACCTGGTGAGCCACAGGCTGCGGGTGGGCTGAGGTCTGAACCCAGAACCGCTAGCACCGCCAGCCCAGCGGTGAGTGCCCTGCTTCCAGCTGCAAGAGATGTGAGGTGGACCTGGCGGCGCCGCGCCTTCACTGCACTGCATCCCGTGAGCCACGAAGGCAGTTTTCATTCACGCAGACCTCCCACGCCTCACCTCAGCAGCTTGCCGTTGTCAGCGTGCTGTGGTCTTAGTGATGCCTATGGATTTCATCTTCAGGAGGGTGAACAGAAATGGCACGTTTTTAATTTCAGTTTCCACATGTGCACTGCTATTGTGTAATAGTTACAGAACTACACAGACACACGTACATATTTCCCATAAAGTGAGCTCAGCAAGGTTGCAGGATACAAGAGTCACACACAGAAATCCCTGGTGAACTCACTCGACTCGTTTTTATCTTGTGATTTTCGACACAATCACGCCACCTGTGAAGAGGAAAAGGGTCGGTCCTGCCTGTCCAGTCCGTGGGCCTTCGACCTCCTCACCCTGCTGCCCATCTGGGGCTCCGGGACATGGACCAAGGCGGTGAGAGGGAAGGCCTCTGCCTGACGCGCCGTCTCCCAGTCCCTCACCCGCCAGGTCTGCGGTGAGCTGCACGGTTCCTGCAGATGCTCTTCGGCAAGCTTGGGGGTTCTCGGCTTCTCCTGGTTTGCTGAGTTTCCCCACGAACGCGTGTTGGGTCTCGTTGAATACATTTGTGCATCCGTTGGTTTGGCCACGTAATTTTTCCTTTTGGCGCGTAGGCGTGATGGATTGCACCAGCTGACGCTCAACACCAACCCAGCCTTGCACTCTCAGAAAACAGAAATGAGCGCGGCGGTTTTCTTCAGTTTCGTCACCGGTTTTGAAGTTGGGGTAAGTGCTTGCTTCGCGGAGTGAGTCGGAAAGTGCTCCCTCCTGTTTTCTGGGAGAGTTTTGGTGAACTGGTGCTAAGTTTTCTTTAAGTCTTTGGTAGAATGCACCAGAAAACCATCTGGGCCTGGAGACATCGTTTTTTTGGAAGCTTTCTGATTGTGGATTCAGTTATTTAATGGATTAATGAGACAATCTGTTTCATACTGTGTGAGTTCTGCAGTCTGCGGTTGAAGCTTGCTGGAGATTTCTGTCACTGGTTGGGTGTTTGCCCTGGGTGCTACCCAGTTTGGACTTGGGGACCCCTAAAACCTGGGAATGGGCATGAGATGCACACAGCTTGTCAAGAGAAGCCTGAGAAGCAGTGGGGGAAATTCTGTCTGTCTCCATCCTCGTCTGCCCTGGCACCCGGGCAACCCCACGCTCTCCCATCCTGGCACCCAGGGAATCCCACGCTCTTCCGCCCTGGCACCCAGGCAACCCCGCACTCTCCCGTCCTGGCACCCGGGCAACCCCGCACTCTCCCGTCCTGGCACCCAGGGAATCCCACGCTCTTCCGTCCTGGCACCCAGGGAACCCTGCGCTCTTCCGTCCTGGCACCCAGGGAACCGCGCGCTCTTCCGTCCTGGCACCCGGGGAACCCTGCGCTCTTCTGCCCTGGCACCCAGGGAATCTTGCACTCTTCCGCCCTGGCACCTGGGCAATCCCGCACTCTTCTGCCCTGGCTCCTGGGGAATCCTGCGGAGGCACAGCCACAACTGGACAGATGCCTAGAGCCCTAGAGTGGGCCCGTCCCTCCGGACAGGGTGCGTGGAACACCTCCTGCCCTGTTCCTCTGTGGATTGTGGCTGGCGTTGGCCGTGAAGGTGGCTGTGGCCGTGGGACTGACTGCACAGCACAGTGGGCAAGCCTTGCCTGGCTCTGTGGCCAGAGGGCAGTGAAGGGACCCCTGGGTCACCTGGGAAGTGCGGGGTGCTCAGAGGGGCTCTGGAAGGTGCTGTCTAAGCTGGGCATGAGGCTCTGACCCTAATCAGCACTCCATGGGTGTGAGAGTTGGACTGTGAGCTAGACCATGCCAGGACCCAGCCAGGGCTGTGGAGGGCACAAGGTTCGATGGCCTGGGAAACTCGGCAGAGACCTTGAAATGGAACTGCCATCAGGAAATGCTGAAACCAACAGAAATTTACATTCTCCACAGAACTTAAGAAAGACCTAGAATCTCAGGATATTCAAAGCATCCAGAATGCAATCTAAAATTAAGCAGCATGAAAAGAACTGGGAAAACACAAACCTGCCAGGAAAAACACGACCAACAGGCGCCAAGCCCAGGATGACGGAGATGTTGGAATTATCGAGGGAGACTTTAAAGACGCTCCAAGAAGTAAGTGATTGGAAAACACAGACTTAACGTGTCACAGTATCTCAGAGATGATGCCGTACCACTAAGCTCGGTGCAGAAAGTACACCACCGCGTGAGTCCCTCTCGCGGCAGGGTGGCGGGCATCACACCTACACACGCTGGAACCCAGCAGACATGTGTGCACATGGATTCCTTCCCATCCTTTACGATAAAACGTCATCACGCTTGGAGTGTCTGAAAGCCTCTTGTCTACACGGAGGGGAAAGGAGAGATTTTCTGAGTGACTGCAGATCGCTTATCAGAAACCACAGAGGCCAGCAGACAGGGAAACTGTTGATTTTTACAGTGCTGGGAGACGAGAACCATTCTCCCAGAACCCCGTATCCAGCAATGATATCCTTCAGTAATGAGGTGGGGTGAGGACACTGCTGGGCAAGTGAACGCTAAGAGAACCTACTCTAAGGAAGTCCTGAAGGAAGTCCTGCCAATCCGGAAATGATCCCAGGGGAACCTGAGAACGTCAGGAAAGAAGGAAGAGCATATTTTTAATCCAGGCAAAACCATACACTACTTTTTGCCTCTTATGTTTTTTAAAATAGGCATGACAGTTAAGAGCAAGAATTGTAATATTTCTTGGTGGGGTTTTCAACATTTACAGAGTAAATACATGTGACTACTACAACATAAAGGGAGGCAGTGAGAAGCCTACATCGTGGTGAGATCCTGGCGTTTCCACCTGAAGTGATAAAATATTAATTATAAGTGCACTGTGAAATGTTAAGCTTGCACATTGCAATCCACAGAAAAATCACTTTAAAAGTATACAAATAGATATAATAAAGACATAGACACATCAAAATGGACTACTAAAAAAGGCCAAATAATCTGAAATAGGTAGGAAAGAGAAAATGGGAATTAAAAAAGGGAGGACAAACAGAAAACTATCATGAAATGGACCTAAATCCAAATGCCTAAAAAATTACATTAACTATAAATGGCCAAAATACATCTATTAATCAGCAGAATACACATACCTATCAGGTGCACATGGAAAGTTTTAAGGTTGCTATCAAATTATCAGCTACCAAATAAACTTTAAATTAGAAAGAAAGTGAATCGGAGAAAATAGGTTCCCTCAACATAATGAAATTAAATCAGGAACAGAAATTACCCAGAAAATCAGGGAAAGACACTTTGAAATTAAAAAGCATCCTTCTAAATATGTACAGATCACAGCAGGCATCTGGGTCTATCTGCGGCATCATTACGGAATACCTGAGACTAATTTACAACGACCTGAAGTTTACAGGCTCACAGTTCTCGTGGCTGGCAAGTCCGAGATCAAGGAACCAGCTTCTGGCAAAGGCATTCCTGAGGCGTCATCACATGGTACAAGGCAGAAGGGCAGATACAGAGTCAACTAACGGAAGCCCCTTTTATAATGGCACGAATCCATTCACGAAGGTGGAGCCCACGTGACCTAAGTGCCTTCCGTGAGGCCCCACCTCCCAACACCATCAGGCCGGGATGAAGTTTCCCACACGTGGACTTTGGAGGCCATGTTCCAACTGGGGTACATCTTAATGGAAATTTGAAAATATTTTGAACTGAGCATACATAAATATACAACATATCAAAATGTGTGGAAGGCAGCTAATGCAGCACTCAGATGACAATTTCTAACATGAAACGCTTACAGTAGAAAACAGAGAAGATCTCAAGTATGCAATCTCATCTTCCACTTGAAGAAGCTAGAAAAAAAAGGAGAGCAAATTAAAACTAAAGCAGGCAGAAGGAAGGAAATACAAAACAAAAATCAATAAAATCGAAAAGAGAACAACAGCAAAATATCAATGAAACCAAAAGCTAGGTCTCTAAAGAGATCGGTGAAATTTATAAATCTCCAGCAAGGCTAACAGACAAAAAACAAACAAACAAACAAAAACAAACCACCTAAACTACCAGTATCAGGAAGGAAGGAGTGGGGACTGCTACGAACCCAGCAGGCACGATAAATTCAGGGAGGCGAGAGCACAGATAATTCACTGCTCATACATTTGACCACTTAGAAATAATGCACCAGGTCCTCACAACAAAAAACCCCCAAAACCTATAGTCTACCAAAATTCAGCTGAGATGAGAGAACTCACTACTCCGGTAACGATTCCAACCTGCCACAGCCACAATCCCTAGGCCCAGATGGTTCCACCTGCAAGTTCTACAAAACATTTACAGAAAAAGTAACACCAATTCCACATCATCTCCTCCAGGACATAAAAGGGGGACACTTTCCCATTCACTTCACTCCTTACATCTGTACCACAACCAAACAAGGGCAGTACAGGAAAGAGACTGACAAATATGAACGCAGACGCGAAGACTACTGACGATGTCAGCAAGATGTAAAAATACAATGCCATAACCGAGGGGGGCTTATTTGAGGAATGCAGAGTTGGTTCGACGTTGGAAACTTCCCCAAAAAATCACGATGACACACTGTCAACTGCACTAACGGTCTAAGGGAGAAAAAACATATGATCCCATCAATTGATGCAGGAAAAGCATCTGACAGACGCCAACATCCTACATGATAAACACTCTCGGCAAACTGAGAATAGAAAGAGCGTTTTCAGCTTGATAAGGAAAAACCACAAATAAACTGCAATTAGTAGCACGCTTCATGGAGGAGGACGGACTGCTCTCCCCCCGAGGTGAGGAGAAACGCCAGGATGTCTGTTCCCCCATCTCCTCCTCAGCACCGTCCTAAGGTCCTAGACGGCGCAATACTGCAAGAAAATGAAATAGAAGACAAATGAGATCTTAACAAAACAAGCAGAACTGTCCCTATTCACAGATGCTATGGCTGCAAAGGATTAGAAAACAAAAACAAAACAGCAACTAACCCAGATCTAAGAAGTGAGTTTAGCAAGGTCATGGGTTGTGAAGCTGGCACAAACATCCGTCATACTTCTACACACACGCATGGAACAAGTGGAACAATAAAACAAAAAGGGAACCATAAAACAAGCCTGCAAACAATGGCATAGCTCCAAACACTAACAATAAAACCAACAAAACCATGTGTATTTCTAACAAAAAGGGGGTGGGTGGGTATGGTGAAAATCACAAAACGCGGATGAAAGAAAATCAAGAAGAATGTAAATAAATGGAGGGACACACCGTGTTCATGTACGGAGACTCACTGCAACCACGATGCAGATGCTCCCCAGACTGACTGGCGGATTTAGTAATTCCTACAAAAATCCGAGCAGGCGGTTTGTAGGTAAAGACAAGCTGAATCTAAATCTTGTGCATAAAGAGGGGGATTGCGCTGCTGATTTCAAGACTTACTAGGAAGCTACAGTAATCAATACAGTGGGGTGTTATTAACAGTAAAGGGACAGACGCTTAGATCAAGGGAACAGAAGAGAAGGTATAGAAACAGACCCCCATGACGCATGGCCAACTGGTTGTGGACAAAGGTGCAGACATAATTCGACGGTGGCGGGACAGTCAGTTCAATAATAATGGCACAATTGGACATCCACATGAAAACAAAAAAGAAAGTACCTTGACCTCAAGCTCATACCATGGGCAAAAACTAACTCAAAGTGGGTCGCAGATTTAAATGTGAACTTAAAACCTTTTAGTAGAAAACATGAAAAAATATTTTTGGCCTGGAGTTATGCAGAGTTCCTGGATCTGACCCCTATAAAAGAAACATTGATCATTAGTATGTACCCAAATGAAAAGCATTTGCTGTGAGGAACACACTGTCAGAAAATGAAAAGACTGGTCATGGGCGGTGAGAAGGTATTTATCAGTTGTGTATTAGACTTGGATTCACCTCAAACTCAATACTAACAATCCAACTAAAACATGGGCAGCACCAAGCAGCACATGGGGGCAGCGACTTCTCCAGGCAGTGGAGAGCCACCAGCTCGTGCCTGAGTCCTTGGCCACCATCACATCACTTCTCTGTCTCCAGTGCGACAGGCGGAGTCTGTGACAGAACACCTGCCATGCCTGATGCTGCTCCCCACAACCTGCCGGTCCCTAGAGGAGCCCATGATGGAACACCCCGGTCCCTAGGGGAGCTCACGATGGAACACCCTGGTCCCTAGGGGAGCCCACGACAGAACACCTGCCACGCCTGATGCTGCTCCCCACAACCCGCCGGTCCCTAGAGGAGCCCAGGATGGAACTCCAGCCATGCCTGATGCTGCTCCCCACGACCCGCCGGTCCCTACATGGCAGGACCCAGCCAGAGGATCTCGGCTTGGCACAGGACTGGGCTACACAGGCATGGTCCTGCACCTCAGACGCCAGCCCTTCTTCTCCAACTCCCACTAATCGCCAAACAGGGTTGAAGCCCCTGCACCCCCATCCCATTTGAACCGCTTGGCTGTCGGCATCGCACGGTGTTTGTACTGAGCAAACAGAGGCGTGGGCAGGTGGTGGCCCTGCCCAGGGAGCACGGGGTGGGGGCGTGACGTAAACACAGGCCTGCGCCACGTGACAGCTGGGCACTGATTTCTGGCCACGGGAGGGCACAGCTGGCTCGGCACTGCCAGGCCAATGGGCAGCTCCCCACAGTGCCTGTCCTGGTGGTCCATGGAGCGGCCATTAGGGCACCTTACCGAGGCCACCTCTGGGGTCAGCGCCAGCCAAGCAGGACCAGTGTGAGTCCTGAGACTGCAGAGGACACGCGCCGATACAGAGAGAAGCAGTGCACAGGAGGCCACCTCTGGGGTCAGCGCCAGCCAAGCAGGACCAGTGTGAGTCCTGAGACTGCAGAGGACACGCGCCGATACACAGAGAAGCAGAGCACAGGACGAAACAGAAAGGCAGAGTCACTGCTCCCGTCCTCAGCCCAGGCAGGGACACCAAACCAGGCCTCACCCCGAGGGTACCCTCCTCCCTGGGGCAGAGCAGGTGGGCTCCAGGCGGAAGAACTCGGTGGCCAACCATCTTCCCCTCCCGGGCCTCCCCTCTCTTCTTCTACCTCCTCCCTTCTCCTCCCTGGTATCTCTTCTCCCTCTTCCTCGCTCCTCCATTCTCCCCGTCCCTCCCCTGCCTCCTGCCTCCCCAGAGACACCTCTAGGATCAGCTGTGCCCACACAGGCAGTGACAAATTTGATCACCTTCAACGTGCTGCTCTGATAAGATTAGATTATTTTAATATTAATGCGTTATCTAATTAAGCTGCAATTAACAATCTTCCTGGCCCAGCCTGGACGCGGCAGCGGGGCTGAGTGAGGAGCCAGAGCCAGCACGGGAGGCCGGAGTTTGGGGCTCCTATCAGTCAAGGGCCTGTGCCGATGGCAAGAGTTGTTTAGTGACTGCCTTGTCAGAAAAACCAGGAAAACCACAAGGGTTTTCCTGCCTGCCCTTCTGAGCAGTGACTCAGATCCCCGAGGGCAGGGGCCTCTGTGTGTGTTTCTGTGTCCTCTCTGGCCAGAGGTCTGAGGCCCACACCAGAGACAGCCCTTGGGGAAGCCGTGGCAAACATGAAAGGGAGCTCTTGACCCTGCAGCCTCACTGCCATGTCCGCTCACCCCATCCCCCCACCATGTCCCCTTGTCCTGTTCCCCCCACCACGCCCGCTCGCCCCGCCTGACTGCTACTGCTACATTCCCTCGTCTACCCCACCGCCACACCCCCTCGCCCTGTCCCCCTGCCACGTCCCCTCGCCCCATCCCCCCGCCATGTCCGCTCACCCCATCCCACCACCACATCCCCTCACCCTGTCCCCCCCGCCACATCCCCCCACCAAGTCTGCTCGCCCCACCTCACTGCTGCGTCCCCTTGTCTACCCCACTGTCACGCGCCTCCTTGCCTCGTCCCACCGTCACGTCCCCTCACCTTGTTTCCTGGGGGCCCTGATTCCCCAGAGCAGGAAGAGACATCTGCCGAACCCTGAGATGCCGGGTGATCAGGGTGTGAGGGGACTCCCCTGGGACTGGCTCCCTGGTGGGTCACTAGGCGCTGTCTTAGGCCACCCAGCTCTCCCTTAGCCAGTGAGAGGCCTGCCATCTGCAGACCAGTTGGCCTGAAGCCCTCACAACTTACCCCGGTCTCTCCTGACCCAGGAGACCCACCCCTATCCCATGCTCAGGGCCAGCCAGGCAGGGGAGGAGCATCCGTCTCTGTCTCAGGATCAGACCTGCCATCCCACCCCTTGCACGGACTGTGCAGGCAGCCCACCCACGGTCACAGGAGCAAGGGTGCATCGTGGGGCCCATGTCAAGGGTTTGCTGACACTGTGGGAACACCCCCAACTCCTCACCTCACCCATGGTCACAGGAGCGAGGGCACGTCGTAGAGCCCATATCAAGGGTCTGCTGATGCTGCAGGAACACCCCCAACTCCTCACCCACCCATGGTCACAGGAGCGAAGGTGCATCGTGGGGTCCATGTCAAGGGTCTGTGGATGCAGCGGGAACACCCCCAACTCCTCACCCCACCCACGGTCACAGGAGCGAGGGCGCGCCATGGGGTCCATGTCAAGTCAAGGGTCTGCTGATGCTGCGGGTACACCCTGCTCCTCATCTGGAGAACGGGGAGGGGACGGCCCTCTCTGGCAGCAAGTGGTGTGACCTGGACTTTTCTCTTTTTAATTTTAGATTTACACGCACATGAGTTAAGAGCCCAGGAATTCTGTGGGGTGTATCAGGAAACAGCGGTCTCCACACTTCTCGTTTCCTTCCATTCTCTCCAGAGACCACCGTGTTCACCTCTCAGCCAATCATGTCGGTATTAACTACATTTCTCTGGAACACACGTTCTGTGGCTCCTTCCGGACTTAAGAACTCGGGCGTCCTGCTGACTTCCCAAGAGACAGTGAGGCTTCAGCTTGCCCTCCCTCCTGCCCTGCAGCACGTGTCTCCCTCCTCCATGTCCCCCTCCTCCATGTCCCCCCCCCTTTTTTTTTTTTTTTTTTGAGACAGTCTTGCTCTGTCGCCCAGGCTGGAGTGCAGTGGCACGATCTTGGCTCACTGCAAGCTCCGCCTCCCGGGTTTACGCCATTCTCCTGCCTCAGCCTCCTGAGTAGCTGGGACTGCAGGCGTCCGCCACCACGCCCGGCTAATTTTTTTTGTATTTTTAATAGAGACGGAGTTTCACCGTGTTAGCCAGGATGGTCTCGATCTCCTGACCTCATGATCTGCCCGCCTCAGCCTCCCAAAGTGCTGGGATTATAGGCGTGAGCCACTGCACCCGGCCCCTGTCCCCTTTCTTAATATGAGGCTTAGGGCTGTAAGATATGAGATCAGGTCTCAGCTCCCTTACGACTGTGTGAAGCTGCTCAGGGTCAGCTCGGAGCACACGGACACTGCTGCTTCTCGCGCAACTCTGCTGCCCCCGGAGCCAGCGATCACCCTGCTTCCCACGCGCTCAGCTTTCTAGGCGCTCGTCGGTCGTCCCTCTTTGCCGGCTGTCTACGCAGGTGCTTCCCAGTCTTTTTGTGGGGTGGCAAACCTAAACCTGAGAAATGTCTGTGGCATGCAGGGAAGAAGGCTGCCAAAGAGCGACACAGGGACCCAGGCACCAACGTCCATGGAAGCCCATGCCTGGCACACACGTGTGGAAAGCTCCGGTCCACATCGCGACACCCAATGCACCAGGTTCTTTCCCGGAACCTCTGGTGGGTTCTAGCCCTCGCTGGAGGCTCCCCAGCCCTGGGGGCTTCCTTCTCTGCTCTATATCCCAGAACTTCTGGCCCGTTCCAGCCCCTGCCGGCTGCTCCCCAGGCCTGAGGGCTTCCTCCTCTGCTCCCACGGCGGAAGCCCCTGTGGTCTGCTCTGCTTGCCATAGCCACGCTCTTTCCTGGTTTACTCCCTCATCCCTCAGGAGCACATCCTCTGCCAGCTTACTGAGACAGCGTGTGGAGCAGTCAAGTTTTTAAGACCTTGAATCCTGCAGATGCATGTACTTCTTCCTTCAGACCTGATGGGGGCTGGGGGGCTACAAGATCCTGAGATCCAGGTCACTGTGCTGGAAACTCGGAGGTGCTGCTCCTTGGAAGTGCTAGATGACTGATCCTGGATCCTTCGACAAGCGACCTCCGTGTTTCTTCTCTGAAGTTCTCAGGGTCTTCCTTTCGTCCTGTGTCCTGAGTCTTCACGTTGCCATACACTGTGTGGGTCTATCTCCGTCCACAGACAGCCCGGTCTGAGCCTCTCCCGGGAGGCAGGGAGCTGTGTTCTTCCTTCAGGGAGACGGCGTTGAGGCACTTCCGTATCATCTGCTGTTTTTCCCTGTTCCCTCCTTCCGCGCTCCTGTTGTTCAGATGGTGGGCTGTGCCTCTAATGTTCTTACCTTTCTTCTCCTATTTTCCATCTCATTGTCTTTGCTTTCAGACAGACTTTCTCAATGTTATCCTACAAATCTTCTACTTAGACTTCCAGTCACCGTTCCCTATTTTTACCTTCCCACTATTCACTGCTTTCTCTTGGCGTGTGTTAAGCTGCCCTGTCGTTTGGTTGCCAAAGCCCCACCTTCTCTCTGAGGAGATCCAGGAGACAGTGGTTGGAGGTTTCCTTAGCTGGGACAGTGGGTTCCCTCCCCGCGGACGCTGTGCTTCTCTGCAGTTCGCTTTGCTCTGTTTCCCCCGCTCATTTCCTGTCCTTTCCTTTGGGCCGTCTGACAATCCCTGGGTATCCGCTCCTCACGAGGGGAGGGCACTAGGGGCCCAGGGATGCTCCAGGGAGGAGTGTGCAGCCACCTGCCATGGTTTTGCCCAGGGAGCGATCCATGGGCGCCGTTGAGCTGGGGAACTGCCAATGCCAGGTCTTTCTGGGCCACTTAGATCCACAGGGAGGTCTTTCCACCATGGCCTACAGGGTCACACCTGCTGCCCACGTTCTGCAGGGCACGTGGCAGGGGCGTGTGGTCCGGGCTCAGTTCAGGCCTGTTGTCCTGACTCGGGCCTGTCCTGGGACCTCGCCTGCCTTCTCCAGAGCAGCAATCCACAAACTCACTGAACATCTGCGTGGTCTGCAGGGCTGCCTAGCACAGACTGCCGGCCACCCCCAGGCCTCTGGTTGAGCAAACATGCGGTATTTGGTTTTCTGTCCTTGTGATAGTTTGCTCAGAATTACGGTTTCCAGCTTCATCCATGTCCCTACAAAGGACATGAACTCATCCTTTTTTATGGCTGCATAGTATTCCACAGTGTGTATGTGCCACATTTTCTTAATCCAGTCTGTCACTGATGGAGATTTGGGTTGACTCCAAGTCTTTGCTATTGTGAATAGTGCCGCAATAGACATACATGTGCATGTGTCTTTATAGCAGCATGATTTATAATCCTTTGGGTATACACCTAGTAATGGGATGGCTGGGTCAAATGATATTTCTACTTCTAGATCCTTCAGGAATTGCCACACTGTCTTCCACAATGGTTGAACTTGTTTACAGTCCCACCAACAGTGGAAAAGTGTTCCTATTTCTCCACACCCTCTCCAGCACCTGTTGATTCCTGACTTTTTAATGATTGCCATTTTAACTGGTGTGAGACGGTATCTCATTGTGGTTTTGATTTGCATTTCTGTTGGCCAGTGATGATGAGCATTTTTTCATGTGTCTGTTTGCTGCATAAACGTCTTCTGTTGAGAAGTGTCTGTTTATATCCTTCGCCCACTTTTTGATGGGGTTGATTTTTTTCTGGTAAATTTGTTGAAGTTCTTTGTAGATTCTGGATATTAACCCTTTTTCAGATGGGTAGATTGAAAAAATTTTCTCCCATTCTGTAGGCTGCCTGTTCACTCTGATGACAGTTTCTTTTGCTGTGCAGAAGCTCTTTATAATTAGATCTCACTTCTTGATTTTGGCTTTTGTTGCTGCCGCTTTTGGACATGAAGTCCTTGCCCATGTCTATGTCCTAAATGATATTGCCTAGGTTTTCTTCTAGGGTTTTTATGGTTTTAGGTCTGACATTTAAGTCTTTAATCCTTCTTGAATTAATTTTTATATAAGGTGTAAGGAAGGGATCCAGTTTCAGCTTTCTACATATGGCTAGCCAGTTTTCCCAGCACCAATTATTAAATAGGAAATCCTTTCCCCATTTCTTGTTTTTGTCAGGTTTGTCAAAGATCAGATCGTTGTAGATGTGTGGTATTATTTCTGAGAGTTCTGTTCTGTTCCATTGGTCTATATCTCTGTTTTGGTACCAGTACCATGCTGTTTTGGTTACTGTATCCTTGTAGTATAGTTTGGAGTTAGGTAGCATGAGGCCTCCAGCTTTGTTCTTTTGGCTTAGGAATGCCTTGGCAACGTGGGCTCTTTTTTGGTTCCATATGAACTTTGAAGTAGTTTTTTCCAATTCTGTGAAGAAAGTCATTGGTAGGTTGATGGGAATGGCATTGAACTGATAAATTACCTTGGGCAGTATGGCCATTTTCACGATATTGATTCTTCCTATCCATGAGCATGGAATGCTCTTCCATTTGTTTGTGTCCTCTTTTATTTCGTTGAGCAGTGGTTTGTAGTTCTCCTTGAAGAGGTCCTTCACATTCCTTGTAAGTTGGATTCCTAGGTATTTTACTCTCTTTGAAGCAATTGTGAATGGGAGTTCACTCATGATTTGGCTCTCTGTGTGTTATTGGTGTATAGGAATGGTTGTGATTTTTGCACACTGATTTTGTATCCTGAGACTTTGCTGAAGTTGCTTATCAGCTTAAGGTGATTTTGGGCTGAGATAATGGGGTTTTCTAAACATACAATCATGTCATCTGCAAACAGGGACAATTTGACTTCCTCTTTTCCTAACTGAATACCCTTGATTTCTTTCTCCTGCCTGATTGCCCTGGCCAGAACTTCCAACACTATGCTGAATAGGAGTGGTGAGAAAGAGCATCCCTGTCTTGTGCCAGTTTTCAAAGGGAATGCTTCCAGTTCTTGCCCATTCAGTATGATATTGGCTGTGGGTCTGTCATAAAGAGCTCTTATTATTTTGAGATACATCCCATCAATACCTAACTTATTGAAAGTTTTTAGCATGAAGGGCTGTTGAATTTTGGAAGAAGGCTTTTTCTGCATCTATTCAGATGATCATGTGGTTTTTGTCTTCGGTTGTCTATATGATGGATTACATTTATTGATTTGCGTATGTTGAACCAGCCTTGCATCCCAGGGATGAAGCCCACTCGATCATGGTGCACAAGTTTTGGATGTGCTGCTGGATTCGGTTTGCCAGTATTTTACAGAGGATTTTTGCATCAATGTTCATCAAGGACATTGGTCTAAAATTCTCTTTTTTTGTTGTGTCTCTGCCAGGCTTTGGTATCAGGATGATGCTGGCCTCATAAAATGAGTTAGGGAGGATTCCCTCTTTTTCTATTGATTGGAATAGTTTCAGAAGGAATGGTACCAGCACTTCCTTGTACTTCTGGTAGAATTCGGCTGTGAATCCATCTAGTCTCGGACTTTTTTTGGTTGGTAGGCTCTTAATTATTGCCTCAATTTCAGAGCCTGTTATTGGTCTATTCAATGATTCAACTTTTTCCTGGTTTAGTCTTGGGAGGGTGTGTGTGTCCACGAATTTATCCATTTCTTCTAGATTTTCTAGTTTATTTGCGTAGAGGGGTTTATAGAATTCTCTGATGGTAGTTTCTATCTCTGTGGGGTCAGTGGTGATAACTCTTTTATCATTTTTTATTGCATCTATTTGATTCTTCTCTCTTTTCTTCTTTATTCGTCTTGCTAGCAGTCTATCAATTTTGTTATCTTTTCAAAAAACCAGCTCCTGGATTCATTGATTTTTTGAAGTGTCTTTTCTGTCTCTATCTCCTTCAATTCTGCTCTGATCTTAGATATTTCTTGCCTTCTGCTAGCTTTTGAATGTGTTTGCTCTTGCTTCTCTAGTTCTTTTAATTGTGATGTTAGGGTGTCAATTTTAGATCTTTCCTGCTTTCTCTTGTGGGCATTTAGTGCTATAAATTTCCCTCTACACACTGCTTTAAATGTGTCCCAGAGATTGTGGTACGTTGTGTCTTTGTTTTCATTGGTTTCAAAGAACATCTTTATTTCTGCCTTCATTTCATTATGTACCCAGTAGTCATTCAGGAGCAGGTTGTTCAGTTTTCATGTAGTTGAGTGGTTTCGAGTGAGTTTCTTAATCCTGAGTTCTAGTTTGATCGCCCTGTGGTCTGAGAGACAGTTTGTTAAAATTTCTGTTCTTTTACATTTGCTGAGGAGTGCTTTACTTCCAACTATGTGGTCAATTTCAGAATAAGTGCGATGTGGTGCTGAGAAGAATGTATATTCTGTTCATTGGGGTGGAGAGTTCTATAGACGTCTATTAGGTTCGCTTGGTGCAGAGCTGAGTTCAAGTTCTGGATATCCTTGTTAATCTTCTGTCTTGTTGATCCATCTAATGCTGATAGTGGGGTGTTAAAATCTCCTATTACTATTGTTGTGGAGTTTAAGTCTCTTTGTAGGTCTCTAAGGAGTTGCTTTATGAATCCGGGTGCTCCTGTATTGGGTGCATATGTATTTAGGACAATTAGCTCTTCTTGTTGAATTGATCCCTTTACCATTATGTAATGGCCTTCTTTGTCTCTTCTGATCTTTGTTGGTTTAAAGTCTATTTTATCAGAGACTAGAATTGCAACCCCTGCTTTTTTTTTTTCTTGTCCATTTGCTTGGTAGATCTTCCTCCATCCCTTTATTTTGAGCCTATGTGTGTTTTTGCATGTGAGATGGGTCTCCTGAATACAGCAAACTGATGGGTCTTGACTCTTTATCCAATTTGCCAGTCTGTGTCTTTTAATTGGAGCATTTAGCCCATTTATGTTTAAGGTTAATAGTTAAGTGTGAATTTGATCCTGTCATTATGATGTTAGCTGGTTATTTTGCGCGTTAGTTGATGTGCTTTCTTCCTAGCATTGATGGTCTTTACAATTTGGTATGTTTTTGCAGTGGCTGGTACCAGTTGTTCCTTTCCATGTTTAGTGCTTCCTTCAGGAGCTCTTGTAAGGCAAGCCTGGTGGTGACAAAATCTCTCAGCATTTGCTTGTCTGTAAAGGATTTTATTTTTCCTTCACTTAGGAAGCTTAGTTTGGCTGGATATGAAATTCTGGGTTGAAAATTCTCTTCTTTAAGAATGTTGAATATCGGTCCCCACTCTCTTCTGGCTTGTAGAGCTTCTGCCAAGAGATCCGCTGTTAGTCTGATGGGCTTCCCTTTGTGGGTAACCGGACCCTTCTCTCTGGCTGCCCTTAATATTTTTTCCTTCATTTCAACTTTGCTGAATCTGACAATTATGTGTCTTGGAGTTGCTCTTCTTGAGGAGTATCTTTGTGGCGTTGTCTGTATTTCCTGAATTTGAATGTTGGCCTGCCTTGCTAGGTTGGGGAAGTTCTCCTGGAATAATATCCTGAAGAGTGTTTTCCAACTTGGTTCCATTCACCCTGTCACTTTCAGGTACACCAATCAGACGTAGATTTGGTCTTTTCACATAGTGCCATATTTCTTGGAGACTTAGTTTTCTTTTTACTCTTTTTTCTCTAGACTTCTCTTCTCACTTCATTTCTTTCATTTGATCTTCAATCACTGATACTGTTTCTTCCAGTTGATCGAATCAGCTACTGAAGCTTGGGCACGCATCACATAGTTCTCGTGTCATGGTTTTCAGCTGCATCAGGTCATTTAAGGTCTTCTCTATGCTGTTTATTCTAGTTAGCCATTCATCCAATCTTTTCTCAAGGTTTTTGGCTTCTTTGCAATGGGTTCAAACATCCTCCTTTAGCTCGGAGAAGTCTGTTATTACCGATCTTATGAAGCCTTCTTCTCTCAAGTCGTCAAAGTCATTCTCCATCCAGCTTTGTTCTGTTGCTGGCAAGGAGTTGCGTTCCTTTAGAGGAGAAGAGTCATTCTGATTTTTAGAATTTTCAGCTTTTTTCTCTGGTTTCTCCCCATCTTTGTGGTTTATCCACCTTTGGTCTTTGATAATGGTGATGTACAGATGGGGTTTTGGTGTGGATGTCCTTTCTGTTTGTTAGTTTTCCTTCTAACAGTCAGGACCCTCAGCTGCGGGTCTGTTAGAGTTTGCTGGAGGTCTGCTCCAGACCCTGTTTGCCCGGGTATCACCAGTGGAGGCTGCAGAACCGCAAAAACTGCAGAACAGCAAATGTTGCTGCCTGATCCTTCCTCCGGAAGCTTCGTCTCAGAAGGACAGCCGGACATATGAGGTGTCAGTCGGCCCCAACTGGGAGGTGCCTTCCAGTTAGGCTACTCAGGGGTCAGGGATCCACTTGAGGAGGCAGTCTGCTGTTCTCAGATCTCAAACTCTGTGCTGGGAGAACCACTACTCTTTTCAAAGCTCAGTTGGAAATGCAGAAATCAACGTCTTCTGCGTTGCTCACGCTGGGAGCTGTAGACTGGAGTTGTTCCTATTCGGCCATCTTGGAACCTCCCCCGAGAATCCACATTTCTAAGAGGCTCCCGGGGAGGCTGTGGCCAGCCTGGGGACTGCACTTTAAGGATCACTGCTCCAAGAATAAACTGCTGGCTTGTTTTGGAGTTTTCATCTTTCCTGGGGAGAGGCCAACTGCCCAGGGCACACAGACGGACAGATGATCCTGAGGACCTGTCTCATAATTCAGCATTCAAGTCTTCAGATCTACTGTATTTCAGTCAGCGGCATTCCTCCCCTAATGTCACTTGCAGTCAGTTCCTGGGCCGCATTGGAGTTTTGAGGTGTAATTCAGGCAGGTTCTCAGCTCCACCCGCCGTTGACTTAGATTCTGGTTCCCCGAGTCTACTCAGTCCTCTCACCGCTCACCCGCCCATTCCAGATTCCAAAAGTCTGCCTCTGTATCCTCTCCCTCTGTGGGATTAGACCTTACATGAAACAGAAGCCTCTACCATCACTGTGATTTTTGGGGGCACAGACACGAGTTGCATCAGTTACTGGGGCCCGGACACCTGATCCATCCTCACCATCAGCCACGGGGGCCCGGACGCCTGATGCATCCTCACCATCAGCCACTGGGGCCCGGACGCCTGATCCATCCTCACCATCAGCCACGGGGGCCCGGACGCCTGATGCATCCTCACCATCAGCCATGGAGGCCCGGACGCCTGATTCATCCTCACCATCAGCCACTGGGGCCTGGACGCCTGATCCATCCTCACCATCAGCTACGGGGGCCCGGACGCCTGATCCATCCTCACCATCAGCCACGGGGGCCCGGACACCTGATCCATCCTCACCATCAGCCACACCATCAGCCACGGGGGCCCGGACACCTGATCCATCCTCACCATCAGCCACGGGGGCCTGGACACCTGATCCATCCTCACCTCCTTGTGGTGCGATATGGCGTAGCCCCACCTATCCCAGGCCTCTGCTCATCCTCCCCTTCCTGCTTCCAGACCATGCTGGTCCTGACTCTCCACAGTCAGCTTGGACATGCCTCTCTACACCCCCTGCTCCCTATCAGCCAAGGCCCGGGACACCTGTCACAGCCAGATGCTGACCACCTGCGTGCCCGAGATGCACAGAGACCCAGACAACAGGTAAACGAACAGACAAGTGAACCTGAGACGCACACAGACCCAGACAATAGGGGAACCAACTGACGAGCGAACCCGAGACGCACAGAGACCCAGACGACAGGTAAGGAACAGACAAGCGAACCCGAGACGCACAGAGACCCAGACGACAGGTAAGGAACAGACGAGCGAACCAGAGACCCAGACAACAGGTAAGGAACAGACAAGCGAACCCGAGACACACAGAGACCCAGACGACAGGTAAGGAACAGACAAGCGAACCCGAGACGCACAGAGACCCAGATGACAGGTAAGGAACAGACGAGTGAACCCGAGAGGCCCAGAGACCCAGACGACAGGTAAGGAACAGATGAGCGAACCCCAGACGCACAGAGACCCAGACGACAGGGGAACGAACAGACGAGCGAACCCGAGACACACAGAGACCAAGATGACGGTAAGGAACAGACAAGCGAACCCGAGAGGCCAAGAGGCCCAGAGACCCAGACGACGGTAAGGAACAGACGAGCTAACCCGAGACTGAGCAGAGACCCAGATAACAGGGGAACGAACAGACGAGCGAACCCGAGAGGCCCAGGGACCCAGACGACAGGTAAGGAACAGACGAGCGAACCCAAGACTGAGCAGAGACCCAGACGACAGTTAAGGAACAGACGAGCGAACCCTAGAGGCCCAGGGACCCAGACGACAGGTAAGAAATAGACGAGCGAACCCGAGAGGCCCAGAGACCCAGACGACAGGTAAGGAACAGACGAGCGAACCCAAGAGGCCCAGGGACCCAGATGACAGGTGAACAAACAGAAGAGCGAATGGGCACACAGCCAAGGCACCGGCCTGTGACAGCAGGGAACGGATGGCCTCTTCCCAAATCCTCTCCCAGGGTGCAGTGCCACCAATAAACAAGGCTCCAAGTCTGCATGCTCAGCTCTAAAACTTGCCCATAACACCTGCAGAATGCAGCAGGGAGAGGGAGCCACGGCTGAACCAGAAGCGGGGCTGGTGACATGGGGGCTCAGGCCCTCACAGCCACAGTGGAGACCAGGAGCAGCCCTGGTGTGGGTGGGGAGCTGGAAAGGAGCCCCCGAATGCCATCAGCTCACCTCTCGATCTGGCAAGACAGGCCTCCCCTTCTGGCTGTTGTCCTCCATCCCCACCGTGCTACTCCAGGAGGGCGGACCACCCAAGAGCCAGCCACCAAGCCCCTACCTGCTGGCAGGGTGCGCCCAGACTCAGGGCAAGCTTGGCTTATGGGGTGGGGCATGAAGAGGGAGGGAAGCCCCCACCTAAGACCCTCCCCACAAAGGATCACAGAGGACAATCACTCCTGATACATCCGCCTCGGTGCTGGGCTGCAGGAAGGGGAAAAGCGACCGCCACACAACCTCTGCACCTGCAGGCTCACAGGGAATGCTCTCCCACAGTACAGGGTGCGATGGCAAGTAGGTGGGAAGAAACAGGAGAGGGTGTCATCGGATGAAAAGCACCACCTCACCACATCAGGGGATAGGCCGGCATGCCAAAGGCTGCGGGCCTGACTTAGACCTGGAGGGTGCGGGCAGGCCCCGCTGGCCCTCGTGGAGGCCCCACTCTTCCCTGAAGCGCCGCAGGCCTTCGCTGCAAAGGGCTCTCTGGACTCTGTGAGGCGCACTTAGGCTGGTGAGAGACGGACTTGTTTTTGGAGAGGATTAGATTTACTTGTGATTAATGGTGTGTGTATAAACTAACAAATGATACGAATTTGTTTAAGGGCCTAAGATTTCAGCCCCTTGTTTCTCCACTGCTGCCTGCAAACTTGGACAGCTCCACCTGTTTGCACAACCCTGCAGGTGCATGGGGACACGGGGCCGGGGTGCTCTGCTCCAGCAACCACCAGGCCTGGCTGCCCACAGGGGAAGACAGACCCTCTGGGGATGACAGGCAGGTGACAGCCAGAGGCTGCCCCAAGAGCGCGCAGATGGACCTACCCACAGAAGGTCAAAGATGGTGGGGGCTGGGGGTGGGGGGTGCCTACCTGCCACCTCCTTGGATGATGGCAGACTCGCGGCAGCAGCCTCAAGGTCGGTTGGGACGGTGCCACCTCTCTCCATGGCGCGCAGGAGCCCTCGCAGTCGCTCGCACTCTGCCTGCAGCTGGCTGTGGTCCTCACGCAGGCGCTGCCTGGCCACACTGGCGGGGTTCAGGCTCATGTGCAGCACTTTGGTCCTGCTCTGGTCATAGTCACCCTGCAGGAACACACACAGCACGGGTCACCATGGCCCAGGAAGATATGTGGCACGGGTCACACGCAGCACATGTCACCATGGCCCAGGCACACGTGCAGCACAGGTCACACACAGCACAGTGCTCGGTTATTTTGTCTTCTTGAGCCTGCCTGGCAGCCGTCTCTCCTTGAAGGAATGGCTTCTTCCCTGTGCCCTGTGGACAGGTGCAGGACCAAGGCCTGGCCACCTGCTGGGTCCCTTCTGCCTAACCACAGGAAGAGGGTGAGAGGGGACACGGCCCTGGTTCAGCGAAGCGCAGCACTTCCTGGAGTTCCATGCTTAGTGCCTGGGAGGGAGGCTTCCTCTTCTCTGAGGTTTCTGGCTGGGAGGAGGCTTGGAGCCCGTGTGGCCATGTTCCCATCTCTTCCCGGCCAGCCTGGAAGGTGCCCCGTGCCACAAGAGAAACAAGGTCAACCACACAGAGATGGAGGGCGAGGGAGCCTGGCACCGGCGTGGGTGGCTCAGGAACGTGCCTTGCGACCTGATGCTCCCGTGAAACCCAGGGCGGGGACGTGTGTGGCATCCTTGAGGTAGGAGTGCGCCTGGAGGCCCAGCCTGCTGACCTGTGGTAGGTGACCGACCCCCAGCAATGAGCATCACGCAGCCCTGCAGCAGGGGACAGCCGCCCAGGGCAGGGGACAGCCGTCCTGCAGCAGGGGACAGCTGCCCGGGACAGGGGACAGCCCCCCGGGGCAGGGGACAGCTGTCCTGCAGCAAGGGACAGCCACCCAGGGCAGGGGACAGCCACCCGGGGCAGGGGACAGCCACCCGGGGCAGGGGACAGCCGTCCTGCAGCAGGGGACAGCTGCCCGGGGCAGGGGACAGCCGCCCGGGGCAGGGGACAGCCATCCTGCAGCAGGGAACAGCCGCCCGGGGCAGGGAAGTGCAGGGTCACTGCGCACCCCGAGACCGCGACCTTATGCCACACACAAACATCGGTTCCACCACGTTCTGTCTCCTGGGAGTAGACACAGCTTTCTCAAACAGGGTTCAGGAAGTAGTGGCCGTAAAAGAAAAAAAAAAAAAAAGAGTACAACTGACCTTATACAAGTCAAGAACTTCATCCACCGCAACAGTGGAAAGGCACCCACAGAGCAGGTGGTGCTGTCTGAAAATCACATTTCTGAGAAAGGGTTCAGATCCAGAACATACGAAGAACTCAGAAATAACCAAGGGCATGTCAGACAACCCACTCTAAAAATGAGTCAAAAATGTGAGCAGACACTTCCCAAAGAGAGACACCCAGAAAGCTGATAAACACATGAAAAGGCGCACACACATGGGCCCGGGTCGGGGCTAGTGGCACACACACACACACGGACTAGGACTGGGGCCAGAGACACACACACACGGACTAGGACTGGGGCCAGAGACACACACACACGGGCTAGGACCGGGGCCAGAGACACACACACACATGGGCTAGGACCAGGGCCAGAGACACACACACAGGCTAGGACCGGGGCCAGAGACACACACACACGGGCTAGGACCAGGGCCAGAGACACACACACACGTGGGCTAGGACCGGGGCCAGAGACACACACACACATGGGCTAGGACCAGGGCCAGAGACACACACACACAGGCTAGGACTGGGGCCAGAGGCACACACACACACGGGCTAGGACCTGGGCCAGAGAGACACACACATGGGCTAGGACCGGGGCCAGAGACACACACACACATGGGCCAGAGCCGGGGCCAGAGGCACACACACACACGGGCTAGGACCAGGGCCAGAGGCACACACACACATGGGCCAGAGCCGGGGCCAGAGGCACACACACACACGGGCTAGGACCAGGGCCAGAGGCAGGCACACACACAAGGGCTAGGACCGGGGCCAGAGGCAGGCACACACACAAGGGCTAGGACCGGGGCCAGAGACACACACACACACATGGGCTAGGACCGGGGCCAGAGACACACACACACAGGCTAGGACCGGGGCCAGAGACACACACACACACGGGCCAGAGCCAGCGCCAGAGGCACACACACACACGGGCTAGGACCGGGGCCAGAGGCACACACACACACATGGGCTAGGACCGGGGCCAGAGGCACACACACACACATGGGCTAGGACCGGGGCCAGAGGTACACACACACACGGGCTAGGAGCGGGGCCAGAGGTACACACACACACGGGCCAGGGACGGGGCCAGAGGTACACACACACACGGGCCAGGGACGGGGCCAGAGGTACACACACACACGGGCCAGGGACGGGGCCAGAGGTACACACACACACGGGCCAGGGACAGGGCCAGAGGTACACACACACACACGGGCCAGGGACGGGGCTGGGGCCAGAGGCGCGCACACACACACACACACACACACGGGCCAGGGCTCCCGCCAAGTGCTGAAACTCTGCTGTTCGTGGCTGTCAGCTGTGGGGCAGTGAGACTGGGTGGGCACCCCGTCCCTCAGGCCCAGATACCACCAGCCCCCGTGAATGAGGGGTGTGCCAGCGAGCCAGGCCAGCTCCGTGCTTAGCAATGGCCTCCTCCCCTTTGGCAATGAGTTCCCGCCGCCCTTGGGGCTTCTGTCCGCACACTGTCCTATCTCCCAAAGGGGAACAGGGAAACATTTCATGTGTTCGGGTCACCCCACGCTCTCAGGAGAGAGGCCGGTGTGGACACATCCCATGAAGTGAAGCGACCAGGCGCAGTAAGCCTCCAGCCTCCCAGAGCCCAGGCTGTGGTGGGCCACTGCTCTCCAAGTCCCTGAAGGACGGCGAGGCCTGGCCTGGGCCATGCCCACTGCAGGGCGCCTGAGTGGGGCTGGAGCCCGTCAGCCGTGGGCAATCGTGGTCCCAGAGCCCAGAATGTGCTTCCCATAGGGAGGGAGGAGGGGATGGGGAAGAAGGGAAGAGACCTCACCCCTCCTGGTACCACCCCGGACTCTAAGACAACCCCCTGACATCACGTCACACAAGTTAACGGCTGACCCTGCCACCCCTGCCTCATGGAAGAGGCCAGTGGAGATGGACACGCTGACCTGGACCAGGGACCCCTGGCCCCATGGAACACGGCAGAGGCCGCCGCAGAGGGAAGCAGGTTTGCAGACATGGCTCGCTTGGCTGCTCCCTCTGTGCTTCTCCTGGGAAGGAGGAGGGGAGGGGAAATCCACCCAGTCAGGCCCAGGGGAGAGGGAGGCGGCAGCCCCCGCCGCTGGGCCGGGGCGGGAGAGAATCTGCGCAGCTCTTCACTGGTTTTCTGAGAACCTTGTAAACCTCAGAGGATGAAGAGACATCTTGTAACTCTGGCTGAATCACAGACTCTTGGGGTTGAAAGGATTGCTACTTCATTCAGTTTGCACAGCCGGGGTAAGAAAACCCAGTGTGCAGAATCCAGCCACCCACACATGCTCAGGAGGACCCTCTGAAGGGCGGCGCTGGCTTTCCGGGGCCTCTGAGGACTGGACAGCATCTCAGCCTCTCCACCATCCTACGGAGCCGGAATCTCGAGGAGCCAGGGAGGATGCAGACAGGGGGTGGGGCCGCCTCCTGCGGGGACCAGCCAGTCACAGGGCTGTGCAGTCACCCCACCCCCGTCCCAACCACGTAGCACTGCAACTGCACCCAGAAAGCAGCCGTGGGGCACACGAGGCCAGCATGGGCCCCGCTGATGGAGCTGTGGGCACGGAAACATGACTCTGAATTTCAGATAACTCGCGTGTGTCCCAAAATATTCTTCTTTTGATTTTCTTCAATCCTTTAAAAATGTATAACGGTTCTTAGTTTAGGGGCTGCACAGCAGGCGGGGCTGTAGTCAGCTGAACCCTGGCCAGGACGAGGCCGCACAGCGTGGACTCAGCCCTCCTCTGACCCAGAGCAGTGAGACCCTCCTCCCCTAGGCCTCACCCTCCTCTTCCTCCCCAGGCTTCAATACTGCTGACCTCCTGAAGGGTCCTCCAGGTGGGAGGAGGTAGTGACCGTCCTGGAGGCTGCCCAGCGAGGCCTCACCTGGCCCCAGTGTCCTCCCACTTAGCAGACAGGTGGACTTGCCGGAGGGGCGGGGGCTCAGCGGTGGCACACCCAGCGCTGGCGTTGGACCCAGCAGTGCCTGAGGATGTCGAGTTCCCCGGGGTGGATGTCCTGGCAACGCTCAATGTTCCACGGGCAGGAATGAGAGCCAGAGGTGCCCCTTCCAGGAGGAGGCCACACCTGAGCCCCTGGGGGTCCAGAACCTCTGCTCCAGGTGAGACAGGACTGTGCCCCAAGGTGGCTGGGGGCAACAGCCGAACTTCCAGGCTGCTGCTGTGATCACAGCTGGGGGTGGTGCAGAGTCAGGCACACCATTCCATGCCTGGGAGCTCCACGTCTCGGAGTTCCATGCCTCGGAGCCTGCGCGCCACACATTTCAGCAGGTGCTGGAAGCGCAGGAGTAATGGGAGCCCTGCGCTAAGGCCTGTCTCCAGGGCAGCCGAGTGTCGGGATGAGGACGGCCCTGTGTCCTATACAAACAGCACCACTCCTGCGCCTGCCCCACCAAGAGGAGCCATTCAAACGCACAGGCAGCAAAGCAGCACGGGAGGAAACTAGGCGGGATCTAGGGGATCAGGAAACATCCCATGTCTCGGATCAGAAGACTTGGCGCTGTCGGGACCAACCAATCTGCACATCTGGGACACTCCCAGGACTCAGCCGGCCTCCCTGAAGAACTGACAAGCTGATTCTGAAACTCACAAGGAACTGCAGGGACTCAGAACAGCCACCACAGGATTGAAATCAGTCTCCTGATTTCAAAACTTACTACAAAGCCACAGCGATCAAGACGGTGTGGCGTGGGCATCAAGACGGACGTACAGACCAACAGCACAGCAGAGAGTCCAGCAATCAACCACATGTCCATGTTGAGTGACTCTGAGAAAGATGTTAAGGCCATTGGATAGGGCCTTAAGCCTATACCCAAAGAACTTGGATAGGGAAAAACAGTCTTTTCAACAAATGCTGCTGGGACAATGGGCTGTCGCATGCCAAAGAACGAACATGGGCCCCGCCTCCCACCATAAACAAAAACTAAATAACTGTGGATCCAAGACCCATGTGAGAGCCCAACTGTAAAACCTGTAGAAGAAAACAGAGGAAGAAACCCTCCTAACCTTGGATTTAACAAAGGATTCTTAACCCAAAGCACAAAGAACAAAAGAAAAAACAGGTAATCGGACTTCATCCAAACTCAGAACTTGTGTGCTTCAAAGGATGCCAATGAGATGCAAAAACAAGCCACAGAATGGGAGAAAATGTCTGCAAATCTATACCCAAAGAACTTAGATCTGAACACATAAAGCAGGTTCACAGCTGAAACGACCCAATGTTAATGGGCAAAGCATCTGCAGAGAGACTCCTACGAGGCCAATAAACACATGAAAAGCTGTTCGGCATCGTCCAGCATCCAGAGACAGAAACTGAAATCACAGAGAGGTATCACTTTGCACCCCCAGGACGGCCGGGAAGTCACTCGACAACACGTTGGTGAGGACGGGGAGAAACTGGAACCCTAGTGTGCGGCAGCCCTGGAGAAGAGTCTGGCAGTTCCTCCAATGATGAAACGGTTACCAGGTGACCCAGCAGACCCAGTCCCAGGCAGACCCCGGAGAGAACTGCACACACACCCACACAGACTCGTCTGTCAATGTTCATAACAGCCCCGAAGTGGAAACCACTCGAATGTCCACCAGCCGATGACTGGATACGTAAGATGCGGCCATGCACACAGTCAGTGTTTCAGCCACAAGAAGGAACACATCACCGACACCTGTGACCACATGGGTGAACCTTGAACACGGGAAGTGAGAAAAGCCAATCACAAAGGCCACGGGACTCCCTTCCCAGGAAATGCTCGGAACGGGCCACGGGACTCTCTTCCCAGGAAATGCTTGGAACGGGCCATGGGACTCCCTTCCCAGGAAATGCTCAGAACAGACGGACCCACAGAGGCAGGCCGTAGCCGATTGGTGGCTGAGGGTTTGGGGCACAGGAGACAGCAGTGTGATGGATAACTAGAGGGTTCGGGCCTCCTTGAGAGGTGATCAAAACATCCTGTGACGAAGGGTGACAGCGGTTGCACTAGCCGTGGACATAAAAGCCGCTGAACTGCCCCCTTCGAAGGGACGAGTGACGTGGAATGTGCGTCGCATTTCAATAGAGCTGTCAGAAATGGCAGCCGGGTGGGAGTGAGAAACAGCAGGAAGCGCAGACGCAGCCACGGGAAACCAGCCTTCTCCTTTGCATGTGCGGCGATTTCAACTTCAGGAGCAGCTCTCCACGGGGAGGACACGGGCTGAGAGGGGCTGCCTGGAGGGAGTTCCCGGGTGAAGGAGAAACTCTGGGGCTCCGTGAGGAAATGTCCTTACTTGTGTTCTGCTTGGGCTGGGGAATGTGAGGCTGAAGGGGGTCCCTGTCCCCAAGACCCTCCTCCTCCACAGCCAGAAGAGCCTCCAGGGCACCGTGGCCTGACCATCACCCCCCACCCCGTCGGCCCTGTCCTACTCCTGCCAGCTGGGCCCAGACACCAAGTGCAGTGACCACAGTCTGCAGGACCAGGTGACGTCAGGGTGTGCCCACAGGGTCCTGCCTTGGTGGCTTCTCGGAGCCTGCAGACTACCTCCACATCTGACGGGGACAAAGTCCCCGTGAGTCAGGCAGCTGACAGGCAGGAGACCGGCTGGCCTGGCTTCTGTGGCTTGGCACCCCCTGCAAGTGTACAGTGTGGTGGCCACCAAGGGAACCGGGAGCAGAGGGAGACAGGCAGGGGCAGCCCCTCACCTGGGCCGTCAGCCACTGGGAGCAGACAGTGGACACCCGAGACCCTCCAGCTGGATGGGGGCTGCGAGGGGCCAGGCCTCTGCCTCTCCCTGCAGAGCAGCGAAGCAGCACGGTGCCTCGGTGCCCGCTCAGCAGAGGCCCAGAAGAGGCCGGCTGCCAAGGGCGACTGCTGTTGCTGGCGGGACACCCCCATCAGCCTAAACACTCATCTCAGTGGGCGTCCTCCTCGCCAGAAAGGCCAGCTCCGTGGTGACAGGGACTGCTTTCCACCACCACACCGCCAGTACCAAGGACTGTCCCGGCACAGGCTCCATGTGGAAGATGTGTCTGTTGAATGAATGGATGATGATGACTAACCCTTACTAAACTAGGATGTGCTCCTGTGGGCTTAAAACCAGGTCGCTCGAGTGGTTAAAGTAATGCATGAAGTAAGAGCCAGCAGGTCCCGGGAAACGGCGTGGAACCCTTCTCCAAGTTGTGGGGAGGCCCCCTCTTACTTCCTGGGTCACAGCTGCACCCCAAGAGCAGTGGAGGGTATGGCAGAGGAGCTGCTGCTGGGCCCACCCTGGAGATGAAGGGACAGAGGGTGAGGGCAGCGGCCATCTGCAGATGCCATGGGGTGCCAGGCCCGGCGGTGCTCTGTGAGCCCTGTTTCATCTATTCTGCTGCTTTCTGGAGGAGAACACAGGCATGCAGCACTCACGTGACCCTTCGGAGGTGTGTGGAAGGTGATGGCGCTGGGCCGCAGACCAGGGTTAGGGCTCTGCATGGCGTGGCTGTGGCTAGGGGCACCAAGGGGCTCAAAGCGTGGCTTGAGAAGTCTGGAGGTGGGGGAGAGGGGCCACCAGGGCAGGAGGTAGTCCAGGGGGCATCCCAGATGGGACACAGACCAGTGCAGCCTCAAGATCCTCCTACACAAAGACCAAAGCACTTCCCACCATGGACGTACCAAGCCTCCAGCCCAAAGGAAGGGCCAGCGGGTTCTGCACTGGGGCCAGGAGGCAGCAGATGTGGGGTGGGCGCTGATGTGGGGTGGGCTCTGCAGCCCGGGAGGCAAGATCACTTCCTCCCAGGCCCCATCTGTCCATCTGCTCAGGGCCACCCCTGCCCTCTGTGCATTCTGGCAGGACACCTCCTGCTCACAGAACCCACTTCCAGCTGCTAGCCCAGGAGGTCCGTGTGAGGCTCCAGGCATGGGGAGAAGCCCCTCCAGTGCTGCCCCCGGCCCCGTGCACCCCACCCACCTAGGGTGCTGAGCACTGTGAGTGCCAGCAAGCAGGAGCACCGTCGGGGGCTGGCACCACTCAACTCAAGCAGATGGGAGATGGAGCAACCTTGCTGGAATCGGCTGTTAGATGACAGCTTCCAGGAAGAAAGGGGAAAAATGGCTATAATCTTCTGCTAAAATTTGTTGCCTTGTTTGATTCACAGCTGAGAAAACTGTTGAGACGCTGACGAGAATCTCAAAAGGAAAAGTTTGGAGCCTTCCTTGGATGCGATGGTGCAATCATCGACTCAACAAAAATCTTCCACTTGCAGAGCGAGCAGGCGCTCTGGTGCCGTCAACCAGCGCAGCGAAACAGAAGAGCCGGCTAGTGGGTGCGGCAGGAGAACGCTGGGACAGGCAGGGCAGATCCCCGGTCACTTGCAGGCCTACTGTCTCTCCAAGCTCCCCTCCAGGCTGGGCCTAGGGGTTCCAGAGATCACAGGGCCCCACCTTCAGACACAGCGGTCTTGGAGGGGTCTGCACGGGGAGAGACAAGGCCTAGAGAGGGTGCGGGTGCTCCAGGGCTGCCTTGCAAGCCCACACCTGTGCCCCCAGGAGGCCTTGGCCTTGACTGCCTGTTTCCCTCTGCGTTCAGCGGACTGTCTGCAGCCCAAGTCCCGGAGGAAGAGGCTGGGTGGTGGCTGGCGTTGGCTCAATCTCCGTTCCCACTGTGAGTTCTACCCCTAACTTGCCGGCAGGTCTCCATCCTCTCTGGGCCTTGGTTTCCCATCTGTGAGGGTGAGTGTGGTGAGTTTCACCTTAAGGACCTTCCTTCCGGCCGAAATGCTCATAAGACCCGGAGCAGAGGGCAGGAAAGCCAGAAGCCCACGCCCTGGTGCGTGCAGAGGCCGGGCGCCATGGGCCCTTGGCTGCCCCGGGTTTCTGAGAGGCCCTACCCTCAAGATCCCTGCCAGGGAGGAAGCTGCCTTCAGCAAGGCCCAGGACACACTCGGGGAGGGAGGCGTCAGTCGCCCTGTGCCTGACGCGCATGCTGAGAGCAGAGAAAGCGCTGGAAGGAAGCAGCGACAACAGGGGAATGGAAAACACAGTCAAATAACTGCCAGTCCTCATGCATATTTATAGATCGCCCGGCCTCAAAACTCAATCAATACCTCTCTTGACTGAAGGAAATGGCTCGGGGAGGAGAGTGAGGCAGCTTGGTCTGTGCCTGCTGGGCCGGGGCAGGGCAGAGCCAGAGGTGCGGCCTTCCCATCTCCTGCCTGTGGCCTGGCCCGCCACTCATGGCTGGGGTGTGGGACCTGCCTCTGCAACAAGCCCAGGTGAGGGTCACACCTCCCAGCCCTGCCCTCCACAGCGGCCTGACTTTGGGCAACTTGCGCAGGGCCAGCAGGAGGGCTGAGGGGCTGGATGCGCCTGTCGCTGAGGGGCCTGGGGGCCGTGTCCCACCTCTTCCAGGAAAGCAGCTCCCGAGCAGGCAGAGGCACACGGAAGGGAAGGGGCAGACTGGAGCAGAGGGAGAAACTGAGGCCTGAGGACAGAGGCCACGCTGCTGCCCATGACCAGTGCCCACGAGCAGTGGGAGGATGGGGGTAGGACAGGACCCCGGGAGCTGCCTTTCTGCAGAGCTGAGTGCTCCACCATGGGGAGTGGGTGTCCCAGGCCTCGTCTGCAGCAGTTGCAGGGGGAGAGGGAGTGGCCCAGGGTCACACGGCGGAGCCCCCGGAGACCCCTCCAGCACATGCCCCACGGCCAGGCTTCACCAGGAATGGAAACTTCCCACAGCCAAGGCGTCCACGGCAAAGCCAGCCTGCGAGTGCGTCCACCACAGCTGCGCCGTGGGCCCCAGCGAACGCCACCCACAACCCCGTCCACCCGCCATGGCTGTGTGCTGCACAGCCGCCGTTCAGGGCCCTGCCCAGAGGCTAAGCGAGGGGGGGCCTGAGGGAGGGGCCGCAGCCTTCCTCAGTGGGGCACCCGAGTGAGCCAGCACATCTGCCAAATCAGTGGCGCCAAAGCACTGGCACCCAGGAGACGGCGCTGAGGCCACCACACAGCTCTAGGGCTGGCCTTCCTGGCCCAAGACCCTGCAGGGCCAGGGGAGAAGGGAGCTGGGAGGGGTCATGCCTGTCCTGGTTCCAGCAAGGGTCAGGGACTCCTCCCATGACACCCCGATAACCGCCTCTGAGTCCGTGGCAGGGAAGGGGCAGGTGGCCTGCAGTGGCCAGGGAGGATGGCATGTGGTAGTCTCCACTGGTCAGCAGGGTGGGGACAGCGTCCCCTTCCTAATCTGGCCAAGGCTGCAACCAGATCACCCTGGGCTAAACTCCTGGCCTCCAGGCGCTGTGCCTGTGGTGAGGAGGAGATGGTCCTGACGGCAGCTAGCAAGGCTAACATCTGCCCCACCTGCCTGGAGCAGTCCCTGAACAGAGACGAGACACACAGCTCCAGAGGGAGACCCAGGCCGGACACCTGTACAACACAGGAGGGGCTGGGCCCGACACACACACGGGATCCAGAAGGAAGGACAGACAGCTGCCGCCCCAGGACGCCATGTGGGGCTTCCCTGGACCTGCCAGCAAGGGACCAGCCCAGCCGGGGCAACGCGCCCGGGCCCTGCTTCTTGAGGCTCCAGGGCGGCTCTCCTAAGAGGAACCCGGGGCACAGCCCCTCTTCCTGGCCCCCAGGAGAGCCCCAGCTACTTTCCACCTCCCCTCAAGCCCCACAGGCACCAGCAGGGCCCCGCGCTTCCCTTCTCCTCTAAAACGCTGTTCTCATCCGTTTCCTTGCAGATACACCTGGGAACCAAAAGGACGTCGGTCCCTTGGACGCAGTGCCTGCAGCAGCAGCTGCTTGGAGACACCTCCATCGTGCCATGCCCAAGAGCCGTGGGGACTGGCACTCCATGCAGGGCACCTGCAGACAGGGCCATGGCCCTTGCTTCCCAGAGGCCCCAGAGAAGCTGCAGGCATGCACAGGGATATCAGCTTTGGGGGAACCCGGACACCCCAGATTCCGCCCTGAGTTTGGTTTTCTACCCCACGTGCAAGACAAGGCTTCAGTCCAAGTGGCAGCAGCAGGGACAGGCTAGAGGAGATCGAGGTGCTCAGTGGCGGGTCCCTGGGCACGTCTCTACCTGGGGGGACAGCAGAGACCACTGGGCAATCTCTACACACAGGACGAGGGCTTGCAGGCCAGGTGCGTATGCCCATGCCTACCCAGGCAGCAGACGCAGGGGTCTGGCAGAGCCCGAGTTGGGTCCCAGTTCCACCAACCTCAACTGTGTGACTCTGGGCCAGTCCCCAGAACCCCGACCTCAGTCTCATGTCACCCAGAGGCGAGGATGGTCACCATGTGATAGGGGAGCGAGAGCTCGGGCACACTCACACCATCCGTCTATCCGTCGGTCCACCGGCGGCTCTGCCACCCTCCTGCACGTCCCGCACAACCTCGAGGCCCGCACGCCCTCATTAAAGCTCCCCTGACCTCGGGCCTCATCAGCAGACGAAGGACTCTCAGCACAGCCAATTACCCGGTGCTGGTAATCACCCGCTGACTTCCACCCGAGTCCTTCAGAAGGTGATCTGCTGAGAGCAGCTTGTAAACAATTTGGAGGGAAGAGATAAAAACCCCAACTGCCAGGAAGGGTTGGACAACAGTGACCTAGGCTGAGGCCTGGCTCTGAGCCCCACACCTGACCCCGCACAGGAGCCCCTCCATGTCCGCCCCCAGCTGCAGCTCTCACCTCCGCCCCTGCACCCAGGTCCTTCGCCACCCTCTGCTGCCTCTGTGAGCAGCTGCAGGCCACAGGAGGAGGGTGCTCCAGTGGGGCCTTTGGCAAAACTCAGCATGGGGGGAGCAGCACACGTGGGCAAGGGGGGATGAGCGGGGAAGCCCAGTGAGCACCGCGGGGGGGTCCTAGTTCTACCACTCATGCTCCTCGTTCAGCTCACAGCCCATCGCCTGCCCCATCTGCAGACCAGCAATCTCCCCGAGCTCCCGCCACGACAGTGTGGTCAGTGCACGGGGCACCTGCTGGCCACCCACCCTGGGCACGAAGCCCATTCTTCCTGGGAGGAGGAGGAGGAGGGGGGACCGGTGGTGTCCTGGTCCCGCTGCAACCACAGGTCCTCCTCCTCCTTCCAAGACACGTGGGCTTCACCCAGGAGACTGCTCCCCCTGGCCTGCCAAGTGAGTGAACTGGGTCCCTGCCAGATTGGCGGATGAGCAGGAGTCCTGGGCAGCCTCCGCTATCCCAATCTCCCCACTACAGAGCACAAACAACAGCCGGCGCCTAAACCACCCTGCCTGAGGCTCGGCCAGAGCTGGCAGGAGGCCTCAAGGCCTCAGGCAGCAGGTGCAGGACCAGCTGGTGGATGAAGGGCCTGAGGAGGGCAGGAGTGACCGAAAGACCGAGGCCATGTGAGGGCAGGGTCAGCGTACCCACTCAGAGCGCTCTGCCCCTCCCATCTGGGGTGTGGCTCACTCCTAACAAGCTGCCTGTTGGGTCTCACGGTGGTGAAATGCACGTGACAGGAAGCTGACCGCCATCACCATTCTAAGGGCACAGCTCCCTGGCATTTGGCACACTCCCAGTGCTGTGCGGCCACCATCACAGTCCGTCTCCAGAGCTTCCTCACCTCTCCAGACTAAAGCCCATATCCATCAACACTTTCCATGCCCCAGCCCCAGCCTCAGCCCCAGCCCCCGGCACCGGCCTCTCCACCTCCTGTCTCTATGGATCTGATGACTCTAGGGGCCTCATGCAGGTGGAACCACATAGCCTGTGTCCTTCTGGGACTGGCCGGTTTCACCCAGCCCAGCATTCTCAGGTCCATCCGTGCTGCGGCAGGTGTCGGGACGCCCCTCCTTCTTGAGGCTGCCGTGTACTCCGCTGTATGGAAGGATCACACTGTGTCCATCCACGCGTCTGTCCACAGACGCTAGGGTGAGATCACCTCTGGGCTATGGTGAGCGAGGCTGCTGTGAACGTGGGTGCCCGTATCCATGAGTCCCTGCTTTTGGTTCTTCTGGGGATGTATACAGCAGTGGACTTGCTGGTCTGTGTGGTGAAACAAAGCCACTTTTCCATCAGTGACAGCACCATGGCCAAGCCCCCATCGGAGACATTTCTTGTAGAATCTTGTGCTTAGTCTGCAAACTCCCATGACAGGAATTACGTAAGTGACCACACTTTCCTTTCTCCTTAGGTTGCCAGGAAGCTCAGATTAAAACAGAAGTCCAACTTCATGGCCAACTTCAGCCCTCATGGCTGGAACATTCCTGGTTTCTCACACATGGCATCAGCTGCCGGGAATCTGTGGAGCAGTGAGATCTCGCAGAAAGGAAAGGAGTGCGGTCACAGGAAACACTTGGACGCTGCTCCAAGGACTGTGGCTGACAGCCTCCCTGGTGGCCCGGTCCGGTGTGGGTGCTTCTCCTGTCCTTCCCTGAGCCATGGGAGGAAACCAGGAGCCCTTGGTCCCACCAGGACCTAACGTGGGTCTCCGGGGCCCTGTGCCAATGACCTGCTTCCTCTCATGGACGGGAAGCACCTCATCCATCTGAACCATCAGCTCACTACATGACTCCCGCAGAACACGGACCCAGGAACATCAGGGCTATGGCTGCTTGGCCCCTGCTGTGCTCTGGCTTAGAGCCGCGCCCGGCACAGAGGAGGTGCGTGAAGGCAGCTCACGCACGGGAGGGCTGGGCTTGTGGGCACGGAGTCCCACAGGCCCCACAGAGCTGCCCTCCCATGATCCTGCCTCCCAGGAAAAGTTCAACTCCCTCGCCTCACAAAGGAGGCCTGCAGGGCTCAGAGAGGAGCACTTCCCGAGGCCGCCAGGTTAACACCAGGCCCGTCGTCCCAGTCCAGAGGCCACACTCTTTCCAGCACGGTAGAAGTTTCAGGAGAAAGAGCCGAACACAGAACAAAGGTCCCACTGATGAGCCACATGCATCACTAGGAGGAGTCCAGCAAGCGGGAGAGGCTAGACCTGAGGAGACTGGCTCAGAGCACCTGCTGGGAGGCCCCGGGACAGGGACAGGGACTCCACCCCAGCCCACCACAGCTGGGCACGGATGCCGGCACAAAGGGGGCAGCTGTGGCTCCAGGAGGGGATGCAGCCCTCTCCCAGGGCAGCTAAGGGTTGGGGGCTTCAGAATTCCAGGGGTCTGGGGGCCACAGGGATGGCATCTCAGGGAGGGGGTGAGAAGGGGTGATGGGCCCGCCCCGTCCTGGTCCCAGGGACACCGACCAGGGATGTGAGGGACTGCACCGCCTGCCTGCTGGTGCAGACGGGAGCAGAACGGTCTCCGTGTGCTTCCAGTTTCTGCGCACAGGGAACCCGGCACTCTTCTACCCACTCCTTCCCAAAACAGATGCACTTATTTTAAACGTCGCGGGGCTCTTGTCTGGTCTCTTTCCTGAGCAGCACTTGGGGCACTGAGATTAGCCCCAGCCACAGACCCCACCAAGGCCCCCGCTAGGGAGGAGTAGGCAGGTGGGGCGGGCAGGGAGCTGCCCTGAGGGGCTGCACCAGCCCTGACCACCAACCTGCCCAAACAAGCACCGTGATGAGGCCACACTGAGGAACGGCTGGAGCATGGGCTTCAGAACCCAAAGATGAATTCTACTTAATTAAACGCACACGGAGGCATTTAGAGGAAGTGTGCAGATGTCTGCAATTTACTTAAAGCGCGTCAGAAGAATGAAGCGGTGCGGCGGCTGGGCGAAGGATAAGGAGCTGTCAGGAGGCCCCGCGGCGGGGCGTCCACGGTGGAGCTCTGGTGGTGGGTGAACAGGCGCTCGCTGCAGACTTCTCTCAGCGTCACAATGAATCTTTAAATGTTCATAATCAAATGCTGAAAAAACCCAACAGGGCTGAGTCTGAATACTGCTCCCATCACTGCTGGGTGACACGGGGGCCCCATAGGGCATGGGTGCTGGCCCACGCTGCACACTTCACGCACAGAAGCTGGTGGCTGCCGGGTGGGACTGTCAGGTGGAGATGTGCCCACCCAGCCAGAAGGTTGGTGTCCTGCCCAGTGCCGCCTCCACTGGACGGGCCCCTCTCTACCCAGGGCGGCCTGTGAGCCCCCACCGGCCACCATGTGTCCCGCCCCAGCTTGGTGCCCTCCATCCGGGAATGTGGCCCATCAGAACCACAGATGTGGAAAACGTGCACGTGTCTCGGAGGTGAGGATGACGGTATTATGATGGATAACAGAAATGGCCGCCATGCAGGCCTGGTTCACCAGGTCCGTGGAGGGCCCTCCAGGAGCCATCACCTGAGATCTCCAGAGACACCCTGCGAGAAAGGCCCATGCCCTCCACATCCTGGGGAGCACGCCGAGGCCAGGCTGCAGCCAGTGGGAGGCAGAGCCTTGGCCCACCCTAGGCTGTGGGTCCAAGCCGGCAAGGCCCAGTGTCCCCACCATGAGGTGGGACATCAGAGGGCAGCCGGGAGCCAGAAGAGGACAAAGCGCTGGGGCCCCAGCTCCTTGGTTCTAGGCCGGTGGAAAAGCACAGAGCACACTCAGGGAGTGGGGACAGGGGTGGGGCGGGAGGCTGTGGCTGCAGGTGGGGTGAGGGACTGTGCCGCCCACCTGACCCGACTCCTACAGCTGCACCAATCGCCACAGGGTCCCTCTGCCGCCAGATCTGGAGTTCCATGGGGTCTGCCCGATTTCTGTCTTCACTTGAGAACACTGCAACACGTTCAAGCCTCATTCTGCCGCCCCAACACGGAGCGTCTGAGCTCCTCCTTCATACGCAGGCTCCCTGTGGGCCTCACTTTCCCCATCTCTAGAGGGGGCGCCAGCAGCCCAGCCAGCCACCCTCGGTGGGCGCCCAAGCTCTCCCACCCCCACCACTGGATGGGAGGCCCCGCTGCCCAGGAGGCCCCACCCACCCACTTCCAGCCCCTTCAGCAACACAAGGGCGCACACAGTTGGCCCTAATGAGTGTGTGGACAGCTCTGGGCTCTTAGGTAGACCCAGAAAGGCCAGTGCCACAGCAGGGCCCAGTGACAGCCCTACCAGCCCTGGTTTCCTGGCCCCAGCACCACGGGAGGGCAGCGGCACTTGCGCCCAGCTCTAAGGGGTAACTGGAATTCTCTTTCCTCGCCAACCAGCTGTGAACTAATTACAAAAAGTTTTAACTAGTCAAGCCCCTCTCCAAGCATATGTTCCCAATTAAGTCAGACGGCAGCTGATTTTAATCAATCTTCCTTGAAGCGGCCTAACTTGAGGCTTCCAGAGGGAGTGGGAGCAGGGAGCGGGGAGGGCATCGCACAGGGGGTGCGGGGGTGGCAGCCAGCTCCTGGGGCCTCGCTCTGTTGCCCAGGCTGGAGTGCAGTGGCGTGATCTTGGCTCACTGCAATCTGCCTCGAACTACAGGTGCCCACCACCACGCCCAGCTAATTTTTGCATTTTTAGTAGAAGCGGGGTTTCACCATGTTGGCCAGGCTGGCCTTGAACTCCTGACCTCAGCTGATCCACCCGCCTCGGCCTCCCAAAGTGCTGGGATTACAGGTGTGAGCCACCCTGCCTGGCCAAAAGAGAGACTTTCAGTGGTCTTGCAAGATCGGGTGTCAGGTGGGCAGGCACACCCAGCATGGTCACAAGCCACTTATCCCCTAGTGTGCAGGCCCCTCCCCAGGTTCCTTACAGGCTGAGCACTATGGCGGGGGTGGGGGGGGTTCACAGTCTTCCTGGACATCGCCTATTGGTTGTGGGGCAGGGGCTGTAGGTTTTTTTTTTGGGGGTTGTCTTGCTGCATTTTGTTGCAGCCCACGATGCAATGCAATCCTAGTCAGCTCAGGGTCTCTTCAGATATTTGAGTTACAATCTAAGTGGCTGGGCAAGCCGGTAAGAACAGGCAAAACGAACTATTTTGCAGACTAGTAAACTTTCATCTTAGACTAAACTTCTTTGGTTTGGATGAGGGCAAGTAAGGTGGGTGTGGGGGAGGGGGGGAAGGGGAGCCTGACAAACAGGCATCAGTGATCCAAGCAGGGGCCTGGTACATCCTGTTTCTTCCGTAGTTTGCTGACCTAAGCCGGTTCAAGGCACTTTATCTTGGAAATAGACCCCTATTTACATTATTTCCTTCAGTTGCACAGCCCTGGGTGTCCAGAGTCAGGGGCAGCCTGAGCCACCACAGGGCCTGTGAGGCCTCACCTTCCCCAGGGCCACCCTGGGCATCCCCCGACTAAGGTTGAAATTGTAGGCGGTGTCAGAGGTGGCAGCAGCTGGAGGGCTGGCTGGAAGTTCCCAACACTCCACAGGCCAAACCCCAGCGGCCTCCCCACCTCACTGCTCTGCACTTCTCCCACGCTATCCAGACAGTCATCCCTGTTGCCCTGACCCAGGAGGAATAGCTCCTGAATCCTGGGCTAGGATCGAGGTCACATCATGGCATAAACATCTGCTTCCCCAGGACTACCAGGCCCAGCCCTGTCCTCTCCCCAAATGGCCACGCTGGCCACACTGTGGCCAACACCACGCCTCAGCTCTGAGCAGCTGCAGGACATGCGGGGGGGCAGAGCCCCCACCCCTCCAAGGCCCTGGCAGAGCTCAGGGGAGGGTCACAGGTGACACTGCCAGCCCCATTCCTCATGCCAACCCCGTGGTGTGTGACAGCCCTTGGCATCTCCCACAGAGGAGTGCTCCACTAGTGAGCTCTTGAGCACACATTGTTTCTGCACAAGACGAGGATGGTGGCCAGGCCCCGCCAGCTGTTCACCAGGTGCTGGCACAGCACTCATCCACACCCCTCGCCTTGTTCACGCCTCAACCAGCTCCAAGGGCCGGCCGCTGAGGGTGCCCTCGGGAAAGGGCTGGAAGCAGGAGCAGGAAAGCGGTAAGTGGTGCCTGCGGGGATGCCTGACCCCCCGTCAGCAGGCAACGTGGGCGTCAAGGAGCAGGGTTCAGGCTCTGCTCAGCCCAACACCCAGAAAGACGTTCAGCAGCTCTGACGTGAAGCCTCTG